>NC_083472.1:9155625-9511250 GCF_030014155.1 Tachysurus vachellii
CTTATTCGACCCGAGGTCTATTTTTGAGCATCTTGCTTGAAAACGACATGGTCAAATTAAAATGAGTATATCTCAAAAACGAGAAGGTGTATTCCAATAATTCTGGTAGATAAGATAAGTATATACAGTATATTATATTCGCTTCATGAAGTATTTGGACATTCTAAGATAAGATGCAAACTATATGTCTGTCTGTCACCCAATGAGTATGAGGTTCTCTTTGAGTCTGGTTCCTCTCAAGGTTTCAACCTCTTCCTCCTCTAAGGGAGTTTTTCCTCACCACCGTCACTTCAGTCACCTCAGGCTTATTTATTAGGGATAAACACAAACATTTTAATATAAGTCGAATATTAATCTTGGACTTTTTGTATTATATTAATCTTCGTATAATATTACATTTTTTTGCATTATGTTTCTTATGTTTCGTAAAGCTGCTTTGAGACAATGTCCATTTTTAAAAGAGCTATACAAATAAATTTGAATTGAATTGAATTGAATTCTATTTCCAGTTTATATTCTTTATATATTACCATATTATCATTATAATTCATAAAAATTTTTTTATTTGCTCCTGGTTTTGTACGTTTTGTTCATAGAATGTTCATCCTTATACCGTTGGAATCTGCAGGCTCTGGAGGTGTTTGTAAAGTGTAATGGCCGATAGCTCACGTCAGTTTTGTTACGTACGCAATGTTTACCAATTTTTTTCTGCCTGCTCATTTAGCCGCTCGGTGTTGGAATTGTGTTTTGTTTAGATGGAAATGGTCTTTGTAGTCTTATAGCTAGGTTTCTTCTCATGCTTCTGCATGTGTAGATACATTCAGGCTTTTTATGCTTAAGAAAGGATTTATAATTTCTCTCTAAGGGAGGAAAGGGTTAAAAGTAAAATACTGTATAAATAGTCTGTGGTGCCAAAACTGATAGGTAAGGAATAAACCATACTGTACCTGGTGAGCTGTTACAGGAGAATAATCAACAGCAGTATGGTGTGATGTGTTACTACTACAAACCTCCCAGTTCCCAGTTTATTTCTCTTTTCCTTCTATTTTCCTTTTGCATCTTTAGGTTCATGTCAATTCTGTCCTGTTATTTTTGCTGGATATTTTTACATACCTAATCCAGGGACATGTCTAAATGATGACTACAGTTTGTATTTATGGTTCATTAAGAAGAGAATTTATTTATTTGCTAGCTTTACGTCTGCAAAAAACACAATTCATGCTCAGTATTTCTTTGGACTCTGGACACCTGAGATTTCTTTTCTTTTTAAGATATTGGACATTATGGGTTCCTATAGGAATTGCCTTATAGGACAAGATATAAATGTCCTGCTGGATGACTTTTACAGCATTTTAATATAATGTTCAGGTCTATATGAGAATTCAATGTCTTTAAGAATTGATGAAATTGAAGTTGTAAACATTTAATTTACCTGGAAAAAGCAGCACACAATTTTTTTAATTGTCAACATGGGGTGGGTAAGATTTAACTAAAACAAATTAACTGTTTAAAACTTGACTTATTACCCATTAATGACTAATACAGATTAAGAGTTTTACAGGATGGTTTCTTATGAAGTAGAACTTATATATTAATATAATATAACCTGTGTCTGCACTAGAATATGTATACAGTACATACAAACATACATACATACATACATACAAACATACACACTTTCCTCCACTGGAGCTATGAAGTCTTCATGTGCTTTACTTTTTCACTATAGTGATAAAATGTAGTATAAAAATGCTGAACATAATCAAGAACAAAATTTCATATAGTTAGCATTTTTAGCTATGGTTAATGTTGCGAAATACCCTGCAAAACAAGCTAGTTTTGATATGTTCTCTCTCTCTCTCTCTCTCTCTCTCTCTCTCTCTCTCTCTCTCTCTCTCTCTCTCTCTCTCTCTCTCTCTCTCTCTCTCTCTCTCTCTCTCTCTCTCTCTCTCTCTCTCTCTCTCTCTCTCTCTCTCTCTCTCTCTCTCTCTCTCTCTCTCTCTGTCTTTCTTAGTCGCTCCAAGTTACTCACATACCAAAAACTAAATTGCAGCTTTACCCCTGACTGATATGAAGTGCTGACGCTTCCAAAAATGCTAAATAAATAAAACGTCACCGTACGCATGCAACAATCTGCAGAGCTACAGTGATCTTACAAAATATTAACCTGACCTTATCAAATATATTACATTTACACTTACTGTAAAATACCATCTTTAATATGAAACTGGTTGCAAGGAAAATGTAACGGATGCTTAAATGTACTATTTGGGAAACTGACCTGCAATCAAAATATTTTTGATGATTACTGAATAAAGGATAATTAGGAGAGAAACATAAGTGTTATGTGTAAAAATAAGGCACCACACATGGCACTGATAATCCGGTGTTTCTACAAATTTTCTAATGAAGAACAGCTATTACTGTATGTTGTGTTTATTACCAAATCAAGTATATTAATGAAGTGGCACAATTTACGTCACATGGCACTTGATGGAGAAGCTGAAAGACAAAATGATTTGTACGATGCAAAAGACTTTAATAAAGTTTAGAAGCCCAAACATACATTAACAAAACATTTATATACAGTTGACACATTGGCAAATTAGAATACAAAGAAAAACGTAAGGTGCATATTGTACTTTACATTTGACAAGTGCTAATGTCCATCTCCCTCACACAATATAATAATAATAATAATAATAATAATAATAATAATAATAATAATAATAGCTCTTGATTTATTTTTTTTTAGAAAGTCAGGTAAATCTACCAATTTGTTACACAGTGCTACAGTTTATGTATGAGGCATACTGTTTTCTAACATCATAGAAACATATTCAATTCTGATTTAAGACATCTGACACCTCTGTCATGGAAAAAAAAGGTCAACACTTTGTGCCCGAAAGCTTCTCTACTTAATACCAAGGGAATCTATAGACCTTGGGAAATGATTCACTAGACTGCATTAAGGTGCCCTTACATCAACGTAGCTGTGGGATATTAAAAAGTTGTACTAGTCTTGTACAGACCTTAAATGTTACAACAAAAAAAAAATCAAACAAATAAAAAAATCTAATCACAGCTCACAGATGATCCTGGTTTTAATTTATTGCTTTCATATGTAAAGCTTGAATTGGTGATTCTTTTTTCTTTCTTTTTTTTTTTTTTTCTACACCATAAAGGAACAACAGTTTCTGTCTTGTTTCTTATGTGGAATAAATAGCAAGTCAGATTCAGAATAGCATGACACATTTCAGAGTACATACTCAACCTAAAGCTTAGCAAGTCTTATTATAGACTGCCTGAGGGTTGTCTATATGATAGCAAATAAATACATCTCACAGGTTATACTGACTCTGCCGCAGGATCTCTGACAGACAACAGATACAAATCTGACTCTTCTTCTACTCTCATATATGTATATATATATATATTTTAAAGAAAGTGTTTTTGTTTTTTTATTCTTGAAAATGTGGCAAATGTGGAATGAAAGACACAGCTGTCGAACCCTGTGTCACAGTGATACATCAGCGATACCACAGTGATCATGTCAAATCATGCATTTACTATTGACTTGCATGGGGATGGCGTCAATAGGTGAAGAACAACGGGGCAGCTGAAGTAAAGTGAAGAGGTATAGCATAATCATAGAGGTCATGGGGATAATGGACTTACTGCAACATCAGAAATTAGAAGTCAGTAGTTTTGTGAGCAAAACCCCTGAACGGGAGATTTAAAGAAAGAAAAGAAAAAGAAAAGAAAAATACTTCAGCACCCAGAACATCAAAGTGTTGCTGAACTGTCTAATTAAATCTAAAAAGTCTGTGGCAAACAAATCAATAAATATCCAAACAACAAAGACTGTGCTGAATTTATAGTACATGAACACATATCGAAATAGACATCCTGTACATAATTATTTTACACTGTTAAAAAATTTAGAACCCTTTAAGGATCTTCTGTTGCCCCTCTGGGGAACCCTTAAAGCTAAAACCCTAAAACCCTACAACAAAGTGTGTCCCTTTCCATGTAGAACCGTTATAAGGTTAGAATAAAACAATAAATATGTAGATTTAAAATCATTTGATATCTTTTTTTTTTTTTTTTTTTAAGATTAAAAAGTAATTAACAGTGTTTGAACAATTTTGTTTAATTTGAACTTTAGCAGCAGTCTTTGGATAATAATTCATTACTGAAGGGTCAGTGGTGGGTTTAAATATCAGGTGAATCTACAGAAGTGACTGTATACAGCAGGAAGGTTTTATACCATTTTCTATTTTAGAACGTACTAAATTTCACGAATGAGGTTTGTCATGTTCATGAGCATTTTAAGATAGTAAAATATTAAACAGTCAGTAATTCAAAGTAAATATCTTGTAAAATCCAGTATTTTTTTTTAGCAGGTTGTGAAGCCTACGTGATCCACAAAGTGCAAGACAGGTTGGTACAAGTTAAAATTCAAGTTCTAGGTACGAAGAAGAGATTGACGTACGACAGTCTTACACAGTTAAATATATAACACTGATACAGAAACTAGGTTTAAGGGTTTATTGATTATTAAGGGCTCTTAGCTTCACAAACAGGGTTCTACTTGTAATCCTGAAAGGAAACCCCTTTGCTGTAGAGTCGCGAAATAGAAATTCTAAGGTGGGGGTTGGGGGCAATTGAAGAACCGTTAAAAAGGTTATACATTGTTTTAAAGTGTACATGCCATGTGAGTGAACAGGGTAAAAAAAAAAAAAAAAAAAAAAGATATTTTCCGACGAGTTGTATTGTGCCTTCGTTAGGGAGGCTAGTAAGTGAGCACAAAAATGATTTAACAAAGCATCTCGAATTCTCCTACAAAATCACTAGCGGATATTCTGACAAGCTGAAAGCAGGCAACAAGATGTGTCTCAGTGAAAATAGCCTGGCCATCCTCTCCTCTCCTCTCCTCTCCTCTCCTCTCTCTAGGTCCTGTTTCAGGCTGCAGAACGTGTACATTATGCGATTGTTTTCCCCCTCTTCAGTCAGTGCCTTCCTCTCCCTCCCTCTCTTTCTCCCTTCTCTTTAGGATATGGCAGCTAGAGATTGATTTTTATCCTGTGGGAGCGAGTAGTACCTGTGCCACAGAGTGTGCCATAGAGTGGTGGTTTCAGTGCCGTCTCCTGTAATATAGAGAGACAGACAGATATAGGGAGAATTGTAGTTACAATAGCATCTGGGTAGCTGATCTGCAGCATGTACTGTGTAAGACGATATAATACTCTCTTTCTTTCTCTCTCTCTTCGCATATACATTCTTATGCATACATAAAGAGAGAGAAAACATTCTTCAAGGTGCAGATAATGAAGATATTGTGTTTTTTTTTGTTTTATGTTTTATGATGTCAGTTTTGCAGATTTACCTTGAAGAATGCTGCACAGTGCAATTAGCTAGACTGATCGGTGCATGCAGGTATTATATATATATCTCCAATTAATCCAGATTTATTTTTACATCCACCACACTACAGCATCACTCATTCTTTGATGATATCAGGAACAGTGTAAATTTGTTTTGTTTTTTTATTTATTCCCACATGATAGTTAGTAAGAATCACAAACTGCTTGATAATGAGCTTATTAGCAAAGAATGTGGCTACATCTTTTTTTTCTTACACTTTTCTGTCATAAAGCTCACATCATTCATTTGCTTCTAAACCCCGATAAGACTGATGAGGTGATAGCCACGTTTTGTTTCACGTTACACTAGCTCGTGTTTGGAAGTTACTCTTCATTCAAGTGTAGAATTTTGCAATCTCAAAATGACACATATTGTGTTTAAAGGGTGTCATGTTTTTTCCACTGCTCATGTCAAAAAAATCAACTCTTCCCTTCAGGTAAGATCTCCCTAATGGAGAGCAGACCTGGTTTTGTATGAAACCATGGCTTTCTGAGAAAACAAGAAACAGTTCACTTAGGGAATGTCACTCATTCCAAATAATTTGGTGAATATTTTCTCCTTCTTTCAACAGAGAGTGGATCTCTCGCTACACCCGTCTAATTTGCTTTCAGTGTGAAAAATGCCTCTGCCTGAGCTGTGTCTTGCAACATTTACAGCAAAAAAAAAAAATTTGCTTCTGAGAAAGAAGACAGCCTTGAGATGGACTGGTGAAGCACATAAACTGCAATACAAAGACCCATATACAGAGTACCCAGCCTCTTACTCTCATTAGCTGAAATTGTGGTGCTCCCACTGGTCACAAGCAGATTTTTAGTCTACAGACCACTACAGAATAGTGTAGGCAGAACAGACCCAAGATGGATTTCATGCAGTGTGATATGAAATATGCGTGGGCACAGACCCCAAATGATTTCCTTGACTTTCCCTTTGTCTCAAATGCATCTCTCTGAGCTGAGTGTCGAGTACAAGTCATTATTGTGAGGCCCGAGCCACAAAAGCAAGCCTCACATCTTATAAAAATATGTTCTGGTGTAGAACTGCTACATTCCACGGCCGGCAGGATAGTATCCTGGGCTATAGCCTGTTTACTAGGAGTCAAGAAACTGAATATAACATTGCCAAAGTGGCTCTGTACCACAGACAATACTGTAGATAATCAGCAGGTAACCAGCGTAGGTACTATATTTTATCCATACACACTCATTGCCATGCCAACATAAGACAGACACTTGCTTCCTGAGATGAATACAGACCAGCACATCCAGGACTGCAGGTTTGAACGTACTACATATGTAATCTAATTGTTCGGGTTATATTAAACTGAGGAAATTCAAGATTAACCTTTGCTTAACCTTTTTTTTAACAGTATACTGGCAATAAATAAACTTATCAGACATTTTCAATCAGTATAAACAAACAAATTATTTTATCTTATATTTAAATTAGTCAGGACATTTATGTTACTATCCGTGTCAGATGTTTGTACCACTGTTGGGATAACCTTACACAGAATTTTAATGGTTGAAGCTATAATTATAAACATTTGTACGGTGAAAAATAACTTTTCTCTGAATCTATTGCCTAGTAGGCTCAGGAAAGACAGAAATACTTATGACAAACTAAAAATTCTTAAAGCTTTCAGTGTCTTTTAGTGTTTTCATATGAGCCACTGTCGAATGTGACTTGAGAAAGTTGACCTACTTGAATGCTGAACTACTTTCAAACTAAAACTAAAGCGTAAATTCCATTTTTTGTTCTCAAGTTAAAAAAAAAATTGTTAAACTCAATAGGATTCCAAGAATAAAATATAAAAATTAACTGGATTTAACATAAATGTTGCTCTACAAGAGCAGTAATGCTTCTGCTACCTTACACCTCATGGATCCCTAGTTGAATCCCAAACTCTACTTACTGTCTGTAAAGTTTCACATGTTCTCTCTGTGTTCATGTTAGTTTCTTCTGGGCTTCATCTCTAGTTTCCTCCCACCTTTCTATAGACATTATATATGTCAGTAGGTAGTGTTTTTGCTCAAAAATGCCTCTAATTGTGTGTGTGAATGTGTGTATTGTGCGTTGGACTGTGTGATAGACGGCCATGATCATCCAGAGTATATTCCTGCAACCCTCTCCCTGAAGATGAAGAATGAAGAACCGACAGCACTGTGTGGATAATTTAGAAAGCTTTACCGGGGATTACCAGGTGTACATAATTGTAGTCATACTGTATATAATTAATACATACTTGATTAATGTGGAAATAGGAAGAAACAATTAGTAATATTTATAGCAGGTTTAAAGGACCTCGATTGTGTTTGTTTTAAAACAAAGCAGTCTTCCTACCTGACCAATTTGTTAGAATTGAGAATTGAGACAAGTGTTAAAATATTCCACACTTGGTATTTAAAACTAAATGTCTTGAAGTTGCTAGATACTTAACCCAGCCCACTATCTCTTCATCCTGAAATCAGATAATGAGAGCCAAAATGAGAAGAAAGCTTATTAGCTGACCAGGCAAGAGCCACAAACCTGTCAAGAAAAACCACTACAGAAGCCAAATAGATTTTGAAAGCACACAATTACTTCTATTGGCCAGAAACATGACAATGTGTGGAACTTTTCTTGGTAGAATCTGAAAAAAAAAAAACACGGTATCGCCAGACTAATGAAAACCAGTCTGAGATGATGCAGAGCAACCAACGTCTAAAATCTTCTCCAAATGCAACCATTATCAGATAACTGCTCTAAAAAAGTATTTGATAGGGATAATTTCCAATAAAATTGAATGAATCATTTTCTGAGACAGAGACAATAGATGCAATTATTTCTCTCTTGGGGTCAAGGCGGGATTATTCGCATATTGCACAGGGCAAGAATGCAGGTTGCATCAGCCAATATGTGGAGAATTAATGCATCTGGCAACTAACAGGAATTTCAAGTTGACCTTGTACATTAGAAAACATCACTGTTGATGGCATGTGATAACTACATATAAGTTGTAGCATGGAACAGTTCAAGAAGAAAATAAATTATTGACCCAATCCGTTTTTATAGGTGCAGCGTCTGATTGCATCACATCACATGGTTGCATTTCCATTTACTTTTTACAGCATTTGCAGAACATCTCCATGTTATTTCACATCTCAGCCACACAACTGTGCTAAGCAGAGGTACATTGTCAGAAACCCACTGATAGCAGCAGGTACTAGAAGCTGCAAGTCTAACATTAATGCTTGCTCAACTGAGATACCCGATTCAGACACAGCAGTGAATGTGAGCAAAGTGAGACAAAGAGCCTGGTCTAGCAGAAAAAAAAGAAAAGCAGAAATAACAGAAAGCATGTGGGGCCATGCGGTTGGAATCAAAGAGCCACCATGGAAGTGGAAGAAGAGGTAAAAGCGAGAACGCTACTAATTAACATTCAAATGAATATTCGGGGACGTATTCCTGATAAGCCTGAGCTGGATGTACAGACAATTTTCATTTCAGCTGACCCAGATGATGTAAAAGAAGCAGTCCTGTAGCCTTTAACAGTAATTCCAAAAAGAGTAACCAAATACCCAGCTTCTTTGAGTGACATTGGTACTGGGGGTAAAACACGTTCATTTACTAATGACTTTCATAAATCACTGTCATGTCAGTGTGAGGTTTGATCTCTTGCTTTTCCTGCAAACTGCTGTCAACACAAGCACATCTGGGTTCTTTATCTGGAGACATCCAGAGCCTATTCGTCTCACAAGCTTCTGTAATTGAGAACCACAAACACTGCATGCCTGCGTCGTTGCACTAATTTAGAGCTAAGGGTTCATCAGATGCTTAGGGGGACTATTAGTAGAAGCCTTGAGGTGTCTAGTTTTAAAAAAAATATATTAGTCCAGACTTTGATTTAAGGATGGTGATGAGCTTTTGGTCTTCATTGAGCAATTTTATTACTGGAAATAATTGCGCAGTTTGATCCCTTATCAAACACACACACACACACACACACACACACACACACACGGCCACAAATCAAGTGTAAGATCTTACTTATCATTTAGTGTCTATAGGGATTTCATTAGTTTAATGGGTGAAAATGTTATGGGGTCATTGGTTGTATCAGAACTTCAGAATATATCAAATATATATATAAAATATGTCAAATATATTTAAGTCACAGATTCAAATCCTGACATGTAACACTAACTAGTCAACATAATTTTTTATTTTTTTTTCGTGAGTGAGGAGAGATTCACAAAATCATGTACTGTAGGTGTAAACTGCAGTGAGATTTTTTTTTTTTATCAAAAATGACATCTAGATAATGAACTCTCAGAAAGGCCATAAGAAATTGTCTAGCAGATGAAGCACAAAAGGCTTGTGTCAAGCATGTAGCAAAAACATACCAAAAATCTCAGTAATGACCAGCTTTGGGAACCGTGCTATGTTGATTTAAAATACTACTAATGTCGTTTATTGTAAATGGGTTACATAGACCTGGAGGCTGTGAAGCAACTGTTCACTGCTTTCATTAACATTTTTCCGAGATACATTTTCCCAGTTTGAAAAAGGCACTCAGGTGTGAAAGATAGAAACAGTCCAATGACTCTGATGCTCAGCAAGGAGGAAAGCAAAAAAAATAAAAAAAATAATTAATCTTCAGTATAGTTTCTAACCTAACATACACACCATTCCCAAGACCCACAAAATACCTCCTTAGTGTTAATGACCTTCCAACAAATTCACTCTGTTCTGACTCTGAAGCGTTACAGTAAAGACTAGAGGTGTACTGGTGGGGTTTTTTGTTGTTGTTGGTTTTGTTTTTTTTTGTTTTGTTTCGTTTCGTTTTGGATTTTTCATAATGTATTCTTATCTTACTATACCTGCTAGTGTCCAGTGTTTAGAAAGTATGTTATGAATGTATTCCCATGAAGTGTGATGTTCAGCTTCCTTTATTATATATACAGTATATATACTGTATATATATAGAGCAAAGACATGGAAGAGGGTCATCTCTTCCATTGAGAGACTAGGGCCAATTATGCTGTCTTGAAATCCACAGGTGGCATCGTAAGAACATGAGCTCATGATTTCCCAAAAATAGGGTGAAGACTACTATTGAGACCAGAGTCTACAATTTAAGGCTGAAACTGACAGTGACAATGTTGAGACATTGCTGTTTGAAAATGAATGACATAGATAGTGAAGTGTTTATAAAAAACAATAAAAATATAAAAGCCCTAGTGTTTATGGAAAATATCAAGTAAAGACTATTCACCATTGGTTTTATGAGATATATATATATATATATATATAATATATATATATATATATATATATATATATATATATATATATATATATATATATATATATATATATATATATATATATTTAATTTGCTCAAAACTGATGCATTACATTAATGTGACACTGAATTACATTACCTCAATATGAACATCCTTTCATTTCCTGAAATCCTTTTACCTTATCAGCCGGTGCTGTATTATTCACTGCTGTGGATTTTTTTTTATTCTGATTTATTCAACACTTTCTATGTAAGAGTCCAAAATCTTTAAACTTATTTCTTCCTGTAAATGTACCTGAAATGTAAAAACTTCAATTTTCTCAAAACATCTGCTCATTACTCTATTGTGGCTTCACATGAGATTGATTTAAATGCGTTTCACCAGGTAATTGGCTTGAGATATGTAGGTGTCAAGAGAGAATGAAAGAATACTAATTGCTAATTGTAAGGAGAATAAGAATTATCGTGTGTATACGTATATACACACGAGAATGACTTGTTCCTTCAAGTACATGCATTTCCGCCAGTAAGACGACCAATAAGATATCACTGTCAGAGCATGAATCATACACTTCCTCAGTAAAGGTAGGTGAGCTATATTTAATGACACTACAAGCCTCAAGAAACTGAAGAGCAGAGAATATTTGCTTTTCGGAAGATTGATGTACTTTAGTGTATTGGAGATAAAATTTGTCAGTACAATGATGATCAATCATTAAAATTGTACAATATATAGATTGCCGAAAGATCTTGAACGATGTTTAAAAACTGTGTTCCTGTTTGAAAATCAAGGCACCTCTGAATCATGTTGAGAATCCAAATTTAAGTGTATAAATAAATAAATTATTTATTACTACATATGCCGAAGAGCAAATTCTGTGTGAATTCTGTTCATTTTTATAGAATGCTGGTTGAATCATGGATCTTGATCAAATAAATACAAATAAATAAATCAACTAAATGCTCGGTGTTGTGCAAACTGCAATAAATCCATAAATCCACTGTTTTTAAGAATAGATTTAATATGTGAAGCATTCTCTACTAACACAAGTCACAAGAGGTTAGTATGGGAAATAAACTGACCTCTGCTATAGACCTAGCCTGAATATATAGGTCAAACAAAGATCTTATTGGATTTTATTCTACTGCATATTCATAGCTCTGTCTGAGAACAGTCAAGTAGCTCGGTATTTATTTGATCTTCCACAACCAAAAGTGTGTGTTCTAACCGAAGCTCTTCTATCACCAGGGGTATTGGCCTCAAACTCATCGGCTCTGAACCAGGAGAGCAGGATATAAAAGAGATGAGAGTGAGATGAGTATGAGGAAGAGAGTAATAGAAAGAGAAACTCATGCTGCACTGAGTCTACTGTAGCAAATGGACCTTTTACAGTACTATAAGCCATATGGTCCCTTTGATTTTGACAAGCATTCCTCTTTAGTCATCGCACACTTAAAATTGGTTTAAAATCCACTTGATTTTTATCTCTTAATATATTCTTAAATGAAACAAGTTATTTGTCCTGTTTTTAGCAATGCTAAATATTTGGCTACCTAGTAAACTACCTCAAAATATACCATAACGTTAAACACCGTGCATGCGAAAAACACTGTGTGTCTTTTGTAAGCCAAATGGTTCTAGCATTATTTTTATGTAGGTAACTTTAAAATAGTTTAAACACACAGGTGTTCGAAAAACGCAAACAACAAATGAAGATGTCTTGCCATCGCCAGCTTTGACTCATCACACAATGACACAACTCTATTTTCCAAAGATCCTCAATCTGATGATAAATTACAGACACCGTCAACTGATTTGTTACGTAAACCATGAAATACTAATCCTGTAGATCTTGTCTCAATCATGCAAATCCCTTTTAAATCACAGACATTCTCCTGCTAAGTGCAGTGTCTTGTTCCTCTATTCTGCCAGCGATGGCTCTTCTGATTGACGTTCTGGTTCTGCATAGTTTACGAGTTTGCTCTAGCTTAATGTCTTTTGTTTGTCGATTGCCGTCAAGCCTGCCTGACTTTGCTTCACTCTTTTGGATCCTTAGCTTGATCTTTTAATAAACCTGCTTTTGCATCCTGTGTGATCTTCTGACAGAGGTTAAAAACACAGAGACATACACCACAGCCTATGTATATGGAAATACAGTATACAGTGCTTGGCAAGAACGAGGAGAAAAATTAAGTGCCATCAACCGCTACTTTCAGATCTATCACTTCCATGTATACATACTTCAAATTATGGAATACTACATATAGGACACAATAGGACTACATATAGGATGCAAAATAGCTTTATATATTGTGCACAATTTCAACAAAGTAAATGGGAAATTCTTGGTTTACCTTTTTACGTCAAGTTTAATCAGCTAAGTCAATATAATGGCTTAATAATGACCTTCCTTGCAGGTTGTTTCTCTTGAGAAGCACCATTAAGCTCAATGTGGCATTTGAAACATACCAGAAGATTTGAACCTGTGGCTACATTACAGAGAAAATGGAATGCGTTCTATATATTTCTGTCTATTTATTACAAAAATACATTTGTTTAATTCATTAAATTCTGAAACAATATTTAAAATCTCTAAGTTTCTGCATGTTTCACAATGGCTTGACAAACCTAAAGTGAATTATGAAGAGAAATAATATGTAATTAAGTATTCTGACCATGTAAGTAGGTTTATGTATAATGCACCGTGGCAGAGCATTGCTTTTAGTCACATTCGAAAAGAAATGCTGATGGCGAGAAAGGACTATTAGCTGCGTGTGGGTGTCACCTTAAATCATCATGCACATAATACTGTATGTCTGAGTAAATTTGCAAGGAATATGTGGAGAGGGATTTTCTGCATTATGGACAACCGTTAAAGAAAACAAAACAAACATGGTGAGGAATACAGAACAAAAATCCTTAAAAATATTAAAGTCTGAGGAGATGTGAAAGCAAAAAACAAAACAAACAAACTATATATATATATATATATATATATATATATATATATATATATATATATATATATATATATATATAGTTTATATATTTTTTTAATTTATATCAATATTTTCATTTGCCTTCCACATACCTGGGTTCCTGGAATAAGAATTGAACTGATAATGTTGCAGTAGAAAATGGCTTTGAAATTAGACAATATTTCAAAGACTCTCTAAAAAAAAAGAAAAGAAAAGAAAAATGGACTTCCCTGTAACCTATTGTGAATCTGCTTCTTTATTTAAGTCTTTGAATTGAAAAAGCTTTGCATTCACCTTGATCTTTTTGACCCGCAATTTCACAGCTCAGTATTTGTCTAAGGCAGGACCTGTCGCTGCAAGGCCACCTCCCCATCCAGCCCGGATTTCCATTTATTTCCCTTGTCTACATATATTTATAAGCCACTTTGCATTTGGCACATATCAGGTCTCATAAACTAGAATATACCAGTATTCAAATGAACATGTCTGTTAATAATGCTGGTGCATCACCACTGAGACAGCTTATATAATAAACTGTTTTGAATAGTAGTGGAAAAAAAAAAATACACTTCCATCTACGTCTGTACGACTTTCAGCTGTAATTGTGAGAACTATTGCTTCGACCGTGTGCATCTGTACAGCTGTGCCTGTGGAATGCATCTCAATCTTTGATTTGATTTGCTGTCAAGCACACTTGGTTTTGACATGTCAATCATAATTGAACATTCAGTTGTTTCAGTGCTGAGACTTTTGTATGCCTAATAATCGCTCTTTAATATTGTAACCTCTCTCTCAAAGGAAGTAATACTCTTTAACTTTGATACTTTCACTGAATAACGTGATGAAATGTATCATTCCTCAAGTCCTACAGCTGGTGTTTAACCTAATCCATGACAGTTTGTCTAATTCTGTCTAGCTATGAATAGCTCAGCGTCTTTTCTTTTTTTAGCTTTTGATAAAAGCTCTAAGCCAAAAAGTACAACAGATGCCATCTCCTTAGGTGTAAGCATTTTTCCCAACAGCTTTCTCAATACATGAGAAATGGCAAGTCGTGGCCTAATGGTTAGAGAGTCTGACTCGTAATCCTAAGGTTGCGGGTTCGAGTCTCGGGCCGGGCACGACTGAGGTGCCCTTGAGCAAGGCACCGAACCCCCCAACTGCTCCCCGGGCGCCGCAGCATAAATGGCTGCCCACTGCTCCGGGTGTGTGTTCAAGGTCTGTGTGTGTGTGCACTTTGGATGGGTTAAACGCAGAGAACAAATTCTGAGTATGGGTCATACTTAGCCATATGTCACGTCACTTTCACTTTCAATACTCAATGCTGATGGGTGTTCGAGCTTTTGTGTGGTTGAACCCCTGCCCTTGCCCCTGCCAACCTCCACCCAGTCTCTTTCCAACATTAGTGCAGTTACATGAGAAGAACAAGCAGGAATTGTGAAGTGAATTAAAAAGAAAGTTGTGAATTACCTGTCGGGTGTGAATTTGCCCGGGTGCCGTAAAGCTCCCTTGACAGTTGCACTCTGAGACACTGTAGGGGTCGGAGCTGCTGGAGGAGCATTTGGAGAGAGTGTCACAGCCAACTACGAATGTGTTGTCCAAGGGGAGTTCCTGAATGACATGGTGCTTCTTAGGAGCCACTGGTGTTTCTGGTTTGATCTGAAAGGTAGGCTGGGGAGATGCTGACTTGTAATGCTTGGCTAAATCAGGGCTGTCAGGTTTAAATGTGGTTGGTGTGGTGGCCCAATTATACTTTCCCATTGTCTGTTCCTCAAGCTCAACTGGAAGGTCTAAGGTGCCATTGATGTGCTCATGAGAAGGGTCTTCAGACTTGGATTCTTCGATAGTGACAAAATTCAGCAGCAAGCTCTTAGGAGACCTCTTCTTTTTCTTCTTCTTCTTTTTGATCTGCCGCCCTTCCTGGTTTGGTGATACCCACTCACCACTTTGCTTGCCCTTCTGAACAACTTTGTGCCTGGGTGTTTGCCGACAACGTACCAAAGCAGTTACAAATATCACCAATATGACAGTCATAGTCCCAGCAATTATGGCTATGACAACGATTACATAGCCATTGTTTTGAGGGATTACATCATTGTCCCCAACATTTCTGTCCAAGGGTGTCTCCATACTTTTGCGGACTTGCTCCTGAATAAATGTTGCGTTGGAGATGGTATCGTTCACAAACAAGTGAACAAGCGCAATTGCATGCAAGGGGTCTGGCTGTCCTAAGTCTTTGACCATTACGACCAACCTATGAAGGCCTTGATCAGCATTTACGATCTTCTCCTGCAGAGTAATGTTCCCTGTAATTTTGTCAATAGCAAAGAGTCCTCTTGGTGAACCTCCAATAATGCTGTACTGCAGCTCTGCATTCATGCCAGTGTCATTGTCAATGGCATACACTCGGGTCACCACAGAGCCAGGGCTAGTTGTGAAAGGGACTAGGTCATAAGAGTAATTGGAAGGTGGGATAACAAACACAGGCCGATTGTCATTAATATCAACAACATTTATGGTGACCTTGGCGTATGAAGTTGTCTGAATTAATCCTCCATCCACAGCTTTGACTATGAAGGTATAGGAACTTTGCTGCTCCCTGTCGAATGTGATGTTTGGTTTAATTACCCCAGTTTTAGGGTCAATAATAAAATTGTCCTTTCCATTTATGATTGAGAGGGTAACTACTGAATTATCACCAGCATCTGCATCTGTAACTGTAATCAAGCCAACTGTGCCATACAAAGGCAAGTTCTCAGGCACATAGAAATTGTACTCGGGATGGGTGAAGGCTGGACTGTTGTCGTTTTGGTCTTGGACAATTAGCTTCACAGTGACATTGCTTTGCAGAGGATTAGACCCGTTATCCTTGGCAATGACTGTAAATGAATAGGTTTCCTGTTTTTCTCTATCCAGTCTCTTGCTGACGGAGAGTATACCAGACCGTGGATCTATGTTAAACCCATCAGGTGCGTCTTGTCCAAGGGTATAAATAATAAGGGCATTAGAACCACTGTCTGCATCCGTGGCACTGATCTTTATCAGCTGTGTGCCAGGGTCATTGTTCTCTGGGATGGACAGCTGAACCTCCGGCTGGGGGAAAACTGGGGTATTATCATTTTCATCCTTGATTTTAATGAGGATCATTGCAGACGTGTTTAAAGGAGGTTTCCCTGAATCTGAAGCTACTATCTTAATTGCGTACTCCCGAGTAGTCTCGTAATCTAAAGGAGCCGCAGTTTCCAACAAGAATTGGTCATTAAAAACAGGCTTCAACCGAAAGGGTACGTCATGATCCGTGTAACATGTCACTTTACCATTAAGGTCAGCATCCTTGTCAGTCACTGTAATTAGAGCTATTTTTGTGTTTAGAGGGGCATTTTCAGACAAAAGTACTGTGCCATTTACAAGGTTTATTATATACCGAGTGTCGATGGATGGAACGTTGTCATTAATGTCTGTTACATTTACTATGACAGTAGCCCTTGAAGGTGTGGTGCTACCATCACTTGCCAAGACTATAAGCTTGTGGACAGGGTTAGATTCTCTGTCCAATGGCTGCTTGATCGTAATCAATCCAGTAGAACTGTCGATAGCAAAGTGCCGTCTGGATACCAAAGAGATTTGATTGCTAAAGGAAAAGTGGATCTGAGCATTGGAGCCAAGATCAGCATCAGTGGCGTGGAGTTGCGTGACTGATGTCCCCATAGGGGCATTTTCTGGCACGTTTACCTCCACCTCAGTGTCCTTGAACACTGGCCGATTGTCATTTACATCGGAGACAGTAACCTGGAGGATGGCTGTGCTGGACTTTGGAGGTGTGCCACCATCTTCCACTTTGATTTTCATCACAAACGTGTCCTTGGTTTCTCGATCCAAATTTTGTTGGACTATGAGTTGGGGCCACTTGTCTCCCTCTGGAGTTTCAATGATGTCAAGGCCAAACTCGCTTACACTCTAAAAGAGATAGAAAACAATAAGTTTGTGAATAAACTGCTTACTGACTTAAAAATATGCAAATTCATGTGTATGTCTAAAAGCCTATTTTCTTAAATACCCTGGTTGTATCACATAATTTTATACCCACATAAAGCATAACCCTGTACCTCTACAAATATAAAAACTGTCTTTTTTTTGCTTTAAATAGATGTTTATTCAGGCAGCAGCAACAAACCTTAAGGATAAAGTTCCTTAATCCTATTAGAAAGTGCACAAGGCCTTAAAATACTTAAAACATGCAGCCAGGGGATAGGATCCACTTTTAAATGCTTATGCAAACCTGATTTGCAAACCTGAAAATGCTTATAGAATATATAGAGTATGCGCATTATGAGTATACTCATATAGAGTATGCGCATTACGTTTTGCACTTTGCTCTCTTTTTCTCTCTGAGTTAACCAAGTCCAAAATATGGTAAACAATCAAGACAGTTATGATGAAACAAGGAAAACTGGACGGAATTAAATTTTTATTCCGTATTTGCTCGCCTAAATATAAACTAATGCAGAAATTGCTTTTGAAGTCATTACAACACATCTGTTTATTGAATGTTATTTTGAAGCATTTGCATTTCCCCCATGCTTTTAATCATTTTTATATTATTCGAGAGATTTAGCTGATGCTGATGCTCAATACATTATGTGTGCTGCAGTATAAAGCACTGTGCACACTGGCTTCTCAGCACACTGGCTTGTGCTACACCTAAAATAAGGCTTCACCTTTCAATTTTACCCTTTTTCAGCTTTTTATAAAGAGGTTGATGTAGTGAAGACAATACTTTCACTTTAGAGTACATAGAAAGACAGTTAAAAGAAGAATCCAAATAGATAAGCTTCTATTTTAAGTATGCTGTACTGTAGGACCACCATAAATTACAGTGCGGAAAAAAGACAAAGCTTTTAAAAAGAGAGCTTTTCTTAAAAGGAGGGTTAAAGCCTAAGCAAAATAAAATAGAAAAGAAAATGTAATCCCCATGAGAAGCCAGCTTTGACTGTTCAATGTAATTACCTTGCTTTTAAAACCAGCACTAATATTTATGATTACAGATCAAGCTACGTAAAGCTAAAAGCTGTCAACACATTCCCTCCTTTTTGAAGGTAAAGCAAAAGAGAATGACACGGGCAAACACAGCACTCAGTGTTAGCATATCTAAGAAACAATAAGTCTCTTTGAAGCATTTTCAGTCAGCAACACATTCATGCTGAACCTAAGAAAAAGCATTTACCGTTTGAGATAAGCTGCACATCACATTTAATGCTAGAAAAGATTATCCTGTTTAGCAAATATTTTGTCATGGCTGACATGGGAAAGTAGAAAGGTGGAAAAAAGAGGGGAAAGAATTTAAATGCCAGACCCAACTAGAATTTTTGGAATTAAATAGAATATTTAGATGAAGTGTAAATTACAGCCAGCTAACTAAGGTTAGCATTGATAATGTGTAGCTAGATGTGTGTGTTTAGTGTTGTTTCATAATTTTTCCCACAAATTTCTGTTGTTTACAACTTTTACAAATGCAGATTGTTTGAAGGACTTAGCAACAGAATGATAACAGTGATAAAAAAAAAAACAAAAAAAACACGCATAACAGATTTTTTTGCTAAAGTCAGCTAGGTGTATTTCTAGCTAATCGGCTTCTATGTGGGAGTTAAAACTAATGGCGAGGTTTTTGCTTTTGTCTTAATGTATTCGACAGCCAGCTAGATGCTAACAATCAATGAAGAGCATGACGAGCCTTATGAACTCGAGGTAAACTCTACGTGTTGACCTATTTATCTTTGACCCCCGAAACAGTACTTGTGCTGATATTTCAAGCTGTTTCTTTGATTCCACTGCAGTTCACCGTTTTTCTATAATACATCTTATAAACGGAGGTTGATTCCATTTGGCTTTCTTTCATTGCATTGTTGTTGTTGCAGCTGAGGCAGCATTACCCTCCAAAGGCTACTTGGGAAATGTGAAAAGGGTCCACCAGCATGAACCTCAGATTGGAGAAGGGGGTTGTTGGGTTCTGATTGTGATCTATTTAAGGTACACTGCTGGACAGGGAGATTACAGACCCCGAAAGGACGCTAGGGTAAGACGTGAAGAAAGAGTGTGGTAAAAGAGGCAAACATGACAGAGAAAGGACTAGAGCTTGAGGCAATAAGTGTGTGAGGGAGAACTTGAATAAAGGGCGGAGGAAGAGTGAGAACGAAGACATGTGGCACTCGTATTTTAAGCAGTCGGGGCCTGAGGTCAGCTGGTTATGTCCACATTTTTATAAAGCACACTGTTGTTTCTTGCCGACCTCCCAGCTGAAAGTGTTGCCACCAGCATGTTTTCCTTCTTAAAGCATAGTGCATGCAGGGTGTTTATACATGGTGAGGTGTGTTCCAATTTTCATTAGACTGAGTGCTATTGTGAATGTGCTGCTACTGTGTGAGTGTTGCTGGAGTTTTCGTTGCTATGCAATCTTTCCACGATTCCTATTTGTTTCACTGCTGGTGTGAGATCAGAGTAAATCTTTGTTGATTTTTCTGCTTTTTCTTATAAAAAGGCTTATAATTGAATCTAGTAAACTCTTGGGTATAAAGTGTAATTGGCAATAAACATTGGAGAAATTTCATATTCTCATGCTTGTTAATTAAAATAAATAATATTTGCTATAGGATTTAAGTGTTGAATTGTAAGGTACGTGGACTACGTATTTATTTTTACAAATAATGTTTGATATGGTTTTTAGATGAAGAGGCAGTGCTGTCTAAACTGAATAAAAAAAATGAGGAAAACCTTAAAAGTGTACAAATAATGATTATAAGTATGTTTATTATTATTGTTCAGTTATTATTATTATTAGTAGTAGTAGTAGTAGTAGTAGTAATATTACATACAATTTAATATTGAAAATATTTTATGTGCTGTTTTCCTAAAAAAAAATGTTGTCTCTTTTGTATATTCCTTTCTTTATTTGCACAATTTCCATGGCATTGCCATCGGTTATTTGGCATGTGAATACAATATATTTTAGTCAAACTTTTAGTAGTCTATATCTGGTTGTGTTTACACGCACAGTTGAAGACAATACCCACTGGATCTAATAGAACTAGCTTTTTTTTCCTGTGGCCAAGGGCTGCATGAGTTATCAAGCAACACTTTTGTTCCAGTTTAGCCCATACGGAATGAGGCTGGGGATTGTGATTACCTTCAGGCAGGCTAAGAAAGAGTCAAAAGAGCATGAATCACCAGCCCAAGGGAGGTGACAATCATCTGAAAATAATATGCATGCTGGTTGGGATTCGTTCCATATTTATTCCCCCTGACCTGCAGCTTATTAAGAGAAACACATAAGGTGAATTTATTTCTTAGGAGGATAACCCCCAGAAGATGCTGAAATTGGTACCAACTATAGAACACGCAATAAAGATATATATACAACAGTGACAATGCATCTCAAAAGTCCCAGGAACCTAAAAAACATAGGGTTTCTGTGAAAGACAGCTAAATCAGTGACTCCTCTAACATCATGAATCGATAATATGACCTTGAATGAAGTGCCCTGGACAGAGAAAGTAGAGTATAAATCTATATCTAGCATGGATGTATAGGGCTTTGTATGTACAAGACCATTGCTAGATGTTGAGTGTAGCCCAACAAATGAGGCTATAAAGACTTAAACACTTTCTTTCCCAATCCCCTGACCATGTGCTCCCCCTTTCTCTTTTGTTACCAACTCTGATCCAATTTAAACCATTTGGCAAAGACCAAAACACAAGAGCTGTCTCACTGGACCAGCCCCCAGCCAAAATTCAGCCACAAATGATAACTGGAACCAAATGAAAGTGAGCAGTATGGCTGGAAGCCTCCTATGTTCTGTCCAGGGCACTATCTGAAATTAGTCAGCCATCACCATCAAGCTTGTACTTGATCTATTTTGTATGTTTACTCAAACTGACATACCCCCTCCTCTCCACACACATACACACACGCACACACACACACACATGGAAAAGCTCTAAACACACTGTGCTAATGACTATCCACAGACCTTGAGTGCTCTTTCTCACAACCTATTTGTCCCCAAGGTAACAAACTTCTGGACTGATCAGCTTTAAGCCTCATGATAATTAGTTTGTTCAAAAAGAGGACAGCTCATTACAGCTAGGTTGGAATGGAAATGTTTACAAAAAAAAAGGTCTCATGGCATGCCAGTCACTTCTTCACTTGTCACTTCTTGATCATTAATGTTTTAATGAGTGCATCACCTCCTTGGCTGCCACTGATAGAGCTTCAACAATGTAAGTGCCAAATTAAATATGCATACATATTAGCTTACCGGAACAAGACTAAACATACAAGCAATGTTAACACAGCATCAGACGTAATGAGATCCTGGCTTGAGTAATAAGGAAAGCCTTTTGTAGTGTTTTATTTAAGCACAGAACCACCATATAGTGATAGTTCCCCCATGAGCCATTTAAGTGGTGGAAAGGGAGGGATAGGTATCTTAATGTGGGGTTAGAGTGCTTAAATGGTGGAGTGAAAATAACAATGAGTGGGGTGGAACCCACAACAGAAAAGTCAATATTTTTATCCCATGAGCCTGATCTGATCCACATGCCTCGAGACAGAACTTGTAAAAAAAAAAAAAAAAAAAGACTCTTTTTTAAGTGATAAAATCTCTTCTAATGGAAAGCTCTCCCCAGTAATGCATAGTATTACTTTCACCAGACTGACCTTGATGTGTCCACCATTTCATGTGACACAGCAACACTAATGCTGATGGAACGATAAATATGGCATCAGTTAAATAAAGACTAAAGCGTAATGGAGAATGCTGTTATATGAATACAATCCCACAGCGATTACTTTCCTGGGAGACGCTAATACCTAAGAGTTGTTCTTTCCTGACAACGATGAATGCAATACTTCATGACGATGAATACAATATTTCATTTATGAACATATACTTTTTATCCATTTATAGTTATAATTATTGTGAAAGCTTGCTAAGGCAATTGAGTTCTTGCTATCACTTATGTTATAGCAGCTGTAAACAACCATCCCTTCACCAGCCTCTCTTTATCGTGTATCTTTATCGTGTATCTACTGATACCGGGTAATCCGTCCATAAACACCTCTTTACAGAAATCTTCGCCATACCAAGCAAGTCCCCATGTACAGTATGAGGGGACTATGTACTATAGAAAATATTAACATAAGCACATGATAGCTTGAACCTACAATCTAAAACGAACAGAGACATGATAATATAGACAATCTATCAACACCCACTAACCATTTCATTCGACAACTCCATAGCACTTGTGGTTAAAACCAGGCATAGGGAAAGAATTCAAAGGCTGTGTCATAAGTCAAGGCTTCCGCTTTTCCAGAATATGCCGTGAGCACGCAACAAGCAAAAACAGGATCTCTGGCATCGCTCTTTGAGAGCAGAGCCTCTCGTTGTACGTGCAAACGCTGCCATGATGCTAATCAAGCACCGCCATGCTGTAGATCAGCTCGTCTCTCTGGGTAAAGTAGGACTGTGTGAGAGATCACAGGCTCACACTCGCTATCTGTCAGAGGACCAGACACAGTCCAAGAAGTGCATTTGCGGTCAGATTCTACTCAAGTGAAATTCACAGCAAGCTCAGAGGACAAAAATACTTCCTCTCGCCTGTATCCACCGTTCACTTTGTCCCGCCGTGACTGAACTGTCCTTTGATTCGTGTTTGCATATCCAATTTGGAAGCAAGCGGCTGCTCTCAAGTTCAAAAAAAGAATAAACCGAATTATCAAGCCAAAAGCAGACGTTGCACATATTTATTCGACTATGCAGCTATGTTGTAATATTACTTTGGTCATTTTCCAAGCACAAGCAATGAAGTGTTGCACTAGAGATGCCTTGGCAGCTATAGCGCTTTAAAAATGCAAATTGATGACTTAATCAGACATGGAATGCATGGATTCTGCTAATTCTCACAAGCAGATACAAATGACTCTTTCACATATTAATGGCAGTAGTGCTTTTTTTTTCTTTCAAAGTGTTTTATGGTCTTAATCAAACCCAGAGATAAACCTGAGTAAAACAAGATGTCCGATTGCACGCACGGTGCATTTGTGTGAAAGAAATTTGTTCGAGTTCCATTACTAGAGGTTAGAATGAGTAGATTAAAACACAGAGATAGTACACATGTTTTCTGAAACATCTTAGACAGGAATAGAAAAAATTAATACTCAGTATATTGTTTTTAGTCGATATCCAGTCTCTCCAGGATTTTGTAGCTTTGCGATTGCAGAAATTATTGCAAAATCAAACCATACACGGAGGAGGTTGCATGTTTGTTGAATGCCTACAGATTTTCCATAGATTTGGGCCAAGATGTATGTGACCTCATTACAGAATGCATTTAGCCTAAGCTCTCTTCGTCAAACATGATTAAAGCAGAGAAAGTAAATATATATATGTGTCTTCACTGGTAGGGGTTTAAAAAACAGAATTCTATGATTTAAAACAACAATACTTTTAAGTTGCTTCGCTAATTAAAAAAAATCGAGAATTTTTGTTGCAACCATACCAAAAAAACAACAACTGTGAAATCCTAGAGGGACTGAATATCTTGCTTTAAAGGAACAGTAAATTGCTTGTGGAACCCTGAGCCTGCAAACAATGCCAGTATTTTCCTTATTCCTTAAGGATCAATTTAATGGCAGTAGCAATTAAACAAATCACAGGAGAGCAATGCACCCACCTTGACAAGCTCATAGTGCTGGATGCCATTAAGCCCCACGTCTGGGTCGAAGGCTGAGGGTACCGGATAGCGGTTATTGATAGCTGTGTTCTCGGGAATGGAGATGTTAATGACGGTAGACTGGAACAGAGGGGCGTTGTCATTGATGTCTTCAATAAGGAAGCGAATCTTGACCAGGCGAAAGATCTCATCGGGCAGCACAGCCACCTCAATCTCGTAGAAGCAGCGCTTCTCGCTGAACACCCCGGAGCACAGCTTCTCGCGGTCGATGCGATTCGACGTAGTGAAGATCTCGCCAGTGCTGGCCTCCACCCTCACCAAAGGAACCTCTCCTGACTTGTAGACAGGTTTGAACTCCAGGGCTGAGGACAGCTTAACATTGGGGTCCAGATTTAGGTCCAAGTCTTTGCGCAGGTTCCCGATGCGCACGTTCTCCGGCTGTTCCTCCTTCACTGTGTAATCCTTCTCCTGGGCCCAGCACAGCGACACCAGGCAGGTGAGGAAAAGCACCAGCACATGGGATTCACTCAACAAGTCCATACTCAGAGTGGGTGGAGATTTGTCTTGGAAGGTCTGTAATTTCTATGGTAATAAGGGAAGACGAGAGAAGAGGAAAAGATAATTGTATTACCAAACCATGTAACACACAATTACACATTTGGCTATAATTAGCGTTCTTTTCACTAGTCTTGTTTTTTTGTAAATGACCTTTCACATCTTAACAAACGAGGAGAAAGCTGCATATCACATCTTTGGACGTAGCAACATTTAATAGTACTAAATACAATTAACCTTTGGTGCTCCACGTCAAATGATAACTGTATGAACAAGGAACTTGTATAGGTTCACTTAACTTTGACAACCACCCTAATTAATGCTGTTAACCACTTTCAGGAAATAAAGCAAATGTACAGCCCAGGGCTGTCTTTATTTCAATTCAAATGCCTCTAACATAAAATACACCAATTAGATATTTAGTGGCTAAATAACTAAATCTTTTAAAGCTTGGAGCACAACACATCGACAAAAATGCAATAGAAAACAATGTTTAGTCCAGAATCAGCTGTTAGCATTAATAGCAGCGTCGTATTATATATCCCACTCCTTCTATAGTGTAGAAAGTTAGCCTGTTTTATACAATTACCCACAATGCAGTTATACAATTATGCATTTATACATTTTATACAATTACCCACAATGCATTTAGTTGCATTCTGACTAATGGTCAGATCTGTTCCATAAATGTTTTTTTCTAGCTCCAACCTGTCATGTAACAAATACACTTTGGGGAAGTAGTAAATAATGTCCTACTGTATATAAATACATACAGCTGAAACTGTGTGCATGTGTGTGTGTGTGTGTGTGTGTATGTGAACACTGAACATGTGCTGTTAGGTTAGATTTTGCAGTTATTATATATATAAAATGAGGAAGCACTGTTAATATAAAGTGGACACACGTCTCTAGTCTCTTGATGGCCATTACAGTCCCTAACAATATTTGCTCTGTAAGAAATTTGACCATATCAAATCTAATGGATCAACCCTGCTCTAATAATCATAATTATCCCCTAGAAGAACACAAAGACATTTCTAAAGTGATTGAAGAATTTGTATTTTTGTGCTTCCTGTAAATTAACTACAACAATCTCATCAGCCGTATAAATAAATATTATATAAATAAATGCTGCCAGAGTGTCCAGGCCTTCCTATGTGTGGGAAAAGTAATTGAAAACCAGTAGGGAAGATGCCTAACACTCCCAAAGTCTGGCTATTGTTACTTTTACACAGTCTCATATGCTGTGCTATTTCTGTAAGAAAATGTGATTTGTGTAATTTCCCCAGATGCACTGAGAAGCCATTCTAGTCGAGTTTTCTTTCTTCTAATCAAAACAATGGCAACTATATGAAAGTTTAAAAAGTGCAATCTATGCATCTTTAATTCGCCTGACTCCAAAAAGCTTTGCCCCTATGAGTTGACGGATTCTTACTTCGGCCTTTAGAAGGAAAAAAACTGCATTAAAATATAACTTTGGTATATTAATGGTTCTAATATGAGATGGTAGAATCAGTGCAGCATGAATAAAAAAAACACTCTTTTGTGAAAGATTCATTAAAGGATATTTAATTAATATTTAAAAGAGAGGAACACAAATAAAAGCTTCATGATTCATAACACTAACATGATTAGTTATTTGCAGATTTAAGGAGCTTTAATGAACACTGGGTTGGACAAATCATTAATTTATTAATCAAGCCTCTTCGGCACGTTGACGTTTTTTAGTCCTTTGTTTTCTGTGATAAAAGCGGTAGCTAACCTAACATAACGATGTAGGTCCGAGCTATTTACGTGCACTAATAATGATTATGAAATGAAAGTGTGCATGACCGTGTATTCACTCACTCTCACTCATTTACTACCGCTTATCCGAACTACCTCGGGTCACAGGGAGCCTGTGCCTATCTCAGGCGTCATCGGGCATCAAGGCAGGATACACCCTGGACGGAGTGCCAACCCATCGCAGGGCACACACACACTCTCATTCACTCACACAATCACACACTACGGACAATTTTCCAGAGATGCCAATCAACCTACCATGCATGTCTTTGGACCGGGGGAGGAAACCGGAGTACCCGGAGGAAACCCCCGAGGCACGGGAAGAACATGCAAACTCCACACACACAAGGTGGAGGCGGGAATCAAACCCCCAACCCTGGAGGTGTGAGGCAAACGTGCTAACCACTAAGCCACCATGCCCCCCTGACCGTGTATTGTGTTTGTTTATTCAACATATGTCTGTATCTCACTTAAATGACTTGATATTTTAACAGTACTGTGGGTATGTTTACATGTGCCCATTTTGTCAATACAAATACATTCTATTTATAGGTACCCTAAACATTGCAACCCGATTCGCACCACTGGAGGTGTCTGCAAGATATTTTGGAATGTGCCTGAGAAAATAGTCTGATTCGAGCGTTTACATGGCTGATGTTTTTCTTATTTCCGATCTATACCACCCTGTTCATCCTATTCATTCGAATCGAGATCGTTCAGATCGTTTAAGACGAAGGCTTCTTAATACGGTTCAGCTATCAATCCGATTACTAACAGATTACTGCACGTAACTGTGAAGGTTACTGTTACTTATAACAGGATTGTCGACAGCTTTGTCCTGGATTTCGGGTTTTTCAACTATCCTGATTTATGTCATACTTAATTACTCAGCTGAGTAAAAATCTTTCAACCAACACTTTTTTCTTTTCCATGTTGTTAAACCTACATGTCTGTGGCTTTCTTGAATTAAAAACTAATAGACTGTATAAGAAATGTGCTTGTCGTGGGCACCTAGACCGATAGAACGATCCGTGCATCTCTGAATCACACATCCCTGGCCTTGCTAGCAGACACTCCAGCCATGAAGATTGGCTCCCCGCCATCAAATATACATGATCAGTTGATGAAATGAGCATGACATTTCTCACTGGAATTCCATCAGCTCTCTGCAAAAAAAGGAAGACCTCTTTACATATATAAGGCCACGGAGCCTGTTTTGATGTGTGAGAACTGCAAACTGCGGTGAGTTCAGGTCGGTGCTGTCAGGGCATGTTGGGTTACCCTGAGCATGCGCTCTGTAGCGGACCTCTAGAGAGACTCATTAAATGTTCACCGGATAGAAGAACTCTGTACACACTATTTACATGGCAGTGATCAATGAGCAGCTTATTCTTTACACTGATTCACAAATTGGTAGCTCGGTGCAGTCCTTTGCAAAAAAAAACCCACAAGGAGCTCATAATTCGTTTTGCTTTTGAAGTTCGGACCTTTTTTCGGCCAGCAAGAGCAAGCAATTATTCTACACCTACTCTACTATGATAAGCCTGAAACAGTCAGTCAGAGGATTTGCCCAACAAATGTATAATGAAGAGAACTTGCTGGCAAAGGGATGCATTACAGTGTGGTGAATAAAAGATGAAAAGATGATCTAGATTTTTGAACATTGCTCTGCCTTACATTAAGGGTGGCACTGAAAAGCCTTTCAAATGTACTTAACAGAACCGAAAGCACTTTTAAACTTTCTGTTGTGAGCTATAGGATGCCATTCAGTTCATGCTCACTTGTTTCCTCTGTACATTTCGACGATATCCCGAAATAATGACATATACAGTCCTGCTGACAATACAGACCCGAAATAGCACACAACAGTGCAGAGAGAGTATGCACCATAACACACAGCGAGCACTGTTTAGCATTTTGTAAGGAGCTTTTCAGTCCAGGGACATGGAGCTGGGATTAGTCAATTCCACAAGGGAGAAAACATGCCATTCCTCCCCATATTTAGGACAGTTTATCTTGTTGTAGAGCATGTATAGTCATTTTACACTGAGATTTTCTCTTGGGAATGGCTCTCAAAACTCCACCCCAGATAGATTTGCAGAGCTTTGAAGGTTCAACTTTCTCAATCTTTGAGAAAACTTCCAGCTTGCCAGCGCATTGGGAGCTCGTGTCAAGAGAAATCACATGTGTCACCGAGGATGCTTTTTCTGCTTGCAATGGGTTCCGATGATCTATTTTGAGCGCTGGACCATGGAATCCACAGGGTAGGCAAAAGCCACCCATCCCTCTGGTGCCTGAGCTGAAGAACACACCAACTCCGGATCTCTTTACATGACAATGTGATGGACTGAGCTGCCTGTTTTTATTATGAGCCAAGCTGTCAAGGAAGAAAATATCTCCGCAGCCCCAGAGCATTTCAGCTTACATTGCAATGGGATGGCTGTTTTGAATAATTGTCTGTATGGTGTCTCCTGCCTCAGCAGCTGGGGTGGTGAATTCTGCATGATATTCAGAGATTATAACCTCTGAGCGAAGTCAGAATTGTAATTAAACCAAGGAGGCGTTGCACAGAATTATTAAAGGTGCTTATGGAAGTTAATCTGGGACAAGTGCCTAAAGCGTGTCACTCACTTCAACTTGTTCATTTTATCAGTCGAGCTTCGTGCTCCCAATCGGTTTGAATGTACCTCATTTCTTTGACATTTCAGCGTCTTATTTGAATTCACCCTCAACCTCCTGCCGTCAGCAACACGAGGCCATTCTCTGTCCTGCCAGCCGCCTATCCCCCTACCTGCTCTCCCTCCTCTCTACTCGGGATGTCAAGCTTCACATCCATGCGTGACTCTTTTTATTCATCATTCTGCTTTAACACTCCATGAATATAGTAGAGGCAGCTATGAATTTCTAGTACATTCAAGTGGATGACTATATTGTGCAAGGAATGTTGCACTTTTACAGCCCTCCGCTGACTTATTTCACTGTATTTCAAACCTAAGGCGTAAAGACAAATGCAAAATAGGATCGAAAACCTCTAATAGAGATCCAGAATGAAGTTTAAAGGTCAAACCTGTTTCAATATTGTAAAGTGAAGCCACAAAGTTGGTCTGCCACACAGAAAGCTTGTGCTTGATCAATACAGAGGTATTAACATACTAAATAGGTTGTCAATCGAAAAGGATAAACAGATGTAGTTAATTCAACACAGTCGATTTATGGCTGTCACCAAAGATTACTTAGCCGCAGAGCCGTGTCAGCCGTTTTTGTGCAAAAGTTTTTATGTAGTAGACTAACGAAATAACTTGCCAACAAAAACGCAGGCAGAAACTTGTTTGGCCGTTATGGCGAGGCATTAATCACAGTCAGAATTTTTAATTTCACCTAAAAAAACTGTTTAATAAAACTTTGATTTTAATTTCTGAAACCAACATCCATCAAGTTACAGCGGTCAGCTTCAAGAGGAAAAACGTGTCAGCGGCTGACATGTCATTTTATCGGATTAAATTTATTTTAACAGAGACTGCAAAAAAGGCTGAAATTTCCTCATACAGAACAGATAAAGGCTGTTTTGCTTTCAGTCCAATGTTCCTTAGAATCATAATAGTCAACCTCTCTGTAGTTCATTATCGCAAAAGAATGGGTTATTTCTAAAACAGGACTTATTTCACCTTTGATAAAGGCTGTCATACAATAACAGAAGGAAACACTTTTCAGTCTTTATAGCCAGGAAGAAAATGCACAAAAGACAACATAAAGGTCAGGGTGTTACGGTCGAACATTTTCTTTTTCACTTTAACATGAAGGCTGAAGTGAGCTGTTGCTAGGCCTGTGAAATAGCTTCTTTTTTTTTTCTCGGACACGTATGACATGCTTAGTTAAATCGATCAAGTTTCACGTTCATCGTCGTTTATTTTTGAAAGTTGTCTATTATTTGCTAGCTGGAAATAAAAAATTTAACAAGAGTATTGTCCCTTGTTATATATTTATCTATTATAACCGCAATGGGACAAACAAAGAATAACCTGTCAGTAGAGGGCACTCAAATAGTGGGGATGAGATCAGGATTAGCATAGTTACATTTAACTTTAAAGATGAAAGCGAGCGTATACATCATAAAATATGCTTAGCATTGCAAAGTATCATATCACCGTCGGGGATTGGAATAGCACTATATACTTATTGCCAATCAGCCCCTAGGCTTAAATACTGTTTAAAAAAAAATAATGCCCATGTCTGATCATTAAGTGCAAGTAACATTGTCTTGAAATACCCATCTACTGATGTGTAACATGTTTGTAGCTTTCTGAAATCCTAAAAATTATTTCAAATGTCAAAAAAGAGTAGTTTGCCCTTATTTGATGCCAATTTTTTTGCACAGTGGAAGGACAAAATGTCAGTTGCATGATATAATTAACTTCTTCCTTATTTTTATATAGTCACGGGGAATCAATTTGTTTCCTGACTTAAAAACGTAGCCTCACAAAAGTACAGACGTTTTGAACAATGTAGCTTAAACGACTGTTAAGGCATTACATTCACTTTCTCTTGTACAAAAAGACATACCCTTCAGGCTATATCACCAACTTCTATAGCCAGAAGGATAGTAAGGGCAACAGGTTTCCTATGCTGAAACTTTGGTTATATGTTTCACATTTTTCATTCTATCAACTCAAATCTGCTTATTTTGACAACAATAACCTCCAGACAAATATGTGAGAAGGTTTGTTATGATTTTTGTTTAGATGACACCCTGAATCTAGGTCTAGTCTAACGATAAGTCCAAAAGTAAAACTTGACCTAACACTCCAACTAACAAGCACTGAAAGGGTTTCATAGTTTAACTAAACAGTCAGATATGTACATATGCATTCTTTATGTAAACAGTATTGTTTTGCCTTAAGTGTGCTTTAAATTCTTGCAGCACTGGTCAAATATCCTTGAATAAAAAAATAAGAAAGATATTAAATTGTGCATGCACTATACTAATTTTTTTCTAAATATATATTTCAAGGTCACATGTAAGCTTAAAGGATGTAACGGGTGTTCGTTAGAATGGAGAATTAAACCGGGACTCAATGGATCCTCCGGAAAATCCCATCAGCTGCCCGGTTACAGAGTGACGAACCGTCGGCAACTCAGTAACCACAGATTGCAAATCTACAGCTTAATTCTACACATTTCCCATGCAATTCTACAGCTTAATATTTTTTTTTACAAACCCTAGACTAGTTCTAGACTTTTGGCATATATAAACTTTTTCTTTCTTTTATTTATTTTTATTAATTTATTTATTTATTACTCCAAAGTAGACTCTCCAACATGCAACTGATGCCATGCATCTGCTTGCATCTTTATTTTTTTATTATTTTTTTTTAAGCCCTAACTTTAATCCTTGCCCAGGTTAACGTGCACAAGGTTCGAACCCTCGGACCGTCTCGCGCACAAGGCCGCTTTAACTTTCTTTTCAACCCTGGATCATTCTGCTGCAAATAACCTTTATATATATATATGATCTCGTTGGCTTTCTCCAGGTGTCTATCATGAAATAGCATGTTTATGCGGTGCATAAGCAGCACGCACTGGTTAATAGGCTATTCTCTAAAGGGATTGATGTTGGGACAAGAGAACGCCGAATGCTTGTTCGATTGTAGTCGATTATTTTTCAGTATAAAGAAAGATACAGCCAATGATGGTGCGATCGGGAGAAAATCCCGGCTGATTTTCTTAATCCTGGGCATCACCGTATTAAGATTACACCAAATGAATGAGCTGAGGTTAGTGAGAGCGGGTTTTATACGTGCGTATTTTACTTATGTTAACAAAAGTAGATACAGAAGATCCAAAAAAGTCCTTTACGCACAGCGGTTATATGCGTCCTGTCTATAAACGCAGGTCGATTTGGGAGATTGGATAAAGAACGCGCAAAAAAAAAATCCCAATCAGATTATTTATGATATATATTTAATCTGGAATAAATATAAAAGACGCTTCTTACCTTTGATTTATTTTTTTTGAGAAATATGGGGAAAATAAAACTCTTGTTAATTCGCGTCACGCAGCGCCATCGCCGTTTTAGGAGACGAAGTGCCGTGAAGCTGAGACTCAAGTGGAGTGAAATAGGGAAAAAAAAAGAAATCTCTTCGCAGGAGAAAATCGAACAGCTTGAGTCGGTATCCAGCTAAACAGCACGATGTGTGTCCTTTAAGAAAGAAAGCAAAAAAAAAAAAGTCTACGGTCCACAAGAACGGCGTTGGAAACCTTGCGCTTTACTTTTCCACCGTGATTCCTCCTCCTCCTCCTCCTCCTCCTCTTCCTCTTCTTCAGACGGATGGACTCGACTGCTTTCAGTTGCACTCTCAGTCACACTGATGCTCCGAGCCGCTTACTCAACACGCAACACTTCTGAATGGATGGGAGAAAGAAAGGAAAAAAAAAAACTGGGGAAGAAAGGAAAAGGAAAAAAAAAGGAGGGAGAAAACAAGTCATCATTGGAAACAGGGGAGTCTTCCGGGCCACACAGGGATTGTTTGAGTGAATTTGGTGTGTCTGACGCACAAGTGCGCACTACTGAGGTGCGCTGAGAACATAACCAGCGCGTTCTCGCGCCTGTCACGCTCACTGTTTGGCGAAACGAGTCACAGTTAAACGCAGAATGGATGGGAACATGGACTGCTGTCAGCGCGCGCTCTTCCCAATGGAGGAGGATGAAAGCGCGCCTTGGTGCAGCATCACTCACTCACTCCCTCACTCGCTCGCTCGCTCACTCACACACACACACAATCTGACACTGGTCGCGATGAGTCGGCTCAGTCGGCTCACTTTTTGTGAACACGCCCCTTGCGCCGCCGACTCCTTGAGTTCCCGGGTGACGTCAGGGCAACAGGGCGGGGTGACGTCTCGGCGTCTCCGCCTCCATCATGTAAAAGCCGCACTGCTGATGAAGACTGTGGCTCACTTCGCGGAAGAGGGGGCAGTGTTGGTTTGGCAATTATATGGTCACTTGTTTTCCTCCAGCAGAATGTGTGGTTGATTCAAAATGTTAAACTCTTTTAAGTTATCATTTGTCATCGACATCCTTTAAAGCTACTTGGATGAGCATGATTATCATGTTCTCTCCCTCTCTCTCTCTCTCTCTCTCTCTCTCTCTCTCTCTCTCTCTCTCTCTCTCTCTATTATTTCATTTTTTTATGGAGATTCACCTGATTTGGAAATTCATTAATAGCTTTATTATGGTCAGGATGGTGATTAATCCATAACCGTACTGCAGAATGTAAACACCCTGAATGGGACGTCAGTACGTCGCATGTTTTGGGGATGCAGGAGGAAACCAGAGAACGTACATCAAAGCCTCACGGACGTGTGGAAAACACAGACAGTAATCCAAGCTTAAGATCATATACTGGAGCTGTAAAGGTGTCAGTATGCCTTCAATTTGTAAACTGAGGTTGTATAAACGTGCAGAAGGTCTGACGGCATGTTGCCTTATATCTATTTTCTCACACTCAATAAACACTCATATTGTAAATGTTAATCAGTCCATCAGTTTGCATTAATAAATTAATTCATGTGGATTTATAAAGAGAATCCAGATTCATCAAGAGAACACCCTGAATGGGACACCGGTTTCTTTGCGTATTTTTAGTAAGTAGGAAGAAACCAGAGAACCCAAACTGAAGATTGAGTGCTGGAACATAACGAAAGCGTGATCAGACCAAAAATCTTTACCCTGGTCGGTGTCATGGTGGATGTGGATCCTAACCAGGTAAGCATATGTGAAAGGCAGGAGCACACTCAGAATGTGACACTAGTCCATCCCACGGCATGATCCACAGACATAGGAGGAAACTAGAGAACCCCCACAGAGACACAGGGAAAAAATAGTAAAGTCTGTACAGACAGTAACCCGAGCTCAGGATCGAACACAGGATCCTGGGGCTGCAAGGCAGCAACACTACCCATTTGTAAATTGAGGTTATGTAACCTCTGAGGGCTGCTGTGTGCCCACAATATGTGATTCATCTAAAACGAAAGTACAGACCTGCCAAATAACGTGTCTTCTGTGTACTTTATATGTTTTAGCTAATACACCATAGCTCTCATGGTTTCACATTCAATAAAGGTCATTCCCTCGCCATGTAGACATTGATCACACCATAAATTTTGACATCACTAATATGTTACAAATCACAAGCAATTACAAGTGGCCTTAGGCATCTTTTGTAAGCAATGGCTATTACCTCAGTAACTGTAGCTGCCTGTTATTCACCTGGTAGACTACAGCTTTGTATAGCAAACCCTGTTCAATATGTGTTCTTGTGGGTCTTAGATGATAAATTATAAACTCAATAACGGTTACATATGCCTGTGGAAATGTGCACAGAATCTATGGATGATGCTGGCCAAACTTTATAATATAGTATACGGTTACCGTGACTCAGCATCAGAAGAATTTACCATTACTGTCAGCTGTCACGGTTTTAAAATTTAGGATGGAAATGAATTGAACACTGACCTCATAATCTATTTAAAGTGGAGAAATGATCAACCACTTATAGTTATAGGCCCAGTGGGGGGCTGATGATAATATTCACTGACAAAATGTTTCCTACAAAATTGCACTGTGAAGTCAATGCCTAATTTTCTTATGCAGGGAAAACTGACATTTCCGTTTCGTTTTAAGGTCATGTGGTTATCCCATTCCCAGAGCTTAAAGGGTTTGATCACTTGGTATTTTGTTTTTTAAGATTCATGCTTTATGACACTGAAGGACTTCTCTGAGGCATGTTAAAGAAATGCAAATCTGAAAGGCTTAAAGCAATGTAAAAGGCACAAAACAGCCCATGAATAATGCAGAGGGTTATTTTGCTACTCAAAATGAACTTTCATAGTAACTGGTTATGCATTTGTGATAGCGTTATGGAATCCACCACACACACACACACACTCTCGCTTTCTCTCACACACAAACACACACACACACACACACACACATACATGACAGCTAAATTGGTGTTGCTGCTTTTTTCATTTGGACATTGTTTTGGGTCTTACTGAAATGGACAAGACGCGTGTATGCTAACTGCTATGAAGCGGCCTTCAGCAAAAATTGAGCGTTTGTATACGTTTGTGTGATTGATATTTTTCTATCAGTGCTGTTGTCCTTGGTGCTTCAACCCCCACAGATTGTCTTTCAATGGGTGTTTTGACAGCCATCCTCTGCTGTCTTAGCCGAGGTAGTGGAGTTTTGTGACACTCAATACCTCTGTGGAAATGTCTAGATTCTTCAGCATTGTACGAAGGATGGTGTTGGTATAAATCTAACAAGGAAGACAATGTCCCAAGTGTTCATTTGCTAAAATCCCTCCAGTCCTCTCCAGGAAAAAAGACTTCATTTATTATTTCTTTGTTTCCTAATGAACTAAAAGAATGGCATGGATTGCCTGTTATTTCCCCACTGTGTCATATAAAGCATGTACAGTAGACTCTGTGTGTATGCGTGCTGTGTGTGTGTGTTTTTAGTAACATTGTGTTCAGTGTATTTCTCTTCCATACACATTTCTTTTGTTTCTTTCTCTCCATGTCCCTCTTGATTGATCTATGTCAATAAACTCATTGAGACAAACCCCGCTGTGCTTTTCTTTAGATTAGATTCAGCAGTGAATGGAGGTTCCTTTTGGCATCGAAAGCAGAAGGCTGTGACGTTTCATTGGCAATCAGATCGAAAAAACATGTGTAGTCAAGGTGAATACATGGTGAGCTAATTGCACCTCTTGCACTAAAACCTAAACCAGTGCATGCACTGCTTGAATCATTTCTTTAACATAATTAAAATCCTTTTTTCTTTTTTTTTTTTTTTTTTTCTTTTTCTTTTTCTTTTTTTTTTTTTTACAGCAGATCAGCACTTCTGAAATCTCTGTATCAACATTGTATGAGACCCATGAGGTAAGCTTGGTACAAATCTTTCTTTTCCTCTCCCTACTGATATGATCAAATGGGCTTTTCTGTATGCCTTAATCTGCATGCTGTTGGCACCACTCCCTGATCCATGAGTCATTATGAGCAGCAAGAAGAAAAAAAAAACATTGAAGAAAAGAACACACTAATATACCTTATCAGTCTGGCACAGCTGGGCAGGGATCGCTGCTGAGGGCTGCAGAGGTAAATTGCAAGGTGTGCCTCAGTGTATTAACATTCAGGTTCTTCAGAAAGGATTGATCTCTGCCTGCAATAATACATGCCTGTGTATTATCCCATCTGTCTCTAAAGAAAGACTAGCTTCTTTCTCTCTTTACAGTCCTCAACAGCCACTCAAATCCTGTCTTGCGACACAGAGCATCTGCAGCATTTGTTACTTTAAAAGTTGAAATTTTGAGAAATGCTGAGGTGATATTTGGGTGGAAAGAGAAATGAAAACCTTTACGGGGTCGAAATCTTTGGCAAAACACAATTTCTTAAAATTAAATTTTTTCATTTTGCAGATTAGTTCTGGTGTTATAATGTTACGTCCCTGCAATTGTGAAAAAGAAAATATATTTATTATACCATTCAAATTCCACAGACATGCCCCTTTTCTCTCTTTAGAACCTAAACTATTTATGGAGAAATATTTCTATCAGAATATTTTTTAAAATAACTTTAAAAATGGTCACTTTATCATTTTTTTTTTTTGTTTGTTCAACTATTTTTATTAATTTATGGCCCAAATAAAATCAATTGTACTTTAGTCACCTGGTAAATTCACTAGTGAATAAATAACACATTTATTTATTTATTTATTTATTTATTTATTTATTTATTTATTTATTTATTAATGATAAAATATATCTCAGTCAACCTGCATCTTTTATCACTTGCCAGGATGAGTCTCTATGGAAACAATATACAGAGGAGCTTAGGGAGGAGAGAAAAGTTACCTCCTATGTACTGCCTTTGTGCTATCACTTATTGAACAAGATGAACAAAGTTGCGGAGGAGTCTGAGGGGGCGAAGGCGTTATAAATCTTGACCTTTGCTTTCAAAACATGCAACAATCATGACCTTGGTTCAATGTGCAGAAGAAGACTGGCATTCAAAAGCAACTGCCCTTCAGGCACGAAGATCATCTGTTGAGAGGAAGGCGCAGCACATAAACAAAAAGTCTGATTCAATACGTTCGGGCCGTCAATTTATGGAAGGTATGCTTCGGATTTAAAAAAAAAAAAAGAAAAAAGAAAAACTATTTAAATCACCTTCACTGGTTGAGGCTTTATCTCAATGTGCTGTGCATGTAGGTGTATGTGCATGTGTGTCGTGTAGTCCACACTTAAGCGTCAGAGAGAAATAAAGACAGAGAGAAGGAGAGAACTCCGTGTACTCCCATCTGTATTTTCAAATGTCAATGAGTGCTGCCATCAGGTGAGAAGTGTGGGTGTGTGATGGGTAATAAGCAGATCGTTGAGGGGGTGGGAAGATCAGCGTTTGATGCATTGTCAGACCATGTTGGCTGTCTGACCATTATGTGGCGTCTCAGTCAGATGAGATGAGAAGGGATTGTATGACTGCTGGACTGTAATGAATTACCAGAGATAAGTAACCTCAGTAATGGCTCAGGTGAGGGATTGTTGTTTGTTTGTCAGGTGGACAAGGCTTACATGCGGAGGATCTATGCTACAGTATGTCTATGAGGTCACAGGGTCAGACCAATAGAGAAAATCCATTTGACCTAAGCTGAACCTTAATACATTTCAAACTAATATACTACATGTCTTCAACAGATTAAGTGAAGTGAGATTATTGTATTTTGTATTAGTTTCTCTAGATTGGGCAGTTTATTCATTGAAGAAAGCAAAATAAATGAGATGCACTAATGAGTTTTGCATCGATTCATTGATACGTATTTATGTGGGACCGAATAATGTCAGGCTCAGAACCCGTAGACCCTGATTTCTCACCTTAGCTGGAATTTATATCTAAATAATAATGATTCCATTTAATGCGTAATCTTTTTATATATTCCATGTGATATTTTTAAAAGGTTTATCTTTTTCACATCAGATATGATTTTGTTTCATTTATCTTCAGTAATCACTTTATCCTGCTCAGATCATGGTGGATCAGGAGTCTATCCTGGGAAAAGTCATGGGAAGAACACACCATGAATACGTGAGTATACTGTCTCATTCACTCATTCATTGAAGTCAAAGCCAGTCGAAGTTCAGGCATGTTTTTTTTGGAGGATGAGTAAAATATGTGATGTTCTCATGCAATGTAAGATTTGAGACTTGAAGGTGCAAGGTTATTCTAAAACCCTCAGACCTTGCTTGCATTTTGCACTATTTAAAATAAAGCCTTTCCTTAGTTTCTTATTCTCTGGGGAAACAATTAAAGGCTATTTGTAGAAAAAAAGGCAACATGTCGCATGTTTAATTGGCATAGAAATGCATATCTGTAGCTGTATCAAGCTAATTTCATGGAAGAGATATGCCACAATTTTAACCAGTGTCACATCAGCTTTTCTCATCAATTGTGGATGGAATGATGCTTGAATGCTTTGTAGGTCTTCTACAATTTAGTTGCTGCCACATTTACATTTACAGCATTTGGCAGACGCCCTTATCCAGAGCGACGTACATACAGTAAGTGGTTAAATCTCCAACATTGAATCATTAATGCTGGCTCACTAGGTTACATACATAAGATACCATGAGTTTAAAACATTTGTTCAGAGTTACAATGAAAAAGTGTCAAATGTTGTGTTTTTTTTTTTGTTGTTTTGGTTTTTTTTTTTAAATGCAAAAGATAAGGAAAGAAGTGCTAGTTGAAGTGTTTCCTGAATAAGTAGGTCTTCAACCGCCGCTTGAAAATATCCAGTGACTCAGCTGTCCGGACCTCTAGGGGAAGTTCGTTCCACCACCTTGGTGCCAGAACAGAGAAGAGACTTGTAGTATACTTGCCTCTTACCCTGAGAGATGGTGGAACCAGTCGAGCAGTGCTGGTAGATCGGAGGGTGCGGGGTGCAGTGCGAGGAGTGATGAGGGCTTTGAGGTAAGAGGGAGCTGGTCCATTTTTGGCTTTGTAGGCCAGCATCAGTGTTTTGAATCTGATGCGTGAAGCTACCGGAAGCCAGTGGAGGGATCGCAGCAGCGGGGTGGTATGCGAGAACTTTGGCAGGTTGAAAACAAGCCATGCAGCTGCATTTTGGATCATTTGCAGAGGACGGATTGCGTTCAAAGGTAGACCTGCCATTAGTGCGTTGCAGTAATCCAGTCTAGAAATGACAAGAGACTGAACAAGTACCTGAGCAGCCTGTGATGACAAAAATGGCCGAATCCTTCTAATGTTGTAGAGAAGAAACCGACATGAGCGAGTCACATTAGCAACATGAGAGGAAAAGGACAGTTGATTGTCCATGGTTACCCCAAGGTTCGAGCTGTGGCTGAAGGGGAGATCAGATCGTTGTGCAAGGATATAGCAAGGTCATGACCTGGGGATGAATCACCTTGGATGAACAGCAGTTCAGTTTTGCCACCAACATGATGAGTGGGATGATTTGGAAGCCATTAGAAAAAAAAAAGTAAAATCAAAGAGCGCAATCCTGGATGCAGAGTACAGAGACCTTTGTATTCATACAGTAGATGTGAACACAATATGTGTCATAAACATGAAATGCAAGAAAATAAAACATGTTAATTAATAGCTTAATTAATTACCTTTTGCAAATAATTTTATCATAGGAAAAAGAAAAGTTTTTATTATGATTTTAAAAAGCTTGTGGGAGTAATTTCTGTAGCCAAATACTTAAATATTTTATAAAAGATTGTACGTACATATACAAAAATATCTCTAATGTTTAATGTTTTATTAGGTAATTTATACAGCCAGGCAGTGCAAAATATACTGCTTATTACTGTTATCTGCACGTCTTGCTATGAATGAGAAACAACGATTGTCCTTTGAATTGCATTTGAATGAAAAATAATATTAATGTGTCACAGTCATGCTGCTTGCCCGTGTACATCACCGCATGTAACATCTGTGTTCTGAGACAGAACAGTGCAGGAACAATTTGTTGTGTGCATGTATAAGTAATTCATCACATTGTTTTCCGGTAGATCTGAAACACACACGCACACACACACATACACAAGATATTTTATATATAGGACCCCTATGCAACAACAGCTAAGACACATCAATGCATAGACTCCACAAGATCTCTGAAGGGGTGCTGTCAAATCTGTGGTATCTGGCACCATGAGGTTAGCAGCAGATTCTTGTGTGTTGTGTCCTGTATCTTGAGTCCTGTATGTTGTGTCTTTGGATCAGATTTGATGCTTGATCAATTCGAGATTTTGGGAATTTGGTAAAGTCAACACATTTAACTCTTTGTCATTTTTTTTTTGCAGTGTGGTTGTGTGCATTATCCTGCTCTTGAATTGCTTTAAAGGGGTGTACTTGGTCTATACAATGTTTAGGTAGGTGGAACATGTCAAAGAAACATCCACATAAATGACAGGACTCAAGGTTTCCCAGCAGAACATTGCCCAGTTCCTGTGTCAGATTGCCCACTTACCATTGAGCATCCACTTCGAGAACTGACTATACACTTGCTGCCTAATGTATCCCACCCCTTGACAGGTGCCATTGTGACAATATGATCCTTGTCATTCAGTTCACCTGTCTATGGTTTTAATGTTATAGTTGATATACCTTCCTCAAGTCTATTTACCTTACAAATACTATGTAATATCTACTTTTTAGACATTGCAGTACCTAAAATGTTTTGGAATGCTTAAATTTGCATGGCTAGGCATTTAATATTCAATTTGTACTTTTTAGACTATACATTTTCACAAAAAAAAACAAAATCACAGATGTCTGGATGTAGATTTAGATCCCTTATAAGCAAAGCTGAAGAGACACTGGCTATATTTACACGCAACGCTATTCATTCCGAATAGATTAATTCTGAGTGCCGATTCTGAATGAACTGCTTATACATATCCTTTATTTGCAAGTTAGACGTAATCCGATCCAAAGTAATCAGCATGCGGGGAGTGGGATTTAGTGTCAACATTACCATAACAACAAGTAGCACATGAAACCAGACAGAGGGTGCCAACAATATCGCATCCAAGTGTAATTACCGAATGCAAGATGAAGAGAAGATGATCACCTTAATGTTGTTAATGTTGCATTGTGAAACAAGGATTCTCTCGTTGTTGAAATGGCTTTTACTTTGGCTTTTATATACCTTGTTCAATCAGATATTTCATTGAATTGGCCTGTTTTTTTTTGTTTTTTTTTAAATATTATTATATTTTTATTATTGTGTACTAATTATGCTGTATACTTTATTCTGATTGTTGTATTATTAGAGTGTATATTAATAAAAGCAAATGATCATATTGTGAAAAATCACTCATCCTTCTGCTTTAAGCTACCTTAAATATTATATTATATTATATTATATTATATTATATTATATTATATTATATTATATTATATTATATTATATTATATTATATTATATAATATTATATTATATTATATTATATTATATTATATTATATTATTAGTATATTATGTCCAGTTGAAGACTGGAGCTGATGCCAAAGATGTGTTGGAATGGAAATCTCGTTAGCTCTATCCCAAAACAGAGGTTTGGGTCACTGCTGATGGTTGGTCGACCCCAGCAAAAACCGACAAACGAGTGTGATGATGTGTCAAAAGGAGCATGATTGTAGATCACTATCTTAAAAAAAAGTGTATTATCTGCATGCAAAACAACATAAGGAATTGGACCCAACAACGCCAGGCCACTTACGCTGTACTACAAAGTCCTTTTGATCATCTGATGATGGACTTATATTGAGTTAAATCCATATAAAAGATAAATACTGTTTATAAACAGTAAGTATGGGTTTTAATGGCCAGAGTGTTGATATTTACCGGAATAAGGGTAAGCATTTTCAGATTTTGAGTGGCAGCCTGTATGACTATAGTCAGCATTTCATTGAATCGGAGTACTCTAATACCCCTGGCTATAACTAATTGCATTAGCTGTGAGCTTAGCAAGGCGTCTTAGTTGTACAACTCGAAGAGGTTAATGTTCGTAAGAATTCCAAAAGTTCCCTTCCAAGATTAGCCAGCTAGCACAAACCAGGCAGTGGCAGAGCACAAAAGTTTGTGTAGAAATAAATAAATAAATGAATATAAAGGGATGGAACAAAGGGATGAGCAAATGTCAGTATTTATAATTACAACAACAGTTCTACAGTATTCAGGTGACATTATTATTCTTCTGCACAACAATAAGAATGAGCACATGTTTTTAGGAAACACAATGTTTGCTCTATGTCTGTGGGACCGTACACAGCAGTATGATGTGAGTCATAAGAGCAGACGCCCTTGCGAATGTGATGCCAAATATTTGGTAAACAGCTCAAATTTTAAATAACGATTAAGTGCCATGTTTTAAGGTGCTCTTATAAAGAGGACAGGCTTAAGGTTATAGTTGAGCTGTGGCAGTGTCTGTCATGTTGCTCTGTCTCATCTAGATGGAGTTGACATCACCTGTCTTTGCATAGGAAGGTCACGGAATTGATTTCAAATAAATTTTTATGTGCTGAAGATACCGATCTTAATGACTAGCCCTTGTAAGGTCAGGGATTAGACTGGCCCAGGTGCTAACAAAGGCAGGTGAAATAAATTGCATATATAAGTAAAGACTCCATCAAGCAAAGTCCAGGCTGTGTCTCGTATGTGTGTGCAATTTTAATAGAGGCCTTTTCGAGCGTTGTTTTGGCATAGAGTAGATGACAGGGTTGCACAGACAGACAGTGAGATGAAAATAATAACACCGAAATATATTCTGTGGAATGTACTGTTTTAGGTGAGACAAAACAAGTATTACCAGGACAATAAAGAACCAGTCGCACTGGTAATCTTGCACAGATGGTCCAGCGCTTGATGTTCAAATCACGTTTTGTTGCATTTTCACAGCCTTGAATGAGCTGTGTACACAGCCATTGTTTGATGAGGAAAATTGAAGGCATGCCTTGTAAACTGTCAGCGCCTGATGCCAAAGACAGAGCTTGACTGAGGCGTTTTGAGCAGGACGTTTTTTTTTTTTTTTTTTTAAATCATGTCACCAAGTCTAGGATTTGAGCTGAGCTGTGTGCAGATAGAGGGCACATAATGACTGTGTTATGAGGTAGAATAGTGGCTGCAGTGCAGCTTATGGGCAAGTAGTGAAATGGCGTGGGGGAATAGACTTTGGTTTACATGGATGAGACAATTTCTCTTCAGGGTTTTCTATGTAATTTAGGTTGAGCAATGTTCCTCCTCTGACAATTGAAATGAAGGCTCTGTGTAATTAACCTAGAAATAGGATGACACCCTAACTCAACCCTGTGCTTCAGCATAATACTGTCATCATCTTTTCCAACAATTCAATTTCATGCTTTTCCCCATTGTTCCTTTTTGAATAAACACTTTAATGAAATCAAAATTAGGCACAATCCTCTTATCGGGTCAACCTTTTCAAAGCTGGATAACATTCCACGACAGAGACTTATCTGCTTCTGGTAATTTTATATAATTATTATTCTCTTGAAACAATAATTATGTAGCGTTTTAACAAATATATTGCATTTATACATACAGTCTGGGTAGACACCGCTTTGTGTGTGTGTGTGTGTGTCAGCGACATGGGGATAAAATAGAGCCAATTGCAGGATAGCGAACCAGAATCCAAGACATGACACAGGACAACATCACGACAACGACAGACGACAGGACAATGACAATGAGGATTAAAATACTCGACTTAATACTAATAACAATTAGACACATGAGGAACAGGTGTGCAGAGGCGGGCAGGAAGAGACAAGGGTGGGGCAGACACGTGACACAAAACATAAACAAAAGCATGTGGCCAAAGTCCAGAGTCCTGACAGTGTGTAATAAATTACTACATTACTTTAATCTACAGTAGTTTAAGGATGGTGATGAGCTGTGTTTTAAGATACACATGTTAGCATTAGACATTAACCAAAAATTATAAAGAATTTATTACAAAGGTTGTTTTAGTTATATTATTTGTAGAATATTACCCAAATCATCATGATTAGATGTCAATGATGCAATCTAGTACCTACAGTTGAAGACAGTCTCTCTCTTTGTACTCTTTCTCTTACTGTAACATGTATTGGGAATATTCTTGACTACATAATTTCTGAAAAGCAAAACCTGCATAATATAGGAATTTACTCCCTGACAGCAATAAATGACCACATTGCATGTGCGTTTTTTTTTTTCATAGTGAGTAGGTGGATGCAAAATATTTTGTTGAAACAGAATTTAACAGTTTCCTCTGAGACATAAAAAAAGTTTAATATAGACATGTTGTACATATAGTTGTGGAGTGGAGCCACATACTGTATATTACGGTCAGTCAGTTGTAAAAAAATATCTCTGTAGATTTTCTTTTAACTGACTGTTAGCTCTTCAGGGATGTAAGCAATAGGAGATATGGAATGGAATGGAATGAGTAATAACACACAATGAAGCGTGCTACTTTAGGGAAGTATGAAGCAGAATAACATATCTCAAAATGTTTTACTCCTCTTACACTACAAACATTTCATACTGTAAACACCAAACTGTTGGGTTTATTAGAGACCAGGTCACACTTTTTATCCAGTTACTGCTACAGTTACGTGCTGTGGAACACCCACAAGAAAAGTTTGTTTTTGTTATTACTTGCATATTGACACGTCGTACCATATATGGTTGTGTATGTGACCAAAAACATTTGCATTTGAAATGATGTACTTGATAACAGCTGCCATCAGACACGTTAATGTTTTCCTCTTAAAGCTAATACGGTGCAGCTTGTCATGTTTAACAGAAAGCAGAAAGTAAAGTGCTGACAATTTAGACATCATCCATACAGAAAGTATCACTTTGGCAAGAAAATATGAAAACCCCACAATTTCTTTGAAATCATTTATTACTGACCTTAGATTATGTGAACAAGTCCCTGTGGCTGAGCTGTTGCAATAATAATGCTAATGTGTAGTAAAAAAACTGAAGCTGATGCTGCTACCGGGCTCTCTCTCTCTCTCTCTCTCTCTCTCTCTCTCTCTCTCTCTCTCTCTCTGTGTCTCTGTCTCTCTCTTTCTCTCTCTCTCTCTCTCTCTCTCTCTCTCTCTCTCTCTCGCTCTCTCTGTGTCTCTGTCTCTCTCTCTCTCTCTCTCTCGCTCTCTCTGTGTCTCTGTCTCTCTCTCTCTCTCTCTCTCTCTCTCTTCTGTCTCTCTCTCTCTCTCTCTCTCTCTCTCTCTCTCTGTGTCTCTGTCTCTCTCTCTCTGTGTCTCTGTCTCTCTCTCTCTCTCTCTCTCTCTCTCTCTCTCTGTCTCTCTCTCTCTTTCTCTGTCTGTCTGTCTCTCTCTCTGTCTCTCTCTCTTTCTCTCTCTCTCTCTCTCTCTCTCTCTCTCTCTCTCTCTCTCTCTCTCTCTCTCTCTCTCTCTCTCTCTCTCTCTCTCTCTTTCAGAATATCCTTACTGAAACTGACTGTTACTAAGTGCTTACAATGAGATCCTCAATCCTACTATAAATATATAATGTGGTCATAATATAACATAACATATATATGGTCATAATAAAACATTAACACATATATTATTATACATTTTACTCTGTTTAACAACAACACACGATTAAAGTATTGTCTATAGTTATTATAGTAACTATAACATATTAGTATGAGGACATCAGTATTAATCTATTGTTCCTGTGCTGTTATATGAAAATAATTCATACATTCTGCCCAATCAGATTAAGTCATTCAATAGCACAAGTGTTTAAATGTCGTAAAAGATGTGTTTTAAACTTTTGGTCAACATAGAGGGATCATAGAAAAAATAAAATGCAGCTAAAAGCAATACAGAACACACAAAGCAAATAAGAAAATGGAAATTAAGAACAAAGGCTAAGAACTGCTGGCATAATACAAAAAGACTCTGTAATGCACCACAGCATTAATAACCCTGACACTGGCACTGGACAGCAGATTGATTAAACACACATGAATAGTCATCCAGACTAGTGCAATGCTTTTTCTTCTCTTTTATCATCTCTGAGATCATTGACACCTTTGCAGCAGCACGTAGCAGGAATAGTCGATCAGAGGGTTCCTTCAAAATGAGCAACGGATATTTGCCTTAGGAAGGCAAGACAATTTGCTGTTAGAATTGACTGACCTTTAAACTGGCTCATGCACATTGTTTTACTATTTCCTTTGTAACAGCTCAGATATCACATTGATAACTGAGAGATCTAAATTGATTTCATATGCAAAATAGACATTTTCTTCACCATGGTGTTCCCCAAGTATGTATACTGGGTTCATTCCTATTATGTTTCGAAACACTGGCACTACCAAGCCTCTGCTGAAACATCTGCTCAGTTTAATCCTGTTTGAAGTGTCATTCTAAAGAGGTAAAGGTAAATGTAGAGCTGTCAGTTGTGGCCATGGAAATAAAGTCCATAGTTACACAGCTATATATACACTGCATTTCATGACAGATGATAAGTTCTCTTGATCAGTTACTTAAGCAGTTTTTCAGCTATTAAAATAAATAAATATATAAAACTGTTTCCTCAAATTAAGTGTTAATCTCTCAACCTAGGTGTTATTGCCTATACTGGTAATACGAGTATACAGACTTTCTTGCAGTGCTGCTGGTCCCTCATTTTAGTGCAGAATATAAATTTGAGAGTTTCTTACATCTGAACAACATTAATGTCCACTTTAACGCAGCTACCAAGAATTCACACACAGCTGGCAGCGTACAGAATCCAGCAAATAGAGTGCTTACGAAAAAAATGGTCTCACTGTTCTAGAGGTTTCTTTTCTGATGCATTTCGAATTATATCATTTATTTTTAAAACATTACTGGTACATTTGTGCATCTCAGCCTGACTGAATATAATACATAGTGACGGACTGCCTAATGTACCAAGAACTAGAAAATAGCATGAAGATATAGGAGTCCCTTCCACAGGACATCATCAATAAGTACTTTTAAATCTCAAAAAAAAAAAAAAAAAAAAAAACCATGATTTTTTTTTATTTTTTGTAATTTCATTTTTATTTTGTAGTCCTCTCGAAGAGTGACTTGAGTTAATAATGAAATTCCAATTATAACGATAGTATTCACAGGGTGATGATGCAGTGTGATGCTCTGGGCAATGTAATGCTGGGAAACATTGGGTCCTCGCATTAATGTAGATGTTAATTTTGACATGTACCACCTACTAGATTATTGTTGCAGATCAAGTAAACTCCTTTATGGTAACAGTATTTCTCAAACGCTCCCTGCCACAATGCAAAAAAACTTCAGGATTGGTTTGATGAACATGACAAAGAGTTATATAAATTTAGTTATATGTAGCGTTTAACAATGGGCATTGCGACAATGCCCTGACTTTTTACATTTTTGTTAAGCTCATTTGCGACAAATGAGCTTAACAAAAATGTAAAAAATCAGGACATACATTAAAAAACATAATCTTGAAATTTATATTTATCCATAATGTGCAAGCCAGAGGCAAGTATGGCAAGGAAAATCTCCCTGAGACAATATGTGTTTACCCCAGGTCTCAGTCTAATTGAGCATCTGTGGGATGTGCTAGAAAAAAAAAAAATCCACAAATGCCCCATCTCACATCTTACAAGACTTAAAAGGGTCTGGTGCTGTGTCTTGATGCCAGACACCACAACACACCTTCAGATGTCTTGTGGAGTTTATGCCTCGATGGGTCAGAGCTGTTTTGGTGGCACAAGGGGGACCAATAGCACATCCCAGTGGATGGTCAATCATCAGGCATATTATATATATATATATATATATATATATATATATATATATATATATATATATATATATATATATATATATATATACATATACTCATTATGCAGGCCAGACAGCATATTTTTTAAGATTGATGAGAGTTCACACCCACTAAATTTCACATGAAAAAACATAAATATACATTAGATTTTTGCTCTGATGTTGACTAATTAATGACTCTAATGACTAATTGCACACACACACACACACACACACACACACACACACACACACAGAAAATACACACACAAATTTATTGTCCTGTACTGCCTGTGTGACAAGTATTTTCAATTAAATTAGAACAGCTAGAACCACTCATTCTCTCATCAGCCTCTCTTATTTTTATCTTTTAAAAATAATCTATTGCAAACAGGAACTTTTTACACATCCAGAAGCCGCAAACCCCTCCTTCCTGAAGACGTTCCTGTTCTTAAAGCTTAAGCTCAAAGAAAAAATGCATCTACTCACAGAAAACATATCAATCATTATTTACGTTTTCTTTCTCCTGATCTGTTAATGTGGCTGTTTATGATATAACTTCCTTTGCAAGTTTCTACAAACATTATAGCTTTCATATGAGCATATTAATAAAAAACCCAGCACAACTGTTCATACTGCTGTTATAGAAAATTAATCAGCACCTTCTTAACAATTAGTTTAGATAAATAAGCATCACGTTGATAAATACTTTCACTATGTATTTTAAATGATGTGCTTGTGCAAGTATAAGAGAACACTGAAATGCAGCACTTGCCTCCCCTGGATCTTGTTACTGTGTAATATTACAGCTGTAGATATAGTTTGCTCTGCTGGTTTTGCAATTAGAAGACGTACTTATCAGGGTCTGCACCACCTTAACCACTCTTTTGCATACTTTACCTTCCATGAACATATTAATTTACTTCTCAGTGGAACAATCATCATGAAAGCCTCTCAAAAGCGCCACACTTTCTATTGTATAAATGAATCAGAGAACAGATGTTCTTAAATAAATATCTAATTCATCACCATCACATCTAATCCTGCAATTCGATCTAGGTGCAAGGCACTGGCTTGTAAAATGTGCATGATGCATCATTTTCTTACACATCATGCTTTAAGAATCATTAGCCCGTTCAAACAGCTCGGTTAAGTTAAACACACCTGATAATCGCTAAATACATTTATCATGTATAAAAATCCATATATATTCCGATCAGGCGTGTGCAGTTTTATATAGTGAGTGACAAACAAAAGCATGAGCATGACCATTAACACTTGACTAACTGAATTAACAGGATTCAGTATTTGGATGAATAGACATAGCTTCACGCACTGCATCACTGACGGTGCTGTCTAACTGTCAGGTATCCTGTTATCCTGAAAAGGCATAAACAAAGTACGGTTTTATTGCAATTATTTGTGTCTCTGTCTTGCTGCTGTAGAATGAGCCGCATTGATTTCATGTCTCGGGGCCATGCAGAGGACGACTGGGAGTCATAGGCCCTGCCTCTGCTTCCCTGTGACATGACATTGTATCTTGGGTAGGCAGACTTCAAATGAATAAAGTACAACGACTGTGAACGGTTGCCTTGAGCCCTGATTTCAATCCAGCTAATATAATGTAATGTATTAACTTATGACCATCTAGGTAGCTGGTTTAATACATTAATGCAGACAAAGGGAAATGAATGGTTTGAGTTTCTCATGCCTAATGTTTACAGTAATGCCTGAGCCCTTAATATAAAAAATCTATTGGCCAATGAGTCTTGTTAGTGATATTATTTTCTTTTCATACTCTACCACTGCATCTTAGCAAGTGAAAATATCTTGAATAAAGACAAATGTATCTAATATTTCCTATTACAAGACTGCAACAAAATAAATAGACATTTTTAAACTAAATAAAAATGTCTAGAAATAGGCTTAATGTTATAAGAATAAATAATAAATGAATCAGACTAAATTCAAGATATTTTCACCTGAAAAGACACAAAGTGTGTGTCTGATATCTTAGCAAGTAAAAATAACTTGTACTATTCTTGTTGTACTAAACACTACACTTCAGTTATAGTGTTTTATTTGTATGATTAAAGCAAATACATGATTACTAAACTCCTTCCTTCCTTCTTTCCTTCTTTCGTTTGTTCCTTCCTTCCTTCTTTCCTTCCTTCTTTTCTTCCTTCCTTTTTTCCTTCTGGCCTTCCTTCCTTCCTTTCATCTTTCCTTCTTCCTTTCTTCCTTCTGTTCCTTCCTTCCATGCTTCCATACTTCCTTCCTTCCTTCCTTCCTTCCTTCCTTCCATGCTTCCTTCCTTCTGTTCCTTCCCTTCCTTCCTTCCGTTACTTCCTTCCTTCCTTCCGTTCCTTCCTTTCCTTCCTTCTGTTCCTTCCCATCCTTCCTTTCCTTCCTTCCTTCCTTCCTTGCTTCCTTCCTACCTGCTCATTTACTTCCTGCCTTAACAACCTTAACTCTTTTTATATCGCCTGATAATTTTCCCCCATTTCTTTAAGCACTTATTTTTAAAAAGACGCAACATTAGTCAAAACATCTAAAATGACCAAAAGCTGACTAATCTTTAATATTTAAAGTATTTAAACTAATCTAATATTTAATCTATAATATATTTCAATTATAATCATGATATGGAATATTACATACATTTGCCCATATTTAATATATCATTGTTTGCTTATATGATTTTCTGTCCACAAAACTGCATCTTCCTGAGTCTGAGCACACCGCAGGGATATCTAAGCAAGACAAATAACACTGAATATAGGCAGATTTAACTGATATATTTTAGTATTATTTTATTTCAATAATTCTAAATAAAGATAAGGTCATTAAGTCATTTCTAGACTTCGAAATTCTGGAATATTGTATTTACTATTTGCTTGAAAGTCTTATCTTGCTGATGATGTTGCTTACTTCGGCTGGTATTTTTAGATGAAAGCTAAATGATCTGCCAACAGAATTAGATAGCTTTAAGCCTGAAATTAGTCAGCGTGTCTAGAAATAGAGCAGAAATTGCTTTTCCTTCTAAGATGTTTTCACTTGATAAATCTTTTTCACTTCACAAATCTTTTTGCAATGCACATTAAAGGTGGGGTCTCCGTTGTCTGAGAAATGCTTCAGAAAACTGCATTGGGCCGCCAAACAAAACAAAAACAAAACTAAAGTGTAGCCAATGAGCAGAAAGGGGCGTGTCTTGTCGATATGGACGGAGAGAGAGTTCAGTGCGCATGTGTGACATTAGCAGGAAGCGGTTTTAACATTGACATGGCGGATAAAAACAAAGAAAGAAAGCGAAGAAAGGCTTACGATAAGGCTAGAAGCAGGACCCGTGTTAATATAGGATAAGCTTTCCAGCGCTGGAGAGAACTGAACGTCTTCTGCGTGAAACGGAGCTAAACCTTTCACAGTACAATACACAGTACTACAAAAACACAGTTGTATTACTTAGTATTACTCATTGAGTTCATTTATTGATAAAAATATCCCCTCAGTCAGTTGCCCCAACAGGTTCTGCCATAATACTGTATAATACTTGGGTTATACTGTACTTGTCTGGCGTATGTGTGGGGCGGAGCTATCAAAACAGGGGTGGGACCCATTTGGGTTAGGGGTGTATTTTTGTTTTGGTGATTTCAAACATCAGAGACCCCACCTTTAAACTAAATCTTATTTTTGCTTAAAAACAGAGATGTAATCTACTTGTCCCAGGCACCTGGGATACTGGAAACATGTGACGCATGATCCAGTAACGAATAAGGGCATTACAGGTAACTACACAGCATAAAAACCTAAAACCTATAAAGTGTCTGAGTAAACTGAGCAGTGTAATTCTACAAAGTAGAGCAAACCACCTGTGCAATTTACAAGATCCTGTACACCATTGTATGTATATGAAAATGTCAAGAACAGCACACATCTCAGAAAGCTGACAGTGGATCTAAAAGCTGCTTGACAATAACAGCAATAATTGATGCTCTTGTTCTTTTGACTGCAAAAACACACTAACCCTAAATACACAGCCATGTAAGATTTAAAGCACCAGAACATTTGATCTCAAACATTCTGTCCTTTGTATTTACAGTAAGTCTATAAAATTTGTTGCATTTATTTTTACATCGTTCAGTCTACTGTAATGACTGTTTGAACTGTTTTGGATCATTGCTCATTGAGCATTTTGCTGCCCTTCAAAACTTACATGTGCAAAATTGCTTCATTTTATCTGTTAATTGCATCGACTCTATTGGAAAATACGTCAAATCCAAAATCATGATTCAAATCCACTCCTGTAACACAACGGCAATAAAAAGCCATATTTTCCTCTGAGCTAAACTGAGCTAATCTGTCACATATCTAATGAATCGGATTGTTTCACATCCTGGTTGTAAGGTTTTGTTCATTCTTAAGGGACTGAGCTACCGGTCTGTTTGCATGTCTAGAAAAGATAGATTTCTGCATAGAGTTCTATTAGTGGTGGTATCTCAGGGATTGTCAGAGATCACTCCAGATTATTCATTTCAGCCCATTCTATACGTATCTATACGCACATGCATTACAATTACAGACAAAGAGACACGCATGAGGAAATAACAGAGAGCAATATCAGTAGAAGTTTAAGTGCAGATTATTTATTTATTTATTTATTTATTTATTTATTTATTTGGATTTTTTCATTAAAATATTTTTTATAATAAAAACTTTAGAATATATTTTTTAGATATTTTGTTTTGCAAGAGGGGACACGTCTGGGTTACCTGTGTTCATGGAAGGTCTGTTTTCTGTTTTAGCCTTTTTTTTTAAATAGTGACGGATTCTGCTACATACATACACATATGCAAATGGTTATTAAATGTAATTATCTATCAAAGATTAAAGGAAAACATCTGATATTAGCAATTTAATTGGTTGGAGCTATATTTTTTGTTTTTTAAGGGTATGAACAAGGGTACAGTTTAGTGATGTACTGTAAGTCTGGGGTTAGTTACCTATATTGAAGTATTGGTCTATTTATTTATTTTTTTTTGAAGCATTCTGCTATATGGTGTGAAAAACTGTTTTTCAAAACCCTTCATGATTTTTTTTATGTTTTGCATGTTTGTCACAGTTTCAGAGTCTTCATTTCAGACATTCAGAGGTGGACTTGCTGGTGTGTTTTGGATTCGTGTCAGCTTGAGGTCACGAACAGATAGCCGCACATTGTCCTTCAGGACTTTTTGGTAGACAGCAGAATTCATGGTTCCATTTATCACAGCATGTCTTCCAGGTCCTGAAGCAGGAAAACAGCCCCTGACCATCACACTACCACCACCATATTTTACTGTTGGTATGACGCTCGTTTTCTTTTATGCCAGATGTAACGGGACACACACTTTCAAAAAGTTTTAGTTTTGTCTCATCAGTCCACAGAGTATTTTTCCAAAAGTCTTGGAGGTCATCAAGATGTTTTCTGGCAAATCTGAGACGAGGCATGATGTTCTTTTTGCTCAGCACGGTTTTCGTCTTAGAACTCTGCCATGCAGGCCATTTTTACCCAGTCTCTTTCTTATGGTAGAGTCATGAACGCTACCTTAACTGAGGCAAGTGCGGCCTGCAGTTCTTTTGATGTTGTTTTCTTTAACAGTCAATTAAAGAAAGAAGAGCTGCTAGGAGCTGCTATGTTTTTGATTGGTGCTGTATTTTGTGTTATTGCTATGAGAAGTGTGTGATGATGTCACTGTTTTTTTTCTAGTGCAGTTACAATAACACTGGAGATAAATTACAACAATCTAAATTATAACATAAGTATAAGATATAATACTATAAAAACATAAGATAATACTGCACATTTAATATCAGCTCTGTGTTGATGCAGGTATTAGCATAACATTTGATGATTTGATTCTGATTTGTTTGAGCAGATTTTACAGATGAGGAGATGAGAGAGCTGGACAGACTAAAGCGCTAAAGCACCGCTGCATTATTCTCGTTAGTTAGATATGAAGAAAGGAGTAAATCCCACTGGCCCCATGATCAGCAGGTAGTCGAACAGCATTGCAGCTAACGCAGGAGACTGACAGCCAAAATGAAAACATACTTAGGTGGAAGCAATTTGAGCTTTCAGATTTTTACTTTGAAGATCACATATTAATTCAATATGAAGGCAATTCAGGGTGGATTTTTCTGTTAACACTGAATTAAATTAGTATTAGGATTAATAGAAGGATTTATTGTAGTGTTGTTTTAGAGGTAATAATGTAATAATTAGAAAGACTACAGAGTCTACCTTAAAACTAGTGTTTTGATATACTACCAAATCCTGTTGTTCCAAACCATGGTCCTGGAGTACACTCTATCCTGCCTATTTTAGTGTTTCCGCCTTCCAACATTCGACTAATTGGCACACTAACACAACTTTCTGCCTGAAGTAGATGCACAGGACAGCAAGTACTCCAGGACCAGGGCTGGGAAAATGTGTACCACTGAATAAAGTCCAATGGCACATTTAACTTTAAATACACTGTGTGTGTGTGTGTGTGTGTGTGTGTGTGTGTGTGTGTGTTTACCCTCACTGATTGGTGTTAGGTGTTTTCATTTTTAAAATTACATTTTTTTCTTTCTGTTTTGAGATCTGTCTTTTTCGCCACCACCCAGTACAATTGTTTCAAAGAATATACTGTAAATGATCATCACTTGTGCAGGAAATCCACAAAATTTTACATGAAATAAATATATTTTTATTCTGTTTACAGACTGCTGCTTTAATTCCAATACATTTTAGGCTCTCCGGCTCGTCAGGGCCATAACGACGAGTGTTCTCAGTTTTTGTCAAATTAGTGTGTTCTTTTTGAAGTGTGTATTTCTGAGAAAGAGGAAAAGCCACATGGCCACATTTGTTTGTTCAAACATTTGCATAAAATCCCCCCCGGTCTGGCAAGTCCTGAACGGATTGTGACTGGAGAGAAATTAGGATAGGAGACAGTGTGAAAGGAGGAAGGTGAACCTTGGCTTGTCTCAGTATGAAAGAAGGGAATCTGTCTTGGTTGGTAAACAACTGCCCCCAGGCACTTCTTTCCTTCTGTTTGTGCAGTATTTGGGAGCAGTACTTGTCCCTCTGCGATTCAAAAAGTGTAAGCTCACTGAAATCGTCATTCCTAAATGCTAATAGTGGTGAAGAAAAAAAGCACATTTTTAGACATGAGCAAAGATTGCACAAGAAATGCCATGTCTTTAGAACATGTCCTACTGGCACATTTTTACTTGTCAGACATTTCTTAACTGAGGTCCCATCAAATCACGCTCCTCTCATATCCTGTGAGACAGTTTTTACGTGCTGCATAAACAGGAAGAATACAATTGACTACAGTATATCAAACGGTGGCCTTTTTTCTATCTTCTTCATTTAAACCATTCCAAACAAATGGTGTGGCTTTTAAGCACAACTTCAGTATTTCAGACAATAGGAACAGCAATAATTATTTTTCCTGCATGATAGCGAGGTTTTGTTTTGTCAGGAAAAGCTTGAGGCTGAAATCCACAATGCAGAATGCCCTGAAGCAAAGCTTCTCCAACACAAAAGCTTAGAATACGTACCCTTACCAGCTAAAATCCCCTTCTAGTCAATCATAATGTGAACAATTTGGGTTTGAAATAAGCAACGGTTTCCCATCTCATACTGAGTGCAGTCATTCTCAGCTCTGTCACTACGTAGATGATCATGATAAGCTTTGGAAGATTTACAGTTTTATCGACTTGACACATCTCCAGAGTCTCTGACTTGATTTGCAATGCATGGAGAAAAAAAAGGCAGTTGAAGAATGCTCGTTGAAACACAATTTTTTTTTTTATTTTTTTTTTTCTTTTTGTGATCATCTCACTTTCCATCCTTAATACACCAGAGTAAAGAAACTACAATTCATCTTCATCAATCTACATGGACATCCCCCAAAACCCAAAGAGTGGGCTGAGGTACATCTTGCCAATGGCACAATTTTCAGGAATGGCAGATCCAATTTTTATAGCTGTCTCTGTAGTATTCTCCAGCTGTTGCTATATGTGACCTTTCACTTTATTCACATAGTGCTATATAAGGCTTACCTTTTTACTCCGAAACCTTTATTTCAGTGGTAGAGAAATGAAGTACAGCAAAGAAGCATTAGAGTTTTCAGGTCGATTGATAACATTCAAATTACATTTCTAAACTCGCGTCACAGTAACAAGAGATGTTTATTCAGAATGGCAAAATACACATAAAACGTTAACATGGACTCATTACAGTATGTGAGCCAGGTTGCGTGAAAATGGCATTAAATAAGCTATAATAGCTATATGTCACAAACTAGATTCTGACACTATGATTGAAACTATAAACCATCATGCTACAAGTTCACTGTTAATTAAAGAATCCCTTCCTGATGGATATAAAGTGTAACAGGTATCATACTTTCTTTTCCTTGATTTATAGTTCATACCTATTTTTTACCAGTGGCAATACATCTGAGATATTAAGATAATTAAGGTTGGACAGAGGCATACTGTAGTAAGGGGGGATTTTGGATATGGATACTATTCTGTAATGTTGTAATGGATGGTTAGCATGGTTTAGATAAAATATAGCTGCTAATATACTCTATGTGTCAGATAACATGCTTATTTGTGATTTACTGATGTATAAATAAAGGTCAAAAAGTCATTATTACAATTCCATATTTAACCATAACAGACATCAAACTGATGCTTTCCTGTTCCCTGTTCTTTTGAATACCTCAGCTCTTATGCTAAGATGAACCAATAATGTCATTTTCACTCACTCTCACTCACTCACTTTCTACCACTTATCCGGTAGAACTACCACGGGTCACGGGCAGCCCGTACCTATCTCAGGCGTCATCGGGCATCAAGGCAGGATACACCCTGGACAGAGTGCCAACCCATCACAGGTCACACATACACTCTCATTCACTCACACAATCACACACTACGGACAATTTTCCAGAGATGCCAATCAACCTACCATGCATGTCTTTGGACCGGTGGAGGACACCGGAGAACCCAGAGGAAACCCCCGAGGCACGGGGAGAACATGCAAACTCCAAACACACAAGGTGGAGGCGGGAATCGAACCCCCAACCCTGGAGGTGTGAGGCAAACGTGCTAACCACTAAGCCACCGTGCCCCCCCACATCATTTTCATTGCTAGTAAACTTCCAGACAGCTGGTTAGCATGCTATTTTAATCATCCAGTGGAACTGTGATTTTAATTCCTATACCTATTAAATGCAGTAACCCAATCTGTAGTTCATCCTAGATTCACTAGCTACTTTATTAGGAAGACTGGCTGCTCATTCATGGCATTAATCAATCATCTAAATATGTGTCAGCAGCTCAATGGATATCATCAAAATGCAAGACAAGAGCTGTAGGTAATGTCCAATTAATGCAATTCAATTCAATTTTATTTGTATTATTGTGCTTTTAACAGTGGACACATTAACACAAAATGACTTTTCACAAATATATGTGATGATTGCAAAAAAAAATGTCCGAGATGACATGAGAAAGAAACCTTGTGAAGAACCAGACAAGGAACTCATCAACATCTGGGTGACAATGCATAGGGTGATTATAAATAATTTCCCTTTTATAACTTTATTAACGGTTCCTGCTGTCGTTCTGATTCACTGCCTGTTCACCGACCTTGTTTTTGCCTCCTATTTTATTTGTTTGCTCTGTATAGATTTTTATTAAATAATAATTTTATATAACCAGGAAATTCATTTTAAATTTTTGACATGAAATCTATTTTGTTGAAGATATCAACTGTTAATTGATGGAGAATTCAAACATGCATTTGCATCGCTAAATCTTTATGGTTTTCAACCATTGTCTATCTTTGTCAAAGCTGTAATTTTTAAATTGTCTGCTTATTCAAGAAACACTTCAACTAGCACTTCTTTCCCTATCTTTTGCATTTATATTTAAAAAAAAAAAAAAAAAGAAAAAACATTTTCATTGTAACTTTGAACAAGGTTTTAAACTCATGGTATCTTAAGTATGTAACCTAGTGAGCCAGCATTAATGTAAATGTAATGCATTAATGTAAATGTAAAATCCAATGTTAGAGATTTAAGCACTTACCGTATGTACGTCGCTCTGGATAAGGGTGTCTGCCAAATGCTGTAAATGTAAATGTCTCAGATTAAATTGTTTGATGCCACAAGATTCTTGAAGAAGATTTTCACAGATAGAAAAAAAAATAGAATAAAATAAATAAATAAATAAATAAATAAATAAATAAATAAATAAATAAATAAATAAATTTATTAATAATTAAATAAATAAATTTATAATAATAATAATAATAATAATAATAATAATAATAATAATAATAATAACAATAATGTATAATAAAAAAGTAATCATACTTTTGAACACTAGGAAAATAGACTCCTTGCTCCTTGGAACACGTCCATTTAATTTTATATGTGCTACATATTAAACTTGAAAACAAACTGTTTGTTGCAAATTATCTAGAATACCGAAGATGACACAACGGTGTCATGCATTTGGATCGGAATGATTTGCCAAGTTGGCATTGCAAATTCCTCCATAAAGCCAAGTCAATACATTTTAAAAGCCTATAAAACAATTATACATCATTACCCATAGCAAAGTACACAGGATACTTGAATGTTATGGCATATCATGCCTTAAAAAATTAAATGACAGATTCCACCAAATAATTAAATGAATAACACAGCCACTTCTATTGCTGTCTGGCATTTCCACACTCAACACTTATCAGTTTAATTGGACAGATCACACAGTGATTTTATTAAGCATATTTACTCATCCACCTCCTGAAATTAATTTCTGGCTGCACTCAACTCATATTGGAGCCGTGTCGTCCTTATTATTGTAGAAACGAAAGCCATATTTAGTAACACAATGTTGAGAATTTTACACCTTGTTATAATGTGACATTGTGCTCATATATTACTGTACGTACAAGGTATACTGTTAAGATCCGTATATACTGTATGTTACTCATTTGCAACGGGTGATATATCTGTTTATTTAGAAAGTGCAATAGGTGCTAACAACATGCCAGTAAACAGAAGAGAGTTGACTTTATAAATATTCATAATTATGGAAAGCAGGAAGTGAGTAAAAGCACAGCAAAAGAAGCACACCTGCTTCGAAATAACTATTCTGTCATGATGAATGTCAAGATTCAGACCATGTTTCATGCAGCATTAAGTGTAGACTTTAATCTTTTAACAAACATTTGTTTGACAAGCGCCTGTATTTTGAAGACACGCATTTTGAAGACAACGTCATGGATTTTGCTGTGAGGCTGAACATGTTGCCAGATTCACTACAGTGTCCCTGATGCAATGGCACTGTGAAGAAATGCAATAATGCTTTGTGGTATGTTTCAGAAATCAGCTTAAGTCCATCATTGTTCATGAATGCAATATACACATCTCAGGATACCCATTAAAAATCTGTGCTTTTCATTTGGTTTGATTTTCAATGCTTTTCAATTGGATGGATTAGAAATAGCAGTAGTACATTATTTAAAACAGTTCTGGGGCATTTCCCAGCATCGTACTGATCTCACACCAGCAAATACAAGTTTGCTTCATAGGGAAAAGGGGATTGAATGTGCCTTTTTTTATTTTCTTCATATGTAATTAATTCGAATGCCTGTTCAATTCATACATAGTGAAATAAAGATACCAGCACAGCAACAGTAGATCAGAATGCTGCATGTGAATATAAGCTGGTCAGCCATTTTAGCCAGACTGTGCTCAATTAATCTGGTTTGTCAAAACATGATATTTTTCCCAACCAATCTCAGCAACACGTTCATAGTCTCGAAGAAATGAATATGTCCTGATTCTCATATAAAATGTCAGATTATTTTTTTAAAGGCTGATTTTTTTTTCTAACACTAGAATTAGAAACAATTTCTTATAGTATCGCTCTAGTAAAGTTCTCTGTAATAAAAAGCCCGCAAAGTTCTCATCAAATGTAAGTGATTAAATTAATTAATACTTAATTAAGCTGAAAGAGGAAATTTGGTGTCAAAAATCATAAAACGTGCGACAGGTAGAACTAGGACTTAACACAAGCACAGCAAAAACTGTAAATGCACAATACAATACCTCACAAAATATCACAGATAAGTAAGAATGAAGATACAAATACAGAATTCTCCAAGTTATTTAGACTGAGATTTCTCTACTGTTTAACTGTCTGAACAATTTTACAGCGTAACACGTAATGTGTACATTAGATGCTATGATGAGCAATTAGGTACAGATTATGGATGAGTGTTTTGTTAAGGTTTTGAGACATCATTATCTTCAACTCATTAATGATCAGGCAATTATTAACCCTTTTTACCAGTACACTGTCATTGTACTGTTCCTGGGGAGTGGAAATCAACTTATTAGACATTTTCAATCAGTATAAAGAAATACTGATTTGTTTTTTTAGGGGTTGAATGTATCACCTTTAAAGTTTAGATATGAACAAGCACTAGCGGTTTTAGAGAGCAGAAATGGGTTCGATATCAACATTGTAATGGAAATTCTTGGCGAAAATATACATACACACTGAATACAATTTTTTATTTATTTATTTTTTTTTGCCTGGAAACATTTCCCTTAGTAGGCTAGGTAAAAAACAGAAATGACGAACGAACAATCAAACAAACAAACAAATGAACGAATGGTAAAAAAATGCATTGCTGTAAATATGTTGTTGTAAATGCATTGTTCATGTTCATGTTAATGAACATATTTTTTTTTTCACATGTAACCACTCAGATCCGAATGACTTTTTGTCTATTCTCAAACAGATACCATGTGACACTTTATTAGCCAGCTTTCTAATCAAATGAAACATGGCAGTCAAATGTATAATAGTGTGCCTTCTATTAGTATCTGTTTAGAACAGGTTTTCTGTTCATTCTAATTTTTTTTTTTTTTTAAGGTGAATATCCTTGACCCAAATATTGATTTTATTCTTCTTTCTTGAATTATTTTGCAACAGCAGTCTAAACCAGGACTGATAAGAGACCGACATCACAGACAGCAACCCAAACAAAAACAAACCCACGTGCACCAGGAGCCGCTTGTGAAGGGGAACACAAGAGAACTGCTCAGTGCAGAGAGGAACAAAGTCGATGTCTGGAAAGCTGTGATGAGAAACAATGAAATACTTGCTCTTTTATGCACCCCATAGATTCACTAGAGGAAAGATCTCCAGCCTACCACTAAGAAAAGAAATGCCCTGTGCACAGACTTACTGGCCTTCCTTTCTCACTGCCCACGAGCCCTTCATCACCTCTTCTGAATGTATCTCCACCACTTTAATTTTTGTAAATAAAATCCACTCCAGGCCTTACGACCTCTTCTCATTGTATGCTTAGGCTAACATATCTACTGTATGCCCCTGGACCAGGCCATGCTAGAGTATTTACATTTCTATAATGTAAGTGTCCTAAGTGAATCATGTAGAAATTACAATCCTGTTTATATTTAGTCCCACACATCCATTTCAGAGATTGTATACCTTTGGTTTACTTAGTTTCTTTACCAGCTGTGTCAAGCATATTAGTTCAAAAAGATATTATGTATTAAGATACAATTTTGTATAAGAAAGACATAAGAAATTGTATGAGAAAGTATTTGAAATGTCAACGAGTTTTCATAACGAAAATAATAGAGCAGGGTTATATGACCTTAATAGCATTAGAAACAGCGTTTTTTTTTTTTTTTGCACGTTTGTCACACTTTAATGTTTCAGATCATCAAACAAATTTAAATATTAGTCAAAGATAACACAAGTAAACACAACATGCAGCTTTTAAATGAAGGTTTTTATTAAGAGAAAACTAAATCCAAACCCACATGGACCTGTGTGAAAAAGTGCTTGCCCCCTAAACCTAACAACTGGTTGGGCCACCCTTAGCAGCAAGAACTGCAATCAAGCTTTTGTGATAACTTGCAATGAGTCTGTTACAGCGCTGTGGAGGAATTTTAGTCCACTCATCTTTGCAGAATTGTTATAATTCAGCCACATTGGAGGGTTTTTGAGCATGAACCGCCTTTTTAAGGTCATGCCACAGCATCTCAATAGGATTCAGGTCAGGACTTTGACGAGGCCACTCTAAAGTCTTCATTTTGTTTTTCTTCAGCCATTCAGAGGTGGACTTGCTGGTGTGTTTTGGATATTGTCCTGCTGCAGAACCCAAGTTCTCTTCAGCTTGAGGTCACAAACAGATAGCCGCACACTGTCCTTCAGGACTTTTTGGTAGACAGCAGAATTCATGGTTCCATTTATCACAGCAAGTCATCCAGGTCCTGAAGCAGGAAAACAGCCCCTGACCATCACACTACCACCACCATATTTTACTGTTGGTATGATGCTCGTTTTCTGAAATGCAATGTTACTTTTATGCTAGAAGTAATGGGACTCACACCTTCTAAAAAGCTCATCTTTTGTCTCGTCAGTCCACAGAGTATTTGATGTTTCCAAGAGTCCAAGAGCCTTGATGTTCTTTTTGCTCAGCAGCGGTTTTTGTCTTGGAACTCATTTTTACCCAGTCTCTTTCTGGTGGAGTCATAAGCAGTGACCTTAACTGAGGCAAGTGAGGCCTGCAGTTCTTTGGATGTTGTTGTGAGGTCTTTTGTGACATCTTGGATGAGTCGTTGCTGTGCACTTGGGGTAATATTGGTCGGCCGGCCAATCCTGGGAAGGTTCACACTGTTCCATATTTTCGCCATTTGGGGATAATGTCTCTCACTGTGGTTTACCTTATAACCTTTTCCAGACTGATAGATCTCAATTACTTTCTTTCTCATTTGTTCCTGAATTTCTTTGGATCTCGGCATGATGTGTTTTTATTATTTATTTATTTGTTCTTGGACAACAAAATGAGAAATTGGATGTGCATTAGCCTCTGCTAGAGCACGGTGAGAAGCATGGAGAGCAAAATAATCAAGTAACTGATCCAATGCATGCAAACGTATCTATGAAACTAACAAGTGTAGGTGTATCTGCCAACATGTGACTGCACTGTCCAATGCTGGCTGCAAAACAGATACAAGTTGTTCAAACGGAAATCTCGAGTAAACAGAAGAACCCAGATCCAACCAAATGCCTAAAAACTCGTGAATTGTCCTTCAGCTATGACAGAGCATGGAATCAATTTACTGACTAGACTATACAAGACTGGACCGAACAAGCAAGAACTGAAAATGGGTGCCATTAGAAGCTTGCCAAAGCAGACTCACTTGGCCAGGCTTGAAACATGATAACACGTGTCTAGCGGTTGTCACCAAATTTTTAATATCCAGGCATGAAAAACTAGACTTTCCTTCAGAATAATTCCAGGCTGTGCAATTACTTATGGTGCCCTGAAGTGTGGGAACGCTATATAAAATGGCTGTGATTCAGTATTTCATACTCGTCCACCCAAAATTAAAGCTGTCATTTTTCCCCTTTATCTTATCTGAAACAATTGTTTCATTCCATATCCAATCTTCTAGAGTGCAGAGGGTCATAATCCAATTACCTATGGGCCATACTGTATATTCATAGATCAGTATATAAGTAGTCAACACAGTAATCGAGTGGCAGAGTGTGTTTGTATGATAGCCTGCATTCATGCCTTGTGCCCAGTGTTCCCGGGAATGACTCCAGATCCGTGGCAATGCTCACCAGGAGATGATTTTCCATGCACTTCAAATCTTTTGTATATAAATAGGTGAAAAAAAGACCTTTGTAATTTAATTTTGTGGACAAATTATAAATTAATTGTCTCTCTGATATTAATTGTCTCTCAGCCTCTTGCTGATCAACTTTGTACATCTTATTGCCCTCTTATGTTCTTGCAAACTGTGATTAACCTATATTTTGATCATAAAGGTACATGTGATACTTAAAACCTTGGGAACTACATATACTGTATGTACATATGGCATGTGGAATCCATTGGCCTTTGGAATATGTAGGCGTTGCAGTGTCACTATGTTACACCCTACGGAGTAATTATAGTAATTACAGTAATTATAATGAACAGGAAGCCATTTGATTATTACCTGTATATGAGTATAGAAGAAGATACCAACCATAGTATACTCTATAGTAACATAAAAATACATAATCAGAATCGGGATCAGGTTTATTACCAGCTGTTGTGACAGACATAAAAGTACAGACGTAAAATAACACCGTTAATTTACAGACAATGATATACAGAAAACCTGCGATGGGTTGGCACTCCGTCCAGGGTGTATCCTGCCTTGATGCCCGATGACGCCTGAGATAGGCACAGGCTCCCCGTGACCCGAGGTAGTTCGGATAAGCGGTAGAAAATGAATGAATGAATGAATGAATGAATGAATGAATAAACAGAAAAATTAAATCAAGACCACAATATACAGAGAATGATACAGGTTAGCAATGTATAAAAAGTGTGATAGTGCATAGTAGTGTAAATAACAGTAGTGAACATCACATATGGTGACTGTCTGTACAATAGAAAATATGCACTCAAGTCAAGTCAAGAAGCTTTTATTGTCATTTTAACCATATATAGCTGTTACAGCACACAGTGAAATGAGACAATGCTTCTCCAGGGCCCTGGTGCTACATAGAACAACACAGTGCTAAGGACATAATAAGTTAGTCCTAGACACATAAAGTACAACCTGCTGCAAACAGAGCAGGACAAGACAAAAAGACAGAAAAAGGAAGACAGTGAGGAAGAAATGATGAGTACAATTCTTACAGTACAGAATTTATAAAGAGCAGTGGAGTGTAACAAGTTTGTAAAGATCACGTCGGTGATTTTGCACATAGTCAAGGTTAGCTTCCAGAAAAGTTTCCAGAAATTTTTAAATGTACAATTTTCTTCTAAAATGTATGCATAATGGCCTGTGAAAAACTGCAGCTGAATTCTGGCAAACAAACTTTTGCCTGTTTGTCTGCTTGTGTCCATATTCAGCATTGAATTTCTTTGTAATGCCACAATGCACAGTGATGCAGTAATGGCTCATATGTATGAAAGTAGACACTAAAGACTATTAAAATGTTTAGTATTTTTTTTTCTAGCCTACAACAGGCAATATTTTCACAGAAAAGTTTGGATTGTTATCTACCCCCACGCAAATGTTTATTTCTTTAAATGAAATGAAAAATTTGAAGGCGTTATCTTAACATTCGTACAATTCTATGTAAGGTTCCCACAGAGAGAAAAAAAAAACATCTGACACCGAAAGCCAAGCTTTTATATTACTTATTATATATCAAACTTGCAGTAATGAAATTATTCATTTGTTTATAATGATTGAATGGAGAATGGAACACCAGTGTACTAATAAAAAGGGTTCATTGTGATTAAGATATTAAGTTTAATACATCATCGTTTAACTGTTTCTCCAGCCCATCCAACTTACTATAGTATTAGATACTAGTTGTTGTTTTGTTTCGTGCGTATCTCAACTAGAAGTAACCTTCCAGCTTAAAGTCAAAATGAATGCAGCTTGAATGTCAGTGCCAGATTACTATCTAGGAACATGGTCAAGGTGCAGGCAATGGCCAGGTGATCAAAAAAACAACGTAATTTTTGCTTAGCAATTAAATTCAACAGCTTGGACTTGGAGTGGAGGTGTATACTCTACTACAAACAAAGAAACACAAAGGCTTAAATACACAGACTATTCAAAGGGCACATTTAAAACAAACAAGACTAATTATGACACATTAGAGAGACAACCCCTGACAGAACATATGTCTTTTACAAACTGAGGTTATTAGGCTTACATCCATTTCTCAATATCCATGAACCACCAACTTGAACAAAGCATGACATCCACTAGCTAGCAAGCTAGCAATTAGAACATCATTAAGCAGACTGTTTATCACTGCCACAACACTCCCGGGTGGCACCCAGTGATTGTTATATTCAATACCACAGTCCTCTACAGCTCTCTAAAGCAACAGAAATGCCCGTGGTATATTGGTGGCATTCGCTCGCTCTCAATAAAAGCTACACTAGCAATCATAGGCAGTTCATGTATGCAGAAGAGAGTGTATAGAGCATTCCTCTGAGTGTGTTAAGCTGGCTTGTGATGATAGATGTCATATGAAAGGGGACAGCTGACTGATGAGGGGAATTGCTCAAGAATAAATTAGGAAAAACATCTAGCATATAGGCACACCAGATGCCTTCTAGTTAAGACTGCGGCTCTCCGTCACCGTCGGCACTGCTGTCAGATGACCCTGGGCTCAAACTTGTTCAGCATAGCTCTTAAAAAACAGTTGCCAACTTAGCGTCTACAATGTCTTGTTAAAACTGACAGGCATGGGTAAAAGAGGCGGTGAAAAATCCTTAAGTGTTGAAAAAAAGCTTTTTGCTGTTATCTGTATTTTGTTAGTTTGCTAAACTACTATTAAGCACGTTCATTTTTTGGTAGGAATGTGCCAAACTTTAAACACTACTAGCTGTTTAAGTGACACCAAAGAACATTGTTACATATAAACTGTTAATATTTTAGTTATATAATGCACAGGAGAGATAATCTGAGATATCAAACTATGTCACATCATCATCATTATTATCTGGCTGTGACGTACCAGACGTATATTCAGCTACAGACTCCTTTTGTATAAATTAATAATCTATAGTGTAAATTTCTTCAATAAACAGTCCTCTCAATGTCATAACAAAAATGTAAATTGTTCTCATAACTGCCGTATGTTACACAAATTCTTATACATATATGTTCGTTCCAAGTGTCCTGAAAGACTTATATAAGTGCTACCTTTTATTTTTGTCTCAGTTTTAACAAAAGGAAGAAAGCATAAAAGTCTTTGTAAGGATTCAGTGTTCATATAAAGCTGCAGTAAAATGTGTAGTTTATGATGCCTACATCAGTCATATTGTCAGAAGTGGCACAAAAGAACTAGAATAGTTGCTACGTTCTGTTTTTGTTATTCAAATCAACTAAAAGAATAGAGATATCCTACCTATGGGAAGGCCAATCTCAGAAGGCAATACACTGCCCTAGATTTGGATGTGTCAGAGAAATAAGTGGAGGATTATTAGTTATTTTTACTGGCTCTCTAGATGCCGAGTCTTTTCAAATAATATACTGTGGCAGGAGTGGCTTTGTTTAGGGAAATAACAGACTGCATATTCCTGTTCAAAAACATTTTTGATGTAAAGACATGAAAAGCTGGCAAGCGAACGTTCAGGTTTTGCAGAGAACGAGATATAACCTCCAAACTGTCAAGGAATCAGTAACTGCTCTGACTCCAATCTACGAAAAAATCCAAAGAACCAGTGAACCAGGTTACTACAGTGAAAAGCAGAGCCAGAATCAGCTTGCGATATCTGTCACGTATATAGTTCATAATTCTGTTTTTTTTTTTTTTTTTGTTTGTGTTTTTTGTTTTTTTTTTGCAACAGAATTGATTAAATCTTTAAAAAGCTCCATGTGTTGCTTATCCAGGATGTCAGTGAATGTTCTCATGGATGGAAAGTAGCCAATAAACAGCATGCTTCTTCCTGAGACAAACACAGGAAAGGATGCAAAACACGTATGTGAAGTGTGGAGACAACAGAGTGTGATGAGCACCGAAGCAAAAAATGCAGCAGGGGGATCTTGTCAGAGAAATCAAAGTCTTGACAAGTTGATGAGAATGATTCAAATGTGAAAAACACAAACGGGGGGTAAGTGGGTGGTGGTGGGGATTTCCTTGCCAAGGTTTGGGAAGGAAGCAGCAGAGCTTAGTGTGTACCATTAGGTTATTGAACTCCTGCCCAGGCAGAAGTAAAGGATCTTTTTAGGTAAAGCCTCGTTAACAGTTTGAGCTTTTCTTGCATCTCAATTTGTATGAATTCCATCAAAATCACTCTCATGTGCTAAAATTCTTACAAATTCTGCATGAGATTGATATTCCAAACAGGATCATCTTCCACGCAGAAAACAAGCTAGAATGAGATCCTGTTTATTTCAGAAGGAGCTCCTTAGGAGTTTCGATGTTTACTGTTTTCTTTCGCTTCACCTTGTCAGGCAGAATTGCTACAGATACAGAGAGTCTGCACTACAGGGTGAAGAGTCAGATTTAATATGTAATATTTGGCCTCAGAAGCTTACTACATGAACACAGTGTTCATTAATCAAAACCTGGCTGTCATAAAGCCTTAAAATGAGTTAAGAAATAATAATGAATAAAATGCTTTCTTTTCAAAATTGAATTAATTACCACAATTATTTGTCAACATTTTGTCAGGAATCAAAGGTGTATGTAAGCGCAGGTTAAGCTTATTTTATAATTAAAGAAAACTGACTACAAATGACTACGGAAGACGAAATTCAATTGAAATTCAATTGTTTATTAATTAACATACTATATAAAAAAAAAACATCCTAGAAAAAATGATTTCCTTGCAAGACTTGAAAATAACAGACTGTGGAAGACCATAAATATACAGCACTACATCTGACAGTAGAACCTCCCTCCAAAACCTCCTTCCCACTTCCCAATTGTACCATAACAATTTTTCCTTCACTGGAACTAAGTGTTATTTACCTGTGTACCTTTTAAATGTACCTGTGCACAAAGTAAGCTGGAAGCAAAGCAAAAATGGATGAACTTGAGTGGTCTGCACACCTCAAGCCCTCAAGCTCTTACCTCAAGCCCTCCCATATTACAAGTAACCAAAAATCATGGAATGACCTCTGACTGAATGACCTCTGACTGTGTTTCTTGTTGCCAGGTTGTATGCACTGTTAGATTGATTACTTAAACATTTAATATCTCTGAATGTCTACTCTAGGATCGTGCCTGGGTTTTACCTGTGACTGCATTTGTAGCTTAAACGAATAAACCTGCCTATTGGAGAAAATGAAGCCATTTTCAAGCTGAGAAAAGAGGGAAAATCGATCACTGAGCACAGCCAATACAACAATTTAGTATGTCCTGAAAAAGAAAGAAACCACTGGTGTACTATCAACCAGATAATGAACAGGTGAGTCAAGGAAAACAACAGCAGTTGGTGACAGAAACATTAAAAGCTGTAAAGAAAAATCCAAAAACAAAAGTCAGTGGCGTCACTAAAAACCTCCACAGGGCAGGGAAGAAGGTGTCACAATCCACCGGCCAGAGAAGACATCGAGAGCAGAAAGCCATACCACAATATCCATGAATTAGCAGTAAGATTTAGACAGCAGGACTGTAATGTGCAAAGAAATAAGAAATGAGGCAAAAAGTTCTGGAAACAAAATCAACCTCTACTAAAGTGAAGAAATGCATCCAATCAAAACAGGAGGAACTTCATTATGCAGCCACACAGTGAGCCAAAACACACAACACAATATAGAACTTCATCAAGGAAAAGAAAGAGAAGGTTTTTAGACTGACCAAGTCAGTCACCAAAGCTTAATCTATTCTAAAGCATGCATTTCTCTTGCTGAAGTGGAGACTGAAAAAAGAAATCTCAGAAAACAAACAACTGAAAGAAACCATGGTACAAACCTGGAATAGCAGCACAAAAGAAAAATGCAATGTCATTGAAAGCAAGCAAGGGATAAGCACCCAAATATCAATTGTTATTTAATGTCATTTAAAAAAATTTTGATCACCAAGCAGGTAAAAAAGTTTGCAAGGTTATTTACTTTCTGAACCATATTTCAAGGAGTTATTGCCGATTGATTTAGCACCTCTCCACTCTGCAGTCCTTCATATGTGATGTGAATATTTCAGCAGAGCTGAGGGCGAAGGTGACTAGCATGATTTAAAATTACCTTGATATGTTTTACTCATACACTGACCCAGAGTCTAGCACCACCATCCATCCATCCATCCATCCATCCATTCATTCATTTTCTGAACCTCTTACGTATCCTACACAGAGTTGCAGTGAACCCAGCGCCTATCCCAGGCTATTCTAGGCATAAGGTGGAAGACAGGGTGCCAAGCCATCGCAGAGCACAATCATACACACAATCACACACCTATTCACACTTTGCAGATAATTTAGAGATGCCAATCAGCCTACAACACATGACATTAGACTAGGGAGGAATCTGAAGTACCTGGACGAAACCTGAAGAACACAGGGCGGAGTCAAGAATCAAAACCCAAGTCACAGAGCTGTGAAGCAAACGGGCTTCACACTAAGTAAAACCAATCACATATTTCAGTAGGTTCTTTGGTAGATATAAAATTAATTATTTTTTTATTCTCTATGATAATGGCAATAGAAATCGTATTAGGCTTTAACAAAGCGATAATAAGAATTATTACAAATGCACATTCACTGCACAACCCTCCAAATTCACTTTCTATTCATGTTCTCGATCCCAGGGGTTTTCTCATCTCTGCCCCTTGTCACATATTTTAATATAATTCAGATTGTTCTGAATTCTGATGGCTAATTTGAAATTCTATAATATTTTACAGAGAACTGGACACAAATAAAACTCAAGCACACATAATGACAACTTAAATAAAAATCTAATCTTTAGCAATTATTCTAAAATCAATCATTGCTCGTAATATGACTGGCTCTGCATAATGGATGTGATGCATGAGGATTATTTCAGGGTGCTATTGGCTGTTCCTTATAATATTTGGCAAACATTTAAAAGGTGTGTGTGTGTGTGTGTGTGTGTGTGTGTGTGTGTGTGTGTGTTTGTGTGTGTGTGTGTGTGTGTGTGTGGTAAAAGACTGCTGTCATATGCATGTATTGGAGATGTTTAAGAAAGAGCCTTTGAAAATAATTCATTCATGAGCTACTGGATAAATGATAAACACGTTCTTCCTGCCTGCTGATTGACCCAAATGCAGAGTTAATGACTTTCTGGTCATTTAAGAGTCCAAATACTTTTCATGACCATCTAATCAATTTTAAGTAATGCACCTTTGATTTCCATCAACTACCGCTGCATGAGTTCAATGAAACCTGCCAAGTTCACTGTAATCAAGAACACGACCAAAAACAAACACGACCTTAAGTAAACACAGCCATTTTAAGAAAAAAACGAGGCATAAATAAATATGAGTTGAGCTGGTTTAATAATATACTGCAAATTTAGTGTGAGAAAATGTAGGTGCTCACACCCCTCTGGCAAACAGGTCTTTTTTGGGGTCTGCTTCTGATTATCACATTCATCTGGATGTCTGCGGGGTGTCTGGGGAGGCTACACAGGGAAGTTTACTACCTGGCAACAACCTCTCATGGGACTTCCTACACCTGCTGGGCCCCAGATGTGCTCCCTCATGTTTTTTCAGGTCTCTGCTCTGTGCAAAACTCCCACAGGCCTTTGCCATTACTGCCGAGAGAGGGGTAGAAGAGCCGCTGCCATGCGTCAGGCACATTCCACTGGAGACTGCACACTTCTGCTGTAATGTCCTGAGGGAAGACAGAGGAAGTGCAAATATACATGTGAACCAAGTTACTCAAAAGAGAGGTGATTTTCATTATAATTCAATGGTAAATGCTCTTGGAGTAAGCGGTCACTGAGAGTCCGTGAGATTCCACTGTGGCTCCAATATAAATGCATGTTTTGCTCTTTCTTTTTCTTCCTAAACTCTATATAAATACATGCCATGGATGTTGAGAGCACAAGAAACCATTAAGGTAGGAAAATAATTTGTTCAAGACATCCTCAACTAATAATATTATTAGGATTATAATTAATCACAATATAATTCTTGTTTGTACAACAGGAGTTTTATCGCTACTTGTTTAGAGGCATGATTCAGGAAGTGCTATTTAAAATATTAAGATAAATAAGATAAGATAAATGCAGAATCCATTATAGTCATTAATAACATTAATAAGATAAAATATGTCTATTATTAGAGGATAACTGTAATGTATGTACAGTCATTTACTGCATCGATAAAACTTTATCCTGGTCAGAATGCGAAATTGAAATACACATTGGACGGGATGCCGGTCCATCACAACTGATCATTAACAACAAATCCAAAAAGATGATTCAAAGACAAATCCACCACAAATCAAAATGACTTGAAACCAAGTCGGTATCTATGTATCTAATATGTCTATACTGTATTATCATAATCCTGCCTGGTTTGGGAATATGGTACCTTGTTACAGATACATAGACAGGATTGGGTACTGTTCTGTATATCTATCTTTAGAAAAGAACAAGGAAAAAAAAAAGTAATAAAAAATGAGACTATGAAAATCCCCTTGTGACAAATGCTAACTAGTATATTACTGGAATTCCATCAGGATTCAAATACACCTGATATTTGAGTTTCTTTCCTCGTCTGACATTTCAGACATGGATGAACTGATTTCTTCTTTGCCTCTTGCCATTTTGATAACAGTGTAATAAAATACAAGATTGATAATGACATTGAACTGTATATCCAGGGTAAAGGGAGGAAGGGTTGGGGTTGGAATAACAACTGATGGCCAGTAGGGCTGTTTGTAATTTGCATTTTCCTGCATATTCATAGATCCCTTGATTGTTAATGAGAGTCCAAAAACAAGATCATTGTTGGACATTAACAACGCATTACGCTTAAAGCTCTATTCTTGTATTTTTCAAATGTTTTTCTCTTATTTAATGTTTTGCATTTCTCCGTATTAACTCTGAAATATGAAACACTGGGTTTCGTCTCAATACCCAGCAGTAATAACACTAAGCCCAAAATATTCCTTCTCAAATGTGGGGAAAAATTACTTCACTTTCCATATATGGTGTTTGGAGGAAAACTCGTCTTGGCCATGCAACCATCACACAGTGAAATAAGACCTGCTTGCTTTCATTCCTGAATGAGGACAAAAATTCAAGTCCTTCAAAAAATCTTCAAGACCCTACACATGGATGCCATAGATATGTATTCATGAGATGAACCTTTGCTACCAACGCTTTTATTTAATGGATATAAGTTACCCAAACATTTCATATTTATATTGAATAAGTAAACAGTAGCTCACATGAATGATCCACAGTCTATCATGAGTTGTTTGTTGACTTATTTATTTTTGTATTTGTATTGAAATTATCAATTTTATGATTGAAATAAGAACCGAACATACACAGGATGCTTCAAGCATCTGTTGAAGTCAAAAATGCTCTTCATGGTGAATCTCTCAAGGGTGCAAATCAATTTCTGTCCTTAAACAACATGAAAGAAATGACTGGATTTAAAACAGATGGCTTCGTATACCACACTTTCCCTCCCTCCTGTTTTCAAAAGGTATCATTTAGCATCGAAAGTGTGATGCATCTTATTTGTTGTATCTCCACTTACATTTGATGTCATACTACATACTAAACAGAGACAGGTTCAGATAATTAGAAACTCAAGGCGAAACATCTTATGAGCAGAATTTAGCACAAACAAGCCGGTGTATCGATAATGATCTGTGGAACTGAAGAACTTCCTGAATCCTTGTCCTGTTGAGCTCAGATGGGATTCTGAGTGTTGGTGAGTGACCTTATGTTAGATCTCTGCAGCTTAAAGTGACATGCTGGGGAAGCAAGCAAGACCTGTCATTTGCCACAGAAGTTGCCTGCAGCGACCCAGAGGCTCTGCCTGTGTAACACACACATTTTTGCCCAGAGGCCATTTCCTTTTTCTCATATCATCTTGTTTTATCTATTGCATGATCTGAAGTCTAATGCTATCATATGCACCCAAGCCACTTTTCCCTATTGTGTTAACTCAGCCTTCCTGTTGCTATGTGTAATCTCAGTTTGGTAAATAGTTGAAAGTTTGTGAGCCAGATACTAGAAGGTTAATGTGTATAATGTACATGTGGATATACCTTATTTAACCCCACTGTAAAATCTCAGGGTACGAAGTAGCATTTCTTTGGCTTTGTACATGTATTTGCACAATTTCAATAAAGTTTAATCTAATCTAATCTAATCTAATCTAATCTAATCTAATCTAAGATAAAGTTGTTTTTACCAGTCTGACATCATGATTAAATACAGCCATGTGACCAACAGGGAAATTTACCACTCGTATCTTTAATCCAGACTTAATTTTTTTAAAATATATCTAAAAGCAGTACTGTATGTTAGACTTTATATAAACTTTGAATTAGATTAAAATGATTCAGATTTTTGTTTATTTTACTGTGGTAATGAAACTTTGGACATTCCCATCTCCCATCTTCATCACCTGTGCCATGCTGACATCAGACAGATGATAATGCAACATCGGATCCCACACCAGATAGCTTCTTCTCACAAACCTTCAGAGTGTTTATTATGTAGCATACACTGCACTTTACCATGCTCACTTATCATATCGCTTGCTGTGCATTCCATACTATGCTATTAATTTATAGTACTGAATATGCGCAATATCTCTGATTATTCCACTTTATGACTGCACACACTGCTAAAGCTCTCTTTATGCACATGATAATAAAACTGATTGTAGGTGGGCATCATGGTGGCCACAGAATGAAAAGGCAAATCAAGACTTCTGAATGTACTGTATATTTCACTCCACCCGGGGGATCTTCAGACAATCCCTAATAATGTGCAATGTATACTCCTTCGAGCATGTCCTCACCTGGTGAGTAAAATGATGCTCCTGATACAACTCCAGCAGCAACTGATCAGAAGGCATCCGTATGAGCTGCCTGGATCAGATCTCTTGGATTTCCAAGCTACTGTAGATATCTGTACAGAGGAACTGCATTTCTGCTACCCGTTCACATTATCTTAAGTTCTTGGTCAATAATGACAGATCATGATCTGGGTAAAAATATGAATGTAGATTGACTGGTAAACAAATGGCTTTGACTGAAAGCTACGCTCCTGCTTTACCACCACAGATCAACAGAGTGAGTGCAGTACAAATTGCTCTGACCTGGTCTGTTTGTCAATCTCACACTTTGCCAGTTTCTACATTTGAGAGGTAGAGAACAGGTATTTAATCGTTCCCACCAGTCTCAGGATTTCTTCACTCAAGTTAAAGGAGCATGCCGCTCTTCTAGAAGAGGACCATGGTGTCAGACTTGAAGTAGCAGACACTCCTTCCTGCTGCTCTACACTCAACACGTAGAGATGCAATTGAATGGAGGGGATCCAATTTAAATGTTGCCAAGAAAACATAAATTGCAAATATCAGGGATGTTAGTCCTTCATACTGGTCACCTTTTCAACCTTGACTGTGCTTTAACATTCAGTAGAGGCAAGTCCAGATTACATGAAGCAGCAACCTGTGCACTGTACTCATGCAGTATCTTCCACAGCTTTGGCATTTATACTAAAGTAGAATACACCCATGAGTATGACCAACAGCACTCTGCACAGACAAAACTCTGCATTCTTCATTTTTAGGGTTATCCTCTTGGGAAAAACAACACGAAAATAAGTATTTCTCAATATCAAACAAATAGGATTGAATAATGGGCTTGGCTTAAATTCAAAGCTTGAAAAAGAATGGTGATTATTTTCTAAAGACTAACAGTGTAATATCATGGATTTGTGTCACAGTTGGCATTTTATCTAATTTTATGCATTAATGACAGGTATTTACTTATTTATTTATTTACTTTGCTTAAACATTTTTTTATTGTGTTACTGTTAAGTCATAAAGCATTCCTCCAGGACAATGGTGCTACATAAAACATACACTAAAGTGCATGTGTGCAAATGTGTGTAAACAGTGCTAGACAGCATAGTACTACAATTGTCAAGTAATTGAGAAATGGTATGAATAAAGAGGTTAATAGGGTAATTTAATAGAATAAAATGTGTTTTAGCAGGAAAAAAGATGGACAACAAGGAGGCAATACAGTGCATACCGATACAGATGGGACATCAGTCCATCTTATTGAATAGTGCACACAGAAACACACACACACACTCATTTACACTTAGATGACAATTCAGAGCAGACAATTCACCTACCAGCATGTTTTGACAAAATCAGGAGAAAATCAGAGTAACACAGGAACTTCTAAACAGATAGGAAACCAAGGTCTAAGAAAGCTGAAGGTGCGTCAGAGTTGTACTGCAACATCTTACTTCTACAACAACATATTATTATTATTATTATTATTATTATTATTATTATTATTATTATTACTTATTTTTAATGTATTTCTTGTAATCAATTAATTAATTAATTAATTATTTAAAATTAGAAGGCATCAACCATGAACAATAAAAGTGAATAAGAAATCATTTCTGAATGCTACAACCTTTTCCTCCAAAACTCTATTTTCAAAATGATCATCACCCTTACAATTAATATTTGATGAAACCTCTCCTGGAGACAACAGCATTGAAACTTTCTCTACAATATTCAACAAGGTTGAAAAGGTCTTTTAGAGGCATCCTGGGTCACGTCTGCATGCAGCGCATTTCAAATTCCTTTATATCTTTTATATCTGTATTTGAACTGCTCTCGTCAATTAATTTCATGCTAGAGGAAAATTACTTAAGTAGAAAATTTTAATTATTGGTTTATACAGTACATTCATTTTAAAGGGTGCCAATAATTCTAGAGTTGGCAATAAGATGTGAAATGTTTTTAAAGGAGTTCAGCTTTTTTTGAGGTTTACGTGCCTATTTCTTACTGCTATTTGTTTTCTCCATTTAATCTACAACCTAATAACTGTTAAATGTTATGCATTCGTTATTGTTAAAAGGAATCCAGGAACCTAATCACACCTTTTTGTTTAACAGGCTTCACAAACTTTAATAATCAGATCGTTGCTAATTAAGCTTGGCCTAAGTGAAAAGAAAAAAAAAAAGACCGGACTTTTAAAATGAAGTGTGGTGTCAAAATGTTTGAAGACCAAGCCTAAAAAAATTGTGAAGTGCAGAGCTGAAGATTCTCCTAATAAGTCTGTATGAGATTACTTATTTTATCCTTACTGCTGCTGGATGTCTGTAACAAATATTGCTTTAACTACTGAAACCTAAGATGTATTTAATCAACCAAAAAACACTCTTGAGGGCTACACTTGAAATTGTTATCCTGGGTCATTGTTAACTCTGGGAAAACAGAATCCCGGGTTGTTGTTTCACACTGCTTACACTTTATATAATTAATCCTGGTTATTCATAATCTGACTAAATTTCACTATACTTAGCATTCCTAAGCTTCTGCTAATTTTTCAGTGTCAGTTAATTCCTCCAATTCTCAAGATTCGAGAGGTTTATTGTCATGTGCACAGTCAAAACACAATGCTTTAGACCGTACAATAAAATTTTTACTTTGTATCTTGATGCTACTGAGACGTTTTTGGTAAGTGTTGATGAATCCTGGTTTTCATGTAATATGAGTGACGTGCCGTTCTATTTCTGATTAGATGTCTGTTGCTAAGCATCTAGCAGTAACATTCTAACACCACATTGTTATACACTGTACACATTTGGCAGAGTGATGAGTGGTTAACACTAACAATGTGGTGGTTACTGTGGGTTTCATAAACACGGGTGAAAAGCGGTGCTAATCTCGCTCCTAAATTCTAACAGTGTGAAACATTCCTCTACCCGAGGTTGAATACAGGGTTTAGATTGACAATAACTTGAGTTTAAGTGCAATGTGAAAAGCCCTATGGTGTCTAGAGTAAAATTAAAATTTATATAAGCACAAATGCGAATGAAGACATAAAAAGATGTTGATGTTTCAGTCTTGTGCTAGTCATAACACCTTTGCTTGCTTGATTGCACTGTAACATGCAGCCCCTTTCTCTTTTTTAGTTTTATAAGCGCTGATCCCTGAAACCATCCAGAGCCAAATAAAGAGTCAGAGCTGATAATGATTCTCTTGCGACATCTAACTAACAGAGAAGAGAGGCACTGCTGTGAATAAAAAGCAATTGGCTATGGGCTGAGTGTTAGCAAATAGCCTTGATGCATAATAATATTTCAATCCCAAAGAGTTCTGCCAGGCAGTATCTTGTGGTTGGAATCTGAATACAAAAAGAGCAGTACGGTCTTGTTAATTGTATTGATGTATCTTGAGTTCCGAGGCATTAGTGCACGCCTTATTCATTTGGGACCTTTAGAACCCCTGAGCCATTTTAGTGTTTCATTAACTAAGTCAATGATGTGGGGTTCCCGTATCCGCAGTTAATAATGAAAAAGTGTATCAATGTCAGTTTTAACATTTCTATGAATCTTCTTTCCATATTCTGCATCCAGAGTAAAAAGTGGTTCTTCTATTTTTTTTCCTGCTTGCTCTATTTTTCTTGGTCTTCTCAAATTAGCATTTTAGTCACGGACGTGTTTCAGAAGGCATTGCTCTTCTCTTACATGAGCTGAAAAGTGGCTGAAATCAATGCCCAGCTCCAAGAGATTTGAAGCATCTCTCACTATTCTAATAAATATCCTACTTGGAAAGAAGGATATATTTCCCATGGTCAATTCTTTAAGCAAAGCTTAGATATCAACCATGAACAGATTTTACCGCCGCAGCTTCACCCCCGGACATCCATATAGCCATCCAGAATAAAAGGGTTTTAAACCTAGGAATTAAGGTCATGTAAATCTAACTAGCCAGTGACAAACCAATTAGTCATCTGTGTGTGTACAAAAGATTTGAATCATCGCTATGAATCACAATGAGCCTTTCTTTTATTCCTTTTCTAATGAAATCTTAAAATATACCACACTTTCTTTAGCGGTTGCTAATTTGCATTACGCCAATGGGCTTAGAGTAAATTGTCTATACAGGTAAATGCATACAACAAACAGCATTTATAAAGAAAGTAGACTTTCTTTAATCACTTGCATATAAAATCTTTGGAAGAGAATATAGTATTTTTTTAGAATCTATAACAAATATTCCCTTGTGCAAGGTATTTTTTATTTAGAACTTCTCTGAGTGTAGGGGTGTTAGTAGTAACTGTAACAACACCATATGCACTTTCCTCCCCGACCTGCCAGAGGGAGCCCTTACCAGAATATTGAACTGTGTCCAGGTCAAAGTTTGCTTCCTGATTTTGGCAATTTAAGCCATGCTCATTTCTAGTTGCTAGGTGCAAGTTATTGTCAGTTCACTTCTTTACCAAGCCGGTCCATTGTTTCACGTTTATATGCATATGATCTAGTTTTCTGTCGTTTTGTGGCTTTTGGATTCTGTGTTTTTAAAAATGTTTGCCTTGCTAATTGCCTTTCTGGATTTTTCTGAACTCTGTTTTCTCTTTCTGCCTGTGCCTTTAAATTTGGATTTGTATGATTGTCTGCTTGTATCCATAACATTCCCACCTTGGGCCTCCCCAGGATGCAGCAAACAACCACTAAGGTTCAACATTCCTTCCAATGACCCGCTAGCTGCTGATGTTAGAGACATGGTCAAGTCTTGCAAAGTCTGTGCACAATCGCAAACTCCACTTCAACTCACTCGTGGGATATCTTAAACCTTTGCCCAAGCCTCAGCAACTACGGTCCCACTTATCCATTGACTTCCTAAACAACCTTCCTACCTCCCAGGGTTATATACGAATATCCTAGTTATCGTGGTCCACTTTTCCAGGGCATGTAGACTGGCCATGGAAACTGCTACTGTACAGCGTTGTTTCACCACATATTCAGAGTATATGGCCTACTGCAAGGCGTCGGCACAGAGTCCCTCTCCACTGCTTCTCTCTTTCTACCCATCCCGAGGCATCCAGACATTGTACCAGCTCCAATCGTCTTCCGTGCGATGAAGATTTTGGACGTCCACTGAGATGAAGACATCTGAGACATCTACAGATCTACCAGCTCCAGTTGGACTCTGTGATACTAAGAGGAGATCTGGACTCCATGTGATCCCTACACCAATACAACATTGTTTGACTGTATATTTATAATCACACCCTCCAGTGTCACCCATATGAGGATGGGTTCCCCTTTTAGTCTGGTTCCTCTCAAGGTTTCTTCCTTTAACGTCTAAGGGAGTTTTTCCTTGCCACTGCTGCCTGAGTCACCTCAGACTTGCTCATTGGGGATAAATACATACACATTGTGAACTATATATATCTAATGGTAATCTTGAATTTTTTTTATTATATTAATTCTTTAGATTTTTCCTTATGTTTACTGTTCTGTTCTATGTTTATGCTCTGTAAAGCTGCTTGGAGACAATGTCTATTGTAAAAAGCGCTATACAAATAAACTTGAATTGAATTGAATTGAACAGAGGGCTGTAGTTCACTTTGCGAGTGTGGAGGCTCTTTTGCAATCATTTAAACATTCGTGTCAGAATCACATCTGGATATCATCCCCAGTCGAATAGCCAAACAGAGCAGCTTAACCAGGAGAATGGCCGGCACTTACGGTCCGAATGTAGTGGCGAGCAGCAGTGGTGAACCGAGTTACTCCCACAAAACTCCCTAATACACTGCTCCATGTGGTTCACCTTGTTTTAATGTGTTCTTAAGTTTCAATTCCCACATTTCCCTGGTCAGGAGAACCCTTCAATGTCCCTAGAGTGGATGACTGGCTCCAACATCAGCAGAGTGTTTGGGAGAATGCTACTTTTTTAAATTTATTTATTTATTTATTTATTTGTGTATATATTTATTTATTTATTTATGTTTATATGGAACATTAGTAAAGATTAAGAATGACAAATATAGAACTCCAGATATTTATGTTCATTTACAGTAATGACCCACTCATAATACCAAACTAAACTGTTTATGCTTTATGTGAGTGAGATCAAAATGTATGATGAGCATTCAGTGATGCAAAGCGTGCTGTCGAGTTAAAAGCCCATTGAAGCGCATTGAACAATGCTGCTGCTACTAATCAAGGTGCCATTTAAACTAACCACACGAACAGTGTTCACAAACATTGAGGTTTAACAAGCTTTATTTGATCTGATACAGAAGTAACACATTATATATATTTTGAGGCCTGCAGTTGAATGTGCTTCAGTTTAGCAATATGGTATTAGGATAAATATATTTCCTTTAGCATATGTATTTTTTTATTATTATTGACAGAGATAGAAACAACACAGGCTCCTTATATTATGTAGATAAAATAATCACTTTCTCTCACTCACTTATAGAAAATCCTTTATAATGGTTAGGGTTAGGGATCTGGAGAATACCCAGTGACCCCTTCTGCTCTCCAGACCTGCCTGATCCATCCTGATGCCATACATCTGGTTAGAGTTCTAATCACTTGGAAGCTTCTTGCTGCTCTTGAAGATGGACAGCCTGGAGATACATTAGATTACTGTTGATAGTACAAATTATAAACCATGGAGACAGATTTGGACTGCGTTTTCCATTAATAGATTTGCATATAAATCATCGGCAAATAGTTAATAATTTTAACAAGATGGACTTCATGTTATAACTAGAATGAATCTCCTGGTTACATAATTCCAAAAACATTTTTGATCGTATAGTATGGTTGTAAAGCATGAATACGATTCGATTGGGACACCATCACAGAGCTATCGAACGATGCACCAACATTCACTCTTAGGTAAAATGGAGAGAATATGCACAGAAATTCCACTCACAGACAATAATCTCAGTTCAGGATAGAACCAGGAGCCATGAAGCAGCAACGCTACCCACTGTGCCACCATACTGCCTTAAATCATCTCCTTTACAAAAATACATTTCCATTGTTATTTTCCCTAAATATTGTAGAGTGTCTGATTTGGTTTTATGTTGTGGGATTGTGTGTTATGTGTTATTTATCTCTAAACCACGATTTTGTAAATCTGTGACCTCAATATACTGTAGGAACCTTTTGGAATTAAACACCTAAAGTACTTACACTATATGGCCAGAAGTGAGTGAAAACCCATATATTGAACATTAAACAACTCTTCTGGGAAGGCTTTTCAGTACATAATGGAACATGGTTGCAGAGATTTAGCCACAAGAGTGCAAGAGGTCGGGCACTGATGTCGGGTGGGAAAGTCTTGTGTGCAGTAAGACTTCCAGTTCATTACAAAGGTGTTCAGTGAGGTTGAGGTCAGGGCTCTGTGTAAACCACTGGAGAGCTCAGGAGCAGTTTGTATAAGCTTTACTCTCACTAATCAGAGATGTTATTAGAACTACAGGTATACCTTCAAGCTTGAATGACCTCTTTCAACGCAACCTAGTAAACAAAAGTGAATATATTTTTTACACACAAGATATAATACACAATATTTTACGCAATGTTTTCTGACAAATACTAAACCATGCTCGTTAGCTTTAATGAAGGTATAGACCAACACAATTCACTAGTTAGTATGATGTGGAAAACAACAAACTGTTGGCGTAAGATGTCAGCGTTACATACTCCGTTTAACCATGGCCAATAAACAAGGTCACCATTGCATCCATGCCTTTTTGCATGTGTTTAAATGTGTTCTATTATGTATGTTTGGTTTATACAAGGGGTCGGCAACCCGCGGCTCCGGAGTCGCAAGTGGCTCTTTCATCCCTCTGCTGCGGCTCCCTGTAGATTTGGAAAATAAATATTTAATTTAAATTTATTTTATTTTAGTTAGTTAGTTTAAAAAAAAAAAAATTCTAAGATTATTATGCTCTTGTAACATTAAAATAAACCGTGTTTAATTTTTTTTTCTCGCTCAAAATATGCGTCATAACTGCCGACTTGCGAAATCCGACACACAGAAGCAGAACCATTTTTGGTTTGCTGCAGCCGGCAAGTTAAAATTTTGATGTCATGAATACAAAGAGGACTCAATTAGACATTGAACATTTTATTTGAAAGTAACCTTCAACCCAGCATCTTTTTTTGTTAAGGTTAGTTCAAACTGTTCAAAATATTTTTGTTTGCTTGCAGAAATAAAATTTCGTTTACTCGGTAGCAGTTCGTTGATTTCATAAATGCAACACACTACAGTTTTTCGTATACTTTCCATAAAGGTAAAAAACTATATATGCAGTGTTATCTTCATTTTAGATGTCAAAAGGGTTTTGTGGCTCCCTGTGTTTTTTTTTCTATGGGAAATGGGTCCAAATGGCTCTTTGAGTGTTTAAGGTTGCCGACTCCTGGTTTATACATTTGGTTTCTACAAGCACCTGGTTTCAATTGCTAATTGCGATGTACAGTACTGGTGTGAAAAAATGCTGTAAACAAAGAATGCTTTCAAAAATGGAAGTGTTAAACATTTATTTTCATAAATGAACAAAATGCAGTGAATGAACGAGAACTAACCACAGATCTTCTGTGGATGTAGGCTTTCTCTCATCCTTCTGTCTCTTCATGTAATCCCAGACACACTCGATGATGTTGAGATCAGGGCTCTGTGGGGGTCGTGCCATCACTTCATGCTGGTTTGAAGGCAAAAGGTAGTAACACCAAACATTGATTTGATTTAGATTTTTCTTTTGTTTGCTCACTTTGCATTTTGTAAATTGACAGAAATAAACACTCATTATTTATATTTCTGAAAGAATTCTTTGTTTAGAACATTTTTTCACACCTGCCTAAAACTTTTGCACAGTACTGTATATTCTTTCTTCCTTTGGTCCATGGTGTTACTAAGCCTGTTTGTACTGTATATATTTGTCTGTGATTATCTGGTTTTTAAACTCTGTTTGATCCTGTTAATATTTTCAGATTCGACTCCAACCCCCTCCAATACTTTTGCCCTGCTCCTGATATTTTGATTGTTTTGTTACTTTTACCTTAAGTCATTTGTGTCTGATTTATAACATAAGACACAATCCTGGATTAGCGTCCCACCCTGTACACAAAAATATATTAATATTTCTGTCAAATAATTGCACTAATAAATTTCAGACTAATTTATGAGTATTATGATACACACTGAGATGCCACAGCTTGAATGTCTAGAATTTAAAGCAGATCCTATCCCTGCTGAGATATAAATACAGCACTAATTTGTGTGTATATTTTCTGCTTGCATGTACAGCATGTTGTCTTGTGAATGATGTATTATAAGAAATTTAGGGCAGGGAGAATTCTCTGATCGTATCATGACAGCTTAGGTCAAGTGGACTGTGAAGAACTGCCATGTCTATGAATGCTCTTTCACTGCTCCTCTGTTCATCAAACTGATATGGAAGCCTCTTTATCCTTCTGTCTTTTAGTGTTACACTCAAACACAATGAACTTTCTATCATTTCATGCACTACCTTTGAGCAACATTCGTCACTGCTGTTTCAAAAGGGAAGGAAAGAATAAAGAACCACATTCAGGCTGCGCATAACTACAGCACCCATGCGCTTCCTTTTTTTCTTAGCAAAATAGTCTTGCTGTGTATTCTCATGTCATGTTTGATAAAACCACATCTTGTTCTCAGTGGCTCATGGTAAGTGAAATTGGTCAAAGGGAGATAAAAGCAGTAGCCTTATTTGGCAATATGAATTGAAATGTGTTTGGCAAGAAAACACATTCCAAGAAGTCTGGCAAGATTTTAAAATTAGTTCATGTTTTTTCTAAATTTTCTTTCTCTTCCCCTTCAATTTCCTCTTATAACCCTTAATTATATTTCTTAAGATTAAAAGGGGGGTGGCTTAGTGGTTAGCACGTTCGCCTCACACCTCCAGGTTCGGAGTTCGATTCCCGCCTCCACCTTGTGTGTGTGGAGTTTGCATGTTCTCCCCGTGCCTCGGGGGTTTCCTCCGGGTACTCCGGTTTCCTCCCCTGGTCCAAAGACATGCATGGTAGGTTGATTGGCATCTCTGGAAAATTGTCCCTAGTGTGTGATTGCGTGAGTGAATGAGAGTGTGTGTGTGCCCTGCGATGGGTTGGCACTCCATCCAGGGTGTATCCTGCCTTGATGCCCGATGACGCCTGAGATAGGCACAGGCTCCCTGTGACCCGAGGTAGTTCGGATAAGCGGTAGAAGATGAATGAATGAATGAAAGATTAAAAAGGCTCTTAAGACATAAGCAGTCATATCTTTCAAAAAATCTTCCCTAACCCACTTGAAGTATTTCCACTTGAAGAATTGTAATACTTCAGCAGACACAATCAGCATAGACTAGAATTAGAATAGCAGCCCACTGAAATAAAGTATTTTGTAATTAAAGTCCACTATACAAGAAGCCAAACATTTTTTGGGGGGTCCGATGTTCAGCATTAGGTTCCTTTGTCATGTTATGTTCGACTACTAAATTTCTGTGTAATAATATCCCTACAGAGCTAAAAACATCTCAGACAGAAACAGTGTCCTAACATATTTTATGTCAAATTTGCAGTGATAAAAGAATTAATTTGTTTATATTAATTGAAAAATATCTGCTAAGATGATTTCTAGTTTAACATTATCCAAAGCCAGTGTCCTGGTATAACAGGTTAATTGCAACTGCAACTGCTAAAACTACTGTACTATATTAATATCCTTTGATATCTGACGATACATCTAAAAAAATGAGGTTTGCAATTTTGAATGATTACCTTAATGAAACAATTGAACTCTGATGAAGTACACACCACCTCCATTAGCTGATTACCATAACTGCTAGTTGGGGTTTCAGTAACCTGCTGGATTGCTAATCATAGTTCACACACATTTTTAACATTACCGATGCACAGGATCACTGATGTGACATCTTAAGTTTAAAGCAATTAGACCATGGACCTGCACAAGCCAAGTACTAGAAGTAGCCACATGACTGTACTCGAGTACATGGTTTATTTTACCAGTGATTTTTTTTTTTTTTTTAGTATAAATTACAGTATAAATTCATTCTCATATTTTAACTATTTAAATTTATATAGGGGGGGGCACGGTGGCTTAGTGGTTAGCACGTTCGCCTCACACCTCCAGGGTCGGGGTTCGATTCCCGCCTCCACCTTGTGTGTGTGGAGTTTGCATGTTCTCCCCGTGCCTCGGGGGTTTCCTCCGGGTACTCCGGTTTCCTCCCCCGGTCCAAAGACATGCATGGTAGGTTGATTGGCATCTCTGGAAAATTGTCCCTAGTGTGTGATTGCGTGAGTGAATGAGTGTGTGTATGTGCCCTGCGATGGGTTGGCACTCCGTCCAGGGTGTATCCTGCCTTGATGCCCGATGACGCCTGAGATAGGCACAGGCTCCCCGTGACCCGAGGTAGTTCGGATAAGCGGTAGAAAATGAATGAATGAATGAATAAATTTATATATTTTAAATAAAATAAATAAAAATTTCAGCCATGTTGCATTTATTTTGATCAAAAAAAGAGTAAAAAGTAGAAGAGTAAAAAAAAGATTAGAGTTAAAAAAAAAAGGCATTCAATTTAAATGATTGTAAGTCAGACATGTGACAGGTTGAAAAAACCCAATTACAAAACTAAAAATAAAGTTTTTTCCTGCAGAAAATAATTAGTATAGTATAATCAGTAATTTTCGTGAAAACTATGTCTGAGATAGTGGAGCCAGATGAGCATTTAACAGATATTTAACATTTTTAATGCTTAATAAAGATTTGGAAATGACATGAACCAAAACATGTGAATCTATGAGCATTACACAACTCAACAGCCAACCTGTGGAAATGTAAAAATACACCATTACTGTAGATAACTGAATGTGTATAAAAAGCACAGTATTATAGTCTGATGATACTGATCTAACAGATTATCTGAACATATTTGTGCTCTCCAGCTTGTCTTTTGTTCTAATCTAATGTTCTCTAGCACTGGATCTTAAACAAGCCTGACTTACTTTCCATATGTGGAGCGTTATGATGCACAGAACTCTTGAGCATTGATCGTGACAGTCACTCATTTTGGTCTTTTGTCACACTCTCCTGCCACACATTGTATTCCTCACGCAGAAAAACTTTTTGACTATTTATCATATATTTAATATGCCGCAGCGCCCAAAATGTAAACCCACCACAAAAGTAAGGCTGCCTAAGTGAGAAACAAAATCTAAATCATTTGTTGCATAACAGAAGCATTATCTATTCTAAAGATATGGACCCAAAATCAGTCCATGGAAATATTGAAAAAATGTCTTATGCAAAAGAAGTTCTGTTAAACAGCACAGAAAAGAGAAGGATCATTTGTTAAAGTTTTACAGGTATCTAGTTGCCAACAACAACAACAACAAAAAAGCAAACAATTAATCAAGCTGAATCAACTTGATCCTGTGGTGGTGGTGGACATTTACAGTATGGTCTTTATATATATATATATATATATCTATCTATATATATATCTATATATATATATATGTATATATATATACACTCTATATATACACTATATACACTCACCGGCCACTTTATTAGGTACACCTGTTAACGCAAATTTCTAATCAGCCAATCACATGGCAGCAACTCAATGCATTTAGGCATGTAGACATGGTCAAGACGATCTGCTGCAGTTCAAACCGAGCGTCAGAATGGGGAAGAAAGGTGATTTAAGTGACTTTGAACGTGGCATGGTTGTTGGTGCCAGACGGGCTGGTCTGAGTATTTCAGAAACTGCTGATCTACTGGGATTTTCATGCACAACCATCTCTAGGGTTTACAGAGAATGGTCGGAAAAAGAGAAAATATCCAGTGAGCGGCAGTTCTGTGGGCGCAAATGCCTTGTTGATGCCAGAGGTCAGAGGAGAATTGCCAGACTGGTTTGAGCTGATATTAAGGCAACAGTAACTCAACTAACCACTCGTTACAACCGAGGTATGCAGAAGAGCATCTCTGAACGCACAACACGTCGATCCTTGAGGCGGATGGGCTACAGCAGCAGAAGACCACACCGGTACTAGTAAGGTGTACACACACACATATATATATATATATATATATATATATATATATATATATATATATATATATATATATATATATATATATATATATATATACATCTCATTAGCATTTCATACAAAAAAATACATACCTAACATTAAACAACATCATGTTTCAAACAGCCCAAGTTAAATGAAGAGTTTTAGTTGAACTTTTTTCGAAAGAAAAAGAAAAAAAAAATAGCAGTTTTGCTTCACAGGTTGCTGCTCTTGTGGGTTTAGCGCAACAGACGCTTGATGCTTTCGTGTCCACTGGAATGTTGCGTGGGCCTCCATCATTATAGTTGACATGTGATGCGATGTAAAACAAGCAAATGATTTGCAACACTGTCTGTTTAGTTCACAGGCATTCAGAGATTAAAGGAGATACCAAAAAGGCAAGATTTATTACTTGCTTGTATGACAAGAGGAGTTTTTACCTTTAGTCTTGTGTATTTAATTATTAATATAAACTAAACTATGTGTGTATATATAGGTATTATTGAGAGTTATTTCATATTTAAAGATGAAAAACAGCAAATTCTGCCCAAATATGAAGCATTAGCCTGCCTCGTTGTTCCCGTCTAAAACTGTCATTAGCTCATTATTTACCATCTCTACATTGTGTTCTATCCCTGAGTTGTGGTGATCAAAGAAAATCAAATAAAATCGTTTTTATGCTTCTTTCATTACATTTGCTCATTATTTTCACACAGCCAGAGAAACAAATTGGCTGATGTGACTTTTGTCTATTTTTTGATGGTCAGTATCACCAGTGATTTTAATGAGTACTGGTCTCTGTGAAGGCTTTCAGACCTCAAGGTCATGTTGGACGTCTCCGAGTGATAAGTCTACATTCTTGGTTTGTTCCCTAAAGGAACCCTAAAATAATTTAGGTAGTAAACAGACAACAAAGTGTTTCTCACTGCTTGCCCTCTGCACACAATACATCTTAAACATCTTCAGCAATTACAGGACAAATCCTAACCTGTGTTTTCTTTCCCCTTTCACAACTCTCTCTCCTTTCTCTCTCTCTCTCTCTCTCTCTCTCTCTCTCTCTCTCTCTCTCTCTCTCTCTCTCTATCTCTCTCAAGATTCACATGATGCTCCTGAGATATCAGTGATACTGATTCCTTCTGCACTCTCGTTCTCCTGCCATCCTGATTCCCTACTTCTCCTCGGAAACTTCTCGTACACCTGAAGATGTTTTGATGCTGCTGAAGATGGCTCTGCATGGATAGCCTACAGATCAAAAAAAAAAAAAAAATTTATTTGTCACATACGCATACATACAGAGTACGACATGCAGTGAAATGCTTTTTGCATCTGTCCGGTATTCAAACATAAGGAATGCAATTTGGGATAAAAAATATAACCAAAAGTTCATTTAAAAAAAGTATAAACTATATAAAAAGAAACTATATAAATTATGAAAGTATTAAAATATAACTGAAAAAAAAATGTATATACATATACATAAATATACATAAATGCGTATGGTTTTAATTATTGTCCTTAAAGTGTCCATGTGAAGTATGGTGTGTATAAAGTGTATAAAGTGGCGCTGTGCTGTGCAAGTCCAGAGTTAAAGTGTCAGTGCAAAAAAGGTGTGCAGAAAAACAGTGAAGGGGCGAGATCCAGTACTAGATCCAGCTCTAGATCCAGATCCTGGGTGTTTCCTGGTTTAAACTCTGAATGGCCTGTGGGAAGAAGCTTCTCCTCATTCTCTCTTGGTTTGCTTTCAAGGAGCGAAAGCATTTCCCTGAGCGCAACAAAGAAAATAGTCCATTGTTGGGATGGCTGAGATCTTTTACAATGTTCCTGGCCCTGGTCCGGCACCGCATGCTGTAGATGTCCTGCAGGTCAGGGAGCTCAGTGTGGATTGTGCATCCTGCATGGTGCGGTACCCGAACCAGGAAGTGATGCTACCCGTCAGGACGCTCTATATAGTGCAGGTGTAAAAAATCTTTAGCACCTGAGAGGGTAGTTTGAAGTCCCTTAAGCGTCTCAGATGGTACAGACGTTGCCGGGCCTTCTTCACCAGGGTGTTGATGTGACAGGACCAAGATGTGAACACCCAGGTATCGGAAACTGTCCACTCTCTCCACTGGAGACCCGTTAATGTTTAGCAGTTGGTATGACCGCTCCTGCTTTGTGCTGAAGTCCAATATCAACTCCTTAGTCTTGCTGCTGTTCAGGAGAAGATTGTTCTCCTGGCATCATCTCTCCAGGTTTTTAGTCTCCTGTAGGTAGGCCATCTCGTTGTTGTTGTAGATCAAGCCCACCACAACAGTGTCGTCAGCAAACTTTATGATGGTGGTGGAGTTGAAAGTGGTCACACAGCCATATGTGTACAGTGAGTACAGCAGGGGGCTCAGAACACAACCCTGTGGAGCTCCAGTGCTGAGGGTGAGGGTGGATGTGGTGTGTTTGCCCACCCGTACGGCTTGTGGTTGGTCCCAGGACCTCCAACTTAGAGGTGAGCGTGGAGGGAATTGTGGTGTTATACGCTGAACTGTAGTCAACAAACAGCATTTTTGCATTATTCCTTTTTCTGCAGTCCAGGTGGCTCATCGTAGTGTGAAGAAGATGAGCAATGGCGTCCTCAGTAGAGCGGTTCTGGAGGTACGCGAACTGTAGTGGATCAAGTGTGTCTGGTAGTGATGCAGTGATGAAATCTGCTGAGGTTAGGGCTACAGGGTGGTAATCATGATCACCGTGGGGTTACTGTGCATAATCCCACACAGACATAGTAAATATGGCTTTGGATGTTCTCCTTTTGTAGCCTAAAGACAAAAATAGCTGCACTAATGTTTCACTGAACAATTTGGTACAACAAGACTTTCCACATTTGCACTGCTTGAATTAAAGTTAGAGATAAGCAATTACAGTTGGGGTAAAGTAAAAATACAGCAATTTGCATGTCATTTTTAATTGAGATTGTTATTTATTGGACTTCTGTGAAGCTGCATTTGGACAATATCATTTATTAAAAGTGTTATATATGTAAAGCAAAAAAAAAAAATAATAATGAATTGGATGGAATTATTCTTTAATTATATTTAATCCTGTTCTGAATTAAAGAGGAGACCATGCAGTTCTGGAGCATAAATGTAAAAATATTATGAATAATTTCTTATCCCTGAACTCTGTGTGGATTCATAGCTGTGACATCACGTGATTGACATGACACTACGGTGGGTCTTTGTGAATTGGTGTGAATTCACTGGAGCAAACATGTCAGCAAAGCATTGTACATAGGTGTTCACTTCAGACACGTTGACATAAATGGCTTCTTTCACTCCATCAATAATGTATAATGCATTGTCCCTCGTAGACTGTCCCTTGATCTTCAGGTAATACAGACAGCCGAGTCCTAACCTTACATTTACGATGTGGTTGGTTTTCAACAACGAACACCGCTATGCATTTTTCTCTGTACTGCACTGTGTATGATATGCTGCTCAGCTTGTTCAGACAAGAAAAGCTTAGACAATTAAATCCTCCGACAATGAAACCTGAAATCTTCCTTTTGCATTGTGCATATAATTCATAAATATTCTGATATTCTGTTCATTCCTGATGAAAAGCAGCCTTGAATTTCATCTATAGCATTCTGTAATTTAAGAATATTTCAAAAGAGGTCCCATAATTTCTATAACTGCAGAAAAAACAGAAATCTGCTCTGTAGAGAACTCAACAAAATCACAAATGTGCACTGACCTGCTAAGATAATCATGTGCCAAGATCATTTAAGTAAACCACACATTTATTTAAGATTGAGATACTGTAGGTATTTATATGTATTAATGTGGGTATGAGATCTGTAAGTTTTTACGAACTAAAGTGTAAGCAGGAAATTTCTTTACTTGAATTAGTGTTTTTTAGAAGAAATTTGTTAAAACTTTTACATGCTGTATTTGAATTGACCTACAGTCTGAAATGAAATGTACAGAAAAATAAAGGTAACAAGGTTGAATATTGTCATGTCTAAAAGTATTAGATAAGTACACTACAGAACATTTTATATTTTGAAGAATACTACACTGGATGTGAAGTGAAATATTAATTGGCATTTATATGCTTATTTAAAGGCCAGCCTTCCTTTCATCTTCTCACTCTCTCACTCATTTTCTACTGCTTATCTGAACTACCTCGGGTCACCGGGAGCCTGATCTCAGGCGTCATCGGGCATCAAGGCAGGATACACCCTGGACGGAGTGCCAACCCATCGCAGGGCACACACACTCTCATTCACTCACACAATCACACACTACGGACAATTTTCCAGAGATGCCAATCAACCTACCATGCATGTCTTTGGACCGGGGAGGAAACCGGAGTACCCGGAGGAAACCCCCGAGGCACGGGGAGAACATGCAAACTCCACACACACAAGGTGGAGGCGGGAATCGAACCCCCAACCCTGGAGGTGTGAGGCGAACGTGCTAACCACATCTATTTTTAATTTAATTATAATATTTAATTTCATTCTTATTCTTATAAGTTTTAATCCAATATACCAACATGCCAGTAAATGTTTTATTATTGTATAGGGTAAAGGGATTTGAGTTTATACTTAAATGTTGTTTCAATCTGACTACTGTACATTTATTGTACATGTGAAGGGCAGCATTGTGGCATAGAAGCTAGTCATGTCATCTCATATCACCAAAGTTTGTATGGATTTTGTCCTGTGATAGACTGGGTTCCCACTCTGGATCCACCCAAATCAGGATAAAACAGTTAATAAAGATGGATAAACAAAAGGAATGGAAACTCATTGAACTATACTATAAACGCTCTGCTGTTTTGAAGTGGTTAAGCTTTTAGCCTGTGATCCAAAGTGTTTGAATCCTGGCTTTCCTCTCTCAGCCGAGACTCAGAAAACAATCCAGTACTCCTTCTATTCCTCCCATCGATTTACAAAAGATCCTTTGTGACAAAACGGATGCCTAAATGAAACTTAAGTGAGAATCAGTATTAAGCCTCCTGAGATATTACAGAAAAACCTTTGAGCAAAAAGAAAATAACATCTGGAATCAGATGGTCAGTTGTAGTCTAGACCGCAGCATTACACCTCTACAGATCTTACTTTCTGTGCTGTCACTTCTCTTCAAAGCATCCAAGGTTCTCTCAAGTGTGTCCCTTACTGCGATCACTCCTCTCACTCCAACTTGCAGCAGGATCAAATCCAAATCTCTAGTGATTTCTAAGCCTGTAAACCATGGTCATGACCCCCAGCATGTCAACTCAGAGTCTCACCTTCAGGACTGCTGACATGTAGTTAAGTCAACCAAATAGAACATATTCTCATTTCAACCTGTTCTGTAGCCAGTCCTATAAATATTTATAGCAATGCAGTAGACCAACGTACAGTGTATATACACTTTTTGCCCCACATTACACTTGCATGTGATCAAGCCAGAATTGGATTTTGTTCTTTCACATATTGAATTTTGTTTAAACTTCTATGCAGTTTTATCACTTTGATTCTACTGTAGGGTTTTTATTTTCTTTGTAATAACTCAAATTCTGTACAATGAGTCTAGGTGATATAAAAATATAGAAAGCTTCCGAAGAAACATGACAAAGGTACCAAACGGATATTGTGGAAATAAAATATCCAAACAATGCAATACAGTCACATAAAACCATTTCTGTATACACAAGAGGACACTAACTTGATTCGCTTGTTTTAATAATACCCCTGATAAAACGTAAGTAGACATGAGCTAATTTCATCATGGATTATTTTATTGAATTAATTTAAAAGCCATATGCATTTGATTGCCAATGTTTCATAGTAATACAAGTCCTTGGAAAAACAAGATAACCTAATTTATATAATGGCTTATGCTTTGGTGAGATCGTAGTTTTTGACTGATGGATACTGTTGAAGTGATTATCGAATAATTTAAAAAGGTTTCTTAAGAGTGTTATTAACAGTAATAAAGTATGAGCTTTAGATATGTTGGAGATTGGTAAACGCCAGCACTGATTGATATAACTGTATAACTCCATTTTTTACTATTTTAATCATTTGTTTTCTTTACAGTACGTACGGTAGCTACAAAGAATATATAAATAAATAAAAGGAAGGTAGCTCATATGATCTTATGATTTTTTTTTTTCTGCCAATACTGGGGTGCAGACAGATTAATGACAATATCATCACAATTTCCTCACAAGCTGGACAGCTCTTAAAAAGACACACCCAGAAGAAAACAACAACGCGGTTTAGGCTTTTGGAAATGGCTCATAACTGCATTAGTATCTACCCGGAACTGGAAATGAATCAAATGGCGGCTCTTTACTATTCTACCTCCCTCCAGAATTGTATTGAATGTTATTCAATCCGAGCCTCCTACTCTTGTCCACTGTTGCTCTATAAGCTCTTGTATAATCAAGTTCCCTTTGAAATACACAAAAGCATGGTCTTACACACATTGAGGAGCAACATGAGACTGCAACATACTTGGCAAAATCACTATATTCACCAGTTTCAATAGCGGTTATTGTTGCAGAACAGAGAGGGAAAAAAAGCAAGTAGTGCATTTAGGGACCATATTTGATTGTATTCATTATTTTAATTCCAGTCCGTTAGATAGCAAAGTTTCTATGGAAACAAGTCTCATAAACTAACCAAACATAAAACAGAACCATAGATATATATAAAAAAAAAAATCATAGTTTTTATAAAATATAAGCAATCTAATAGTTTGTACCGCAAGCTAAAGACAAAAGATTATGCACGAATGAAAATGGGAAATTACTAAACTGTTTTTTTTAATCATTATTTTTATTTATTTATTTATTTATTTATTTATTTTAGTTAATTAGGCACACAGCTTTATACTGTATGGCAGCAACATATAATATTGATGTCAGGAAATTGTAATGCATGTGCATGCTGTATTTCTTCCAATTTCATTCATCCTACTGATTTTTAAATGAAAAAAATATGTTTTGTTTGATTTGGGAAACAAAATAAAAACAATGACAATGTACAGTATGACAATCAGTTTAAGCAAGCAGTCATCTGCTTCTCTCTGACGAAGATCTATGCAGAGACAGATGATAGTCTTGAGCTTTAGACATCACTGTGTTTTGCTCAGTTTGTGTTCATAGAATAAAGGGAATTTTAAAACAAATATTCACCAAAACAACAACAACTAAAGCGTCATCAGTGTTTTTACCAAAGTCTGCATTGAGTTGTGAGGAGTTCTCCAAGGCTACACTCTCACAAACAAGCAAAAATGCTCCAAATCTGATTTACTGACCGAATCCATTTTTTGTTAGGCTTTTTACACTGTTTTGTGTGGCCTATGTCTCACATTAGTCTGAACAGACCATGCACATAAACTGAAGAAACAGTGCGCCATATGAAGCATTCAAGCTTACTGTAAAAAGTGCACATTATTCGACCAAGGCCACTTCACTGGTGGTTTGTGTCCTTGTTTTATTTTATTTTTTAAATTTCAGTTAAAACTTTCCTCATATATTCCTTTAGCACTGAAGCCAGTTTTTTTCCTAAAACCTTGTTCAGCCATTTCTTTTTTTCAGATTAGATTCATTAATGAATCATTAGTCATGAATTAAAACACTAATATCAACGGTATCATGTTTTCTAATTTTGCTTGTATGGCAACATCACCCTGAATGTTACCTCACTATTCTACTCCAGAAATCCTCCTTTACTATAATCTTCAAATTTTCCTTATTTTCCTTAATGTTGAATTGACATACAGTAAAACAATTGCAGGAATTCTGAATTCACTGTTCAGACAGAGGTCCATGTATCTGAAACATGTCGGATTTTAGAAACACATACTGTAGTATCAATGTAAATTAACTACTTTACAAAGTCTAATGAGGATGTTGGTGTACTGTATATAACTATAGTAGTAAATTTAGGTAATTAAAAGCTGAATGGTAGAATAGTGCCGTGATGATGTGGCTGATTCTCAGCTCAGAAGTGAGCTCGGTGTTTGATTTCATTCAGATTTGAAAATACATTTTCATATCATGTTGGATGTACAAAAACCTAATTGTTTTAATATTCAATCATGTTCGGTTCACTCACATGGAACCAATGTATTCGTTTGAATTAAACAAATTCAACAAGCTTTTTTTTTCTTTAGTTGGAAACTTATAATTACATTTCTTGAAAATATCTTTTGCGCAGCACTGTATAGATAAATCTAAAAATTATCATATTTATACTTTCCTAAGCCTTAGGAAAGCATAATAAAAGCCCAGGCCACATATCACAAACAACTGTGCTTATTCATCAAGGTATTTGCTTTGTGTGGATTTTGAAATGGATTCAAATTCTGGGTCCAATTTTTCTCCTATTAATCCACTTTTTCTATTTTTCTATAAAATACACACCTCTTATATACAGTATGTCCACTGTAATGATCTTGCTTACTAGAAAAACTACATCAGTAGTACATGAGTGCTTATTAAATCCTTGATAAATTTGATAAATTATTATATGGAATGAATAGATTTTTTGTTAGTTTTATGATTATTTTTGTTGTTTAGGTATTACATGTCAATCAGCTTGAGCTCATGTGAGACAAAAGTAAAACAAATGTCTTTGCATACAGAATGCAAAGTCAGCTTTATTGGCAGGCAGCATCAGACACACTCGAAGAGTTCATCATCCATACTAGAGGCGCTGGTGTGGAAAAAAAGCCTCCTTATTGCTTCCAGAAGAATGACATTTAAACAGCTTCACCAGCATATGTTGGGAATTACCGCCAACATATGATATTGTGCGAGAGATTTTATTGTTATTTCTATAGTTATTGCGAGTGAGGCAGCACACTGCATTTCTAACAGTGCACAATAAGCATTAGCGTTGCTTTGCTGTTGCTATATATGTATTATCCTAGATTAATGCTTATTGTAAACAGAAAAATGCACAATACTGTCTTAATTAAGTTATTTATTTTCTGTAAATTCCGAGAGTCCATAATATAGTTTAAAGCTTTGACAGCTAGATGTAACATATGTGTAAAAAAAAATAAATAAATACTGGGAAAAAAATGATAAAGAAATTACAAGAAGAAAATCAGAGCAATTAAATTGTATGTTATATTCATTTGATGTGTTTGAGTCTCTTTAAGGCAGCATGCTATGTTTAGTGCAAACTAGCATTAAAATTCACTCCTGAAAACCAGTAACATTATACTGTATATATTTTACCTTTCATCTATACTTATTTTCCATGGTCTGGGGCAGACTTAATTTGTGCCTAGATAAACATAATTAGATCACAAGTCTGTTTCACTGAGCTGCCTCTGTAGAGGTACTGATTTCCTTTTCTCCGTATAGTTATACTGTTATGAAATACATCTAAAATTTGTATAAACTTTTTCAAAATCAATTAAAGAAATTCTCTCTCTCTCTCTCTCTCTCTCTCTCTCACACACACACACACACACACACACCATCTCTCTTTCTCTATCTCTCTCTCTCTCTCTCTCTCTCTCTCTCTCTCTCTCTCATATACAGATATATCAGCTCCCTAGCAGGAACTAACTGCTTGTTCTTTGCTATTTTCTGTTTCAGAAAGCCTGCAGAGAACGTCGCTACCCGAGAAGGGGGAACTACGTCTAGCTTTGTCAGAGCAGTCTTCTCCTTCTTCGTTCCTGTCGATGATGCGCCAACCTCGCCGTCTGGCCTCCAGCACAACGCTTCTGCCTGCGCCCCCTAAGTTAGGTGTCTCTTTCCTTCCTTTTTTTCCTCTTTTCCTAGGGTTTCTATCTTTATCTTATTTTTTATGCAGTTTTTCTTTTTTTCTTTTTTTTAATCTATTTTTTTACTGTTGAAAATAAAGTCTCTCGCATTGGTTCACACAGCTGACTGTCCTTTGTGAGTGTCTGGGTTTGTGTGTGTGTGTGTGCGTGCATGCGTGCGTGCGTGTGTGTATATGTGTGCTTGCCCTTACAGTTTAGCTTGCTATAACAGATAGATAGATAAATAGCTATAGATAGATAGATAGATAGATAGATAGATAGATAGATAGATAGATAGATAGATAGATAGATAGATAGATAGATAGATAGATAGATTGAACATGCACATACATAATGATAATTTTTAGAACCATATTATTGCTTAATCTCCCAAGAAATTGCAAGAAAACCGCAGGTTAAAATGGGAATCCATTTAGAATGTTGGCATAAGCAAGTCCTTATGGGCCATTTTGTAATATTACAAGAATGACAAAAACATTGTAAGGTAGATTCTGGCCTGGTTAATGTGTTCTCAATCAAAGTGCTGATTTAATTAGTCCCTGCATGGGGTTAAACTGCCTTACAGTATGTGCATTTTCAATTAGACTGATAAAAGTCACAAGCAAATTATGAAACTGGTGGTGGGAAGTATGCCGTAGGGCGCTGAAACTCGCAGTCGCCGCTTACTTGTCAGGGATAATTCCCACCAATGAACATCAGTGTGAACGTTAGGCCCCTCTGCCTCAGCTCCTCCAGGACATATTAAAATAATCCCCAACATTCATTTAGCTAATCAGAGCATGCATGGACATTAGCTTAGGAATCTAAATGGTGCTATCCAGCTCTGACCTGCATTTCTGTTAAAATGAGCAGAGGAGGAATTATTCCTCTGTGTTGGTTTTTCCCTAGGTTCACTTATGAAAACCTTGGGTTCTTATTTACTTGACAAAATATTCATAAGACGTTTTTTTCCTCTTCTTCTATAAATCAAGGAGTGCAAACATCAGAGAAAATCCTAAAAGCTTGTGGTTACCCAAACTGCTCCTTAGTCAACACAGCAACATGCTCCAAGATGAACCAGGACAAACACGCTGAAGAGGAAGAACAGAGCAAACAGAGACACGCTGTTACCCCCGTGGCATGATATCAAAAATAAAAAAGCTTCAAAAGTTCTACAATCTCCAGTATACATTCTAGTGACTTTCAGTTCTAGCAACAAAAAGTCAGAGAAGCTTTTACAACAACAACAAAAATAAATAAATTACAAGCGGATAAAGTGAGTAATAGAAGGATTCCTCAAACATTCATCACACATCTTGAATTAGCATGTTAGCATGTCATTAGCATTTCAGTCTTATGACTTCGTAATGGTCGAATATACATCATGTTTAAACTTAACCAAATGAAGGACAAATCATAACTGGATTATGAATGTAGTTTAGTATTAAATTTGTAAACTGGATGTTTATAACTGTTTACTGATACTACTAGCTACTAGAAAGGTAGCAAGCTGTTTGTCAGCCAACAGTAAAACACAAACGCACAATGCAGTAAGCCATTATGTACAGAAACACTATTGAAAGTCAGGTCTATCATTAAAAAAACATCTTAAAGAACTTTAATATGACCAAAGCATTATATACTGTAGCTTCTAAATGATAAAAATTATACTATATGACCATCACACCTGTATGTGCCTGTAGAACATCCCAGTATGATGTTGGTCCCCACTTTGTTACTAGAACAAAGGCTAAAAACATGCCTGTGAGAATTTGGACCAGTTCAGTCACAAGAGCCATATTAAATAAGAAGTCTTGGCCAACATTCAGAATACCAGTTCATCCTAAAGATGTTCTGTAAGTTTAAGGTCAGGGCTCTATGCAGGCCTACTCAGGTTCTTGCACTCCAACCTTTTCAAACTATCTATTCATGGAACTTGTTTTTTTTTTCAGGCTGGAAAAGGTTTGGACTCCTTCCAGTAATGGCAAATCTTAATGTCTCATACATAGAAGCACATTCTAGATGATTGTCTGCTACCAGCTATGTGGCATCAGTTTGGGGAAGGCTGACATTTTGTTGTGATGGTCGAGTGTCCACCTGCTTTTGGTTATCTAGTGCAGTAGTGATTAGCTGATTAGCAATATTAGACTACTTAATGGGGATGTAAAATGTGAATGTGGTAGCCTAGTGGTAAAGGTGTTGGTCTACAAGCTCATATTCAGCATCCTCCAAGCTGCCACTGCTGGGCCCCTGAACAAGGCCCTTAACCATCAGTTGTATAAAATGAGATAAGTCGCACTGGATAAGGGCATCTACCAAATAAAGTAAATGTAATCAATTGATAGTTTGTAATAATGATGTAAAGCAGTGACACCATCAGTATCAGTTTATTTGCTCCCTTTGTTTCAATTTGTATCTGTATCTAGTGTACCTCCAGAAATGCTGGGTATAAATATGAACTCAAATTAAATTATTATAATCTAATAATTGTGCACAGGACATTTTTTGTTTCTGTTGGTGTTATTTGTTTGTCTTTTGTTTTTGGGCTTGTTTGTGCCTGCCCTTGATATTTTCTCTATGATTCAGTTTCCCAAAATAAAAAGCAGACTATTTTTTAACCACAGAAGCCCTGACCAGGCAGTTACTAAGGATGAAAGAGTGAACCTTGTCAATTCATCACACAGCGACTCACTTTCATTTAATTTTTGTCATCGCTCTTTAACATGCAAGCTTTATATCTGACCACTGGACCACCCCAGATTTAAGAAACCTCCGGCTTGTTACACAAACTTTTTTGCTGCATAATTTTTCTAGCCCTTTGTTGCACACTCAACCAGATGCCTTGTGCACTTTATATTCATATCTATATTTATATCTGTTTTACACACATTATCTGTTGGCTCCGAATAATGTATTCTTATTCAGTTACATTTCTAGTTGGTAATATCTTTTGCAAAGCAGAACCATTTTTTGAGGTCTGTCATTTCTTTCCAGGTTCTTTATTGAACAAATTCAATGCAGATATCATGCTGCATCATACATCATTTCCAAAACAAAATCCTAAACACAAAAGTATTGTCTGTTTTTGTCTCTGCTAGTAAATTATTATTATTAATTATTAATGCTGCACCTCTTCAAATTAACTACAAAATACAAATTGTTGTTGTTGATCTGATTAAAAATCATAGATCTACTAATAATTCACTAACATGCTTGTTTAATTAATATTTAAAAAGATCGTTATTCATGTTATACCCAAAATGTGCAATGTATAACATTATACATCAGGTATCTAATCAGCCAATGTACCAGCAGAACAAAATCATGAAATCATGCAGATACAGTTAAAGAGCTTCAGGTGATTTTCACATGAAAAAGCAAGAATAAAGAAGAAGGCTTAACCAAACTGGTAATTGGTCTTTTTTCAGTCTTCAGCTGTCCAGAATCAGTGACTGTGCCCATGATAGCCTCGGATTCTTGTTCTTGTCTGACTGGTTCGGAACCTGATTTGGTCTTCTGCCATTAAAGCTCAATCAGCTCACACAGTTCGATGTACAGCACTACCTGTAATACCAGCCCGTCTGGCACCAACATCCATGCCACTATTAAAGTCACAATGATCCCAATTTTCCCACATTCTGATGTTTGATGTGAACATTAACTGAAACATTTGGCCTCTGTCTGCATGAAGTTACGCACTGTGCTGCTGCCACGTGATTGGCTGATTGGATAATCGCTCAAATGAGAAGGTGTGCAAGTGTTCTTATTAAAATGGAGTGTATTTCTTCTTGCTTTACCTGTAACAGATCTTATTACATACAAAGCAAAATGAATATAAGTAATTCATTGCCTTTAATTAACCATTAGTTTAAATAGCTCTGTTCTAACCCCCAACCCCTTCTGTCTATCAGCTACAAGGATCGTCTCTTATCAAGTGAGATTTGGTGGTTTTTGAGCCGACGTTGGCAGCTATTATAAATAGTCTCTGTGCTGGATGGGCATAAATCAAACAATTGAGGCACAGAAATATTTCAGGTGCAGCTGCTCTCCTCCTAACACACTGCCTATGGCATTAGTGTTGACATTTTCCACCTCTCTTATACTGTGCCAGATTTATGAGACAGCACTGATTGATCCTCACAGACAAAGCCTCACCAAATATAGCCATACAGAGTGTCTGACAGCACGCGGCTGATGGGCCCTCTGAGGAGACTGGATTACCTGCAACAATGTCAGCAGATTCAGCAGAAAATTAGAGAGCAGCCTGGTACAGTAATTACGAAGCTTATTTGTCTACAATTAATTAGGCCATTTAAGAGTCATTAGTTTAGATGTTGCATTTTAAGTTTGGTTTATAGATGTGTCTTTTTTATGTTTGGCTTGTAATATGTCTTTGTTTTGGAAGTAAAAAAATCATTAAAGCTTAAAAGCTGAAAGCAACTTACTAATTATTGTTTCAAAGAACCTTAGAAATGAATGCTCTAACTCATCAAATCATACAAATCATGACACATTCTTTAATTCTTAAACTGGAAATCCTTATAGAAATGGTAATAATATATCTATAAATCTATTTGGGTTATAAATCTGTAGTTTTTTTTTTTTTTTTATTCTGTTCTTTAGAGAAATTTCTGCCTGTAAAATGAATTAAAACTGTCATGAATCATTGATGTATGATCACAGTTATATACACCCTTTTAAAGAACTGTAAGATAAGAGTATATTTAATAGTCTGTTCTTCTGAGTTCCTGTTCCTGATCCTGGCACACTTCTAGTGCTGTGGCTTCACTCCTCTCGTTCCTCCAAACATGTCTGATTCATCTTGATGCCCGACTTCTGCTTGGAGCTTTCTGCACTCATGACTCACCTTCTGCTGCTCAGAAGGGTTCCACATGGATAACCAAAAGCTTTGCACCCCTCCATCCAAGAAAAATCATGCCCAGGTCTCACACTTTTCTTTCCACAAGAACCTTTGCTGTAATCATAAAGAATTTGATGGACATACTGAGTGTGCTTTCAACATATTTGTCTTTACATTATCTTTACATCATTTATCATGTATTATTTATCCCAAAGTTCTCTTTTAAGTCAAGGTTTCTTTGTATTGTTTCCTTGCCGTTGTTGCCTATAGCTTGTGCTTTAATTATAAACCTACATCTTGATTGCTGCTTTGTGAAAATATGTTTTTGTAACATTAGAATATACTGTAAATAAAATTGAACTGAATGGATATCTGAGCTCTTACAGTTTCCCAACCTCTACACTATGTGTCTGTACATACTGTAGATAAGGTCAAATTCAAGGCTCTTCTGGGAAATCTTATGTAAAATGTTATTAGGATAAGGTATAACGAGACTTGAATTGCGTTGTATTAATCTCTTTAATAAAATCTACTTCTAAGGTTATAGCCATCTGCAATGGCAACGCTAAATACGTTTGGGGCTGCTGCACTGATTTTAAAACAAAACGCTATCTTTGTTTACTTGTATGCCTTGCTGCAATTCCATCTAAGATCTAATACAATACAACCTCCACTGCTCAAAGATTTACAGTTAAGCAAAAACACGCCTTGAATCTGGCCTTGAGGCTGACTGCCACTGCTTTATCAGCTCCCAGCAGCACACACTAGGTTAACCACTGGACAAGATAGGAGCAAACAAAGCATAAAATTAATATCAACTCAACTGGGTCTCAAATAAAAAAACACACTGCAACAGATGAGGTAAACACAGGCTAAAGGTAGCTGTCAGTTGATGTCAGGTTTTGCGCTTCGGAGAGATGACATGGAAAAATTGGGAGGCTTTTGGAAATGATTGAAGGATTTACCAATCGAATCCTTCTGTCATTTTCAGTGGACAGAACATCTTCTAAATGGAGTGATAACATAATCCCACATACGTTTATTTTGATCATGGAAAGCTGTTTCAAATCCTTTAGATTTGATTCCTCTCAAACCAAACCGCCTTGACCTAAGCTACAACACGGACATGTTCAGCTGGTCTTTTGTAGTCTAGTTTCTAGTATTCATGTTATATCATATTAGTCATTTTAATTGCTGCTATGTTGACATGTTATAACCTGTTCCATGGTGCACAACTTAACAAGTAAATAAAAATGAACTCTGCATTGTTGCTTTCGCTCTTAGGGAAATAATTTCATACGCATCTTGATACTAAACTATTTTCTAAACCATAACACAAATATAGTGCTTCTTATGTCAGCTTCCCATTGCAATTTGGGATTAGTGTCTTATTCAAGGTTACAGAGTCAGATTATAAAGGAAGGGCAAAAATATTAGGACCTGCAGGTTTCTGACAGATATATTGATTTGGAGTGTGCACCGCACAGGGGATTTGAAACTGAAGTCTTTGAGCTATGCATATGAAAATCACCTCTGTCCTCCAGCCACCTCCAGCCAATTTGTTATTCGATGTGTTATTTACACTTGAATACATAAGGTTACGCCACTGCCCATCTCGTCTTATACCAATTATAGCGATATGTAGTTCAACATCTTTGCACTGTTATCAAAGTGAAAAACAAAATACATAAGCTTTTAACTTCTTTTTTCATGAAACTTAAAGGTTAATCAATGGTGCCATCATATGATATGTCAGTTATGACAATATGTGGTTATACTTTATTTGGTTGTTTTGTGTATATTCCTACCTCACACACATTTACAGCATTTAGCAGACGCCCTTATCCAGAGCGACTTACATTTTATCGCATTTTTTATACAACTGAGCAATTGAGGGTTAAGGGCCTTGCTCAGGGGCCCAGCAGTGGCAGCTTGGTGGATGTAGGAATCAATCTCACAGCCTTCCGATTGGTAGCCCAACACCTTAATCACTAGGCTACTACATCCCACATACATTTTGCACTTTTCGGAAATATTTGTGCGCACTCTATGATGTAGTTCTGTACTGTATATATTCCCGTCTACATTATTTAACCTCATTACATTGTCTATGGACTGCTATATTTTACTGCATATTTATTATATGTCTATCGCATTTTATAATATTCTGTTTTTTTTTTTCTATTGTTCATTGTTGCATAAGAAACCAAGGAAACATTTTCACTACATTACATCACACACATGTTATATGTAAGCGACAAATACTGAAACTTGAACCTTGAAAAATAAAAATAATTATTTTCATTTTACATTTTTTAACTACCTACTTTTCTGTTAAGTATCCAGTAAATACAAATAATGTGGGTTTAATTTTTGTACATACAACATGATAGATATTCAATTGCATTGTAACATTACTTAGCAGTAAAAAGTAAAGTTTTAAAAGTGCTAGTACTTTGAATAATGAATACAACTTTACTCATACATTTAACTCATACATACAGTTTCTGTCTCTGACCTGTGCGTGTAAAGATTGCATGTTACCACTGTGCTTCAGAGGTTTCCTCTGGGTACTCCAGTTTCATCCCCCAGTCCAAAGACATGCTTTGTAGGCTGATTGGCATCTCAAAAATTATCCATTGTGTGTGTGTGTGTGTGTGTGGATAGGCCTGCAATGGGAGACTCGGTGTTCCGTGACCTGTGTAAGATAAGCAGCTCAGAAAATGGATGCATGGATGGTTTATGCCTTCCAGGCTGCCAGATTTTTTCATGAGTAATGGTGTCTGAGCATCTAGACCAACCCAATTAAACTCAAGCACTTTAAGACAAAACAAACTGGGGGAAATGCAGAGTGAAGAAGCATATCACATTTCTTTAGCTTTTTGTAATCCAATGCATCATAAAAGCAAGGTCCACTTTACAAATGAAGGAAAAAGGTTATGATGATCGTTTTATATACACTTTCAATGTAACGTAGAAATCCTTAATTCATACTAGTGTATGGAACGATACACTTTTAATTACCACGTCCTTGTTCTACTAACACTAGAATTGCTGCTTAAAATACGGCTGGTGCAAATGTCTATATGTAAAGAAAAGTGGCATTCTAAGGTTGAAAGTATAAGATACTGTATAAATAAAAAAAAAACGATTTTTTCTTTTTTTTTTCTACACCCAGTCATAATTATGCAGAATTAAACAAGGATTACAACTCATCTGTTTATAATATTCTTATTGATCTGTGAATGCAAGTATTATTGAGTTGATCTAACAGTTGGGTATGGTATTACAGGTACCGCTGCTACTATATTACGTTACACGCTTAACATCTCAGCATATGTTCAGTAGAGCTGTGCAGATTCAGACTTTAATGCTGAAGCAGGTAATGTTAAATTCAAGTCCATGCACACGGATGTGCTTGTATAAAGATTGATATCATATGTGAGTTTGGCCTCTGACAGACAGAGAGGAGATACTGCATAGGCTGTCTGGTCCTGTTTTTTTTTTTATTTTATTTTATTTTTTTTTTCATTCTTTCAAGTCTAGGAATCTTGTTATTTTCAAAGCCCTTATGCCACCCTAATTGGCCCCAGTCATTGTCTTGTTAGATAGACATGGTCCAGCCTGATATTTCTGCTGCTGTGCAGGTCACTCATTTTTGCAGCACCTCCTTGTTTCACACCAGCTATCTGTACTGCTGTAAAATGTTCATGATCCTCTTGAGAATAATGGACAAAACCATCTTCACTGCATAGTGTCTGTGTCTGGTGCAGAATTCATGGACAGCAAGCGTAGTATCTTCAATTCCATTTTTTTAAATTTATGCAACTTTTATCTTTATGTTATATGCTTTATTTTTGCTTGATAATATTATATAAGTCATTTTATTCATAGCTCAAATGGAGAAAATGTAGCACTTAATGAAGGTAGTATTGAGGGCTTAATGGGGCAACCGCACCTTAGCTTTATCGCTCTTAATATCCTGTTAAGACAATTTTCATCTTATTGATTTTATGAGTGACATTATAAAATGCATTATCTCAAGATTATTGTAATGATCAAAAGTTGAGCAATAATTACAGACACAAAATTGACCAGAGAAGACAATACAATGCTATTTCTAATGTCTTTAGTTTTTCACAACTGAATTTAAGAGATATAAAATATCAGAATCAGTGGTGCATGTTTTTAGGCCATTTTCAGTTTCAATATTTCAATATTGCTCTCAGGGAGATAAGTGGTGTTCAAAAATAATTGTATCTTTCTGCTTGTCTTCAACATGTGTCTCACAAGATTGCAGTGTAATAACTGAAAAGCTGAAATTGTGACAAGTCTGAACAGATCGATTATTGTACCTAAGGATTTTTGTAAATGTTATTTTTCGTGATGTATTTTAGGTGCAAAATGACAATGCCTTATTGTCTAGAAATGTAGAAATTACTATAGAAAAACTATTTTTTTTTTTAAAGAACATATTTTTATATGTATATTGTATATTGGCGACATGCTTTAAACACTGACCAGAGAATTGAGCAAAAACAATGTTTTTACCCCAGAAGGTCTCAAAACTTATTATTAAGTTATTATTAGTGTGTGTGTGTGTGTGTGTGTGTGTGTGTGTGTGTGTGTGTGTTGTATTTAAGTGAGACAGACAGACCAAGAAACTATGTTTATGATTTTAACTGCATAACTGGAACTATGCGCTGAATTATTTTAAGTCATTTTAGCCAAATGTTTAAAACAATAGAAATCAGAAAGCTATCATAATTGTTGTTACACCAAATGCTGTAAACACCAGATTGTCATTTCTGTATTTTAATAGCATTTGTAACATGTTGCCCTATAAGAACATTTTAGAATTGAAATACTTCTCCTGTAGAAGAGGGCATGGTGACTTAGTGTTGAGCACAATTGCCTCACACCTTCAACAATAGGGGATTGATTCCCATATCTGCCCTTTGTGCATGGACTTTGCATGATCTTGCCATGCTTTTTGTTTTCCTCAAGGGCCTCTGGTTTTCTTACCCAGTCCAAAGACATGAATTGTAGGTGGATTGTCAACAATATTCGCATTGTGTGTGTGTGTATGTATTAAGCTCCAGGCTCACTATGATCCTGTAAAGGATAAGTAATACAAAAGAGATAAATAATTCTCCTGACGTAATTAAAAACTTCTGTCTGTTGTTCATGGCACAATTAATTCTGGAAGCAATATAATCATCTTCAAAGTTTAATGTATTTAATTATTGAAAATTTTAATGCAATAGTTGTGACCTTGTTTAATATATAAAGAAGTTTCTCTCTTCTTTGCTAACAATTCAGACAAATTGATCGTAAAGAAAGAAGAAAAGTGTTTCATGATCACTGGAGGGATTTGTTCAGACTTTGGACATCTGCCAGAGTCACTTCTTTAATGTCCTATCACAGGACATCTCCAGGAGTTTATATCTACCCTAACGGTGTGAGGTCTTCGAGCTGTAACATCGAGGACAAACGGATTCTGAAACCGGTTCAATCGTCACTGTTAATCTTGAAGAAATACAAATGGAGTGCGATTTGCACAGACATGTGACAGGCTGCTTGCATAGAAAAAAAAAACCTCTGTGTGTCAGTGCAGAAAACTTGTGCAGTATGTAACTCTATGTCTTCTTTCTTTCTAATGAAGGCAGTTTTGGTCACTGAATTTCAGTATTCTTCTTGAACAGATAGTTTGAGGCTGTTGAGCAAGTTGAATATGTCATCTAGGCATGCCAGCTTGGCTAGCCAGGACAGGTTGGAAAAGAGTGCTGCCATGTTAGGTTTGTCTTGTCTTAGAAACTCAGAGATTGCTGCAATACCTTCCCTCGAAAGAGTCAGCAGACATCAGAATGAAATAACAGGGCGTCCAAGTTCACATCTCCTTACAAAGGTAGCCAAACAGACATGACTATAGTGTTTATGATGTTACAAAGTCATTATAAGGGTAGGTCTAGGTCCATTGAGTTGGATATGAGTTCCTGGCTACATGGCATACAGCATGCTGTCATAATGTTCGGGTTTACAGCTTTTATCCGTGCAGCAACTCCACTTTTACAGCCACTGCGCCATCTGTGCATATGGCTACACAATTCTCCCATCTAAGTCCAGCTTCTGTGAATAAAATAAATAAATAAGTAAATAAAATCCAACAATTTAAATATTCCCTTGCCTGTTGTTCTCCCATGTAACACTTTGCAGAAGAAAAGAAAATCCTCTAGAATTTTCTTTCCCTATGGATACAAGAATACAAGTGCAATTATGAAGAGCTGGCTATATCTGTGGATTCATCCAGCTGAATTGCAAACTGATTGCATGCCCACAATCTGTCTAATAGTTCTGACTGGATATCAGCCGAGAGATCCTCAATTCTCCTCTCCACTGAATTATTTTACAAAGGAACAGCTTTAAAATTATTAGCAGCCTCAGGCTATAAAATAACCCTACACAGTTTAACCACTGATGAAGCTCTTTGCTTTACTTTCAGCATAAAAGGCTGAGATACTAAATAATAAGCCTTTAGCACTTTCTCCAAGGTTGTGGCTTTTTGTGTGTAGATTGTATTGTTCAAACTTTCATTCATTTTTCTGGGTATAATCGGGGAGCTTTGTGACAAAACATCACTATAGCTTGACTGGCTAATAGCTTTTTTTTGCTAACGCCTTGGCAGATGGCACATTTTAGCTTATGCTTAATGTTTCCTGTCAAAGCAAATGCAATGTTGTCATCATTCTTACAATACAAAAGGTATTTGATTTGGCTTTAGCTTATGTTCAAACTTTCATACAGTAGTTGTTGCAGCAGGCACTTTAGCTAACTAGGTTAGCTTTAACATTTAGGTTTGTGATGCTAGGTTTGTGTGGGTACAGATGCAGCTCATGTTTCTACTGGCTCATGCCAAAGTTTGTATTGACTCAGACAAAAATAAAGTTGAAGTGATTACAGATGATTTCTTATAGGCTGCTATATTTTAAGGTTAAATATAATCACAGTTAGCATTTAAAAAGTGTTACAATAGCAAACACTCTAGGTATGTATCATAGTCTCAATCAATCAAAATTGATTGAATCAATCAATCAATCAATCAATCAATCAATCAATCAATCAATCAATCAATTTCACATTTCCTCTTTTTGACCACTGGGCAATTATGTGTTCATTGTTCTCTCTGTAGCTTTGTTTTGGTTTTAGTCATATCTCCATATCTGCCATGCTATTGTTTTTTTTGCCCTATTGTGTTTGTTTGGTTTGTTTTGAGTCCTCTTATGCTATATTTTTATGCTATATTTTGGGGTTAAATATATTGCAGATATAATCAGTTACACCATTTTAAAAATGTGTTAAAAATAGAAAACCCTCTAGCTATGTATCATAGACCCAGTGAATGAATCAATCAATTAATCAATCAATCAATCAATTAATTAATTAAACAGTTAATCATTCAGTCATACATTTCTTCTTTCCAAGCACTGCACAATTCCCAGTATTCATTGTTTTCTGTGTGATTTTGTTTGTGTTGAACAAGTGCCATTGTTTTGGTCTTAAGTCCTGTTTCCACATCTGTCATGCCACTGGTCAGTTGCCTTATTGTGTTCGTCTGTTCTGTGTTGAGTCCTTGATTAGTTTGTCTCTTTTTGTATTGTATCTTTGTGATTTCTATTTGATTGCTTTGTGAAATTCACAACCTTGTTTTTTCCATACTATTGCTTCCATTTTTCCACTTAGTGCCTCATATCTGAGTTGCTGATAATTATTCTAAGATAACTTTGCCTGCCTGTGTTTTGACTCACACTCCAAACAGTGATGATGATTTCTGGATTTGCCAGAATAATGCCCACGCTTAGTTTACGCACTTGTGTCCTGCCTCGTTTGCCAGCACATTATAAACTAAAGAAATAAATCATTAAACATTTTGCAGGTGAAGGTGTGAATAAAACTTGAAACAGCAACGTGTGTGTAATAACCGAGTCGACTTTTGGCAGTGTATTATTCTACTGGTATAGACAGAGATTAAAGAAGCAAACAAAATAAATCCTCATTTAGGTGCTGACCTGAATATAACTTGGCTATGTAATTATAGCAATGCTTTCACTTTCCAACGATAGCTCGGATTCATGAAGGGTGTAAATTTTCACCATTGTTAAGAATCTTTTTACCCTTCCCCAGGAAACTGAAATTCTATACAAGAAAAATTGAGAAAGATTGTTTAATGGGACATGAGACATTTGTTTGCACTCAGACGATGACACTTTATTAGAACTTGGCTAGTGTGTTGTGCATCATCTATCAGGCAATCATAGTCATTGTACCTAAAATACAAAGATAGTAATAGGACCTCAATCAGTAATGGGTGTAAGGATTTCAGAAGAGTGAGCCAGGTTGAACATTTCTCTGCATCTCACAGCATATGGTCGAAATGTAATACTTTCCCAATATTGGCAAGCCGCTTTAATAATTCATGGCATAGAGTAGGAGATCTAAGAACCATTTTCTCTGTTCTTGCTAAGACTGCATGTTTTTGGAGGAGTCATTTATAATAAAAAAGTCTTCGGGTTGTCCTGGCAATGGCCCCTACACAATAGTGCTGGTTTTTTGTTGTACTTGGTGGGGGGTAAAGGATAGTGTTGGGTTCTGCTTGAATTTTAACAACACTACATCCTCAGGGGACGTGTACTTTGGCAGCTTGGAACTGCGGAGATTTCGTAAGAGCTGGAAGTGAACCCACACTATTATTTGAAATTGTGCATTCTTTTATTTAGTCAGTGGTCTTTAGCTCTCACTGGGAAGCACACTGAACTGTGTTGGAGGTGTTAACTTAGCTTATGTGTTTTTGGCTGAATATTCTTGATACCTGACGATTCCCCAAAGGAACTTAATAATGAGTGGCAATTTTGGCAGACCATTTGGATTCAGATTTAGTCCTAGAGTTCCGAAATATTACTTTGTCTCATACACTGCTATATATAGAAGTGGATGCACTCTATTACAGTAAGAGTTTTTTCACAGGCAAGGCAGTCAAACAAATCCAAATTTTTAGGCAAGGTCGACACGAGAACTCAAGGTGGGATGCAAACACAAGGTATAATAATCAAGGCAAACAAAGCAACAAAAGGAAAAACAAAGTAAATGAATCAGAATACCAAACGTGAAAAAATACAGAACAATTAAAAGTAATTGAACACAAAACCAAAAAATAGGAGATATACAAAACAATTCAGAAATGCAATCCAAATTAAGGCCAAAACAGTCCAGGGTTAACAAGGCAAACAAAGCAAAGCACGTAACAACAAGCCCGAGCTTAAAACCAGAAAAAGTCTTGGCACTGTCACAGCAATATCACAAAACATACTGCACAAAGCATAAAACAACAGAGTATATAAAGGGGGAGTGAGCAACACACTTAATTGGAGTGCTAATGGCTGCTGGGATTTGGGTCCATGGTGGCTGTTGGGAGTTTGAGTCCATGGTGTCCATGTTTGATTGCTGTGTAATAGTGCAGGACTGCGGTGTGGCACCTGGTGAGATAATCCACAATCATGCAAATGTTCAGGTAATGTGCAAAGCATATTAACAGAACAAAATTCACATGAGTAAAATCAGGGACGGGGGGGCACGGTGGCTTAGTGGTTAGCACGTTCGCCTCACACCTCCAGGGTCGGGGTTCAATTCCCGCCTCCACCTTGTGTGTGTGGAGTTTGCATGTTCTCCCCGTGCCTCGGGGGTTTCCTCCGGGTGCTCCGGTTTCCTCCCCCGGTCCAAAGACATGCATGGTAGGTTGATTGGCATCTCTGGAAAATTGTCCGTAGTGTGTGATTGCGTGAGTGAATGAGAGTGTGTGTGTGCCCTGCGATGGGTTGGCACTCCGTCCAGGGTGTATCCTGCCTTGATGCCCAATGACGCCTGAGATAGGCACAGGCTCCCCGTGACCCGAGGTAGTTCGGATAAGCGGTAGAAGATGAATGAATGAATGAAAATCAGGGACAAACTAATGTTGAAATTCAGATAAGCAACACACTCATGGTACTGTGAGATTGTCCAGTACAACACATTGTAATAAGAGTGTGGAACTAGAGAACTGGAAAATAAGAAAATAAGTTTTATATACATTCAATCGTGATATCCAAATAAACCAAAATCTTTTTTTAATCAAATGTATCATCAACATATTTATATATTGTATAAACACTTCCGACCAAAGAAAACTGACTACATACAATACAGCAATAACAACAACATTATCAAGGAAACTTGAGCAAATTAAATGACAATGTAAAGGAAAAGAACACTTTAGAATTCATTGCTCACTGTAGCTGGAGGAAAAAAAAAACAAAACATTGACATGTAAGAGAAAATGCATTAATAAACCATGCTTTAGTTCCTTGTTAAATGAAACGCCAAACTGTTTTCCAAATTAAAATGTACAATGGTGGCTTGTTAAAGCCTTTCAATTTTTCGCTCTTTCACTGATACATATGCTTAATGAAAGTTCTGCAGCATTTTCAAATAAATTGATGCATTTAATAACTTTATTATAGTGAGCACATGTCTGATGCATTAAAAGAATGAATGGAAAAAAACATTTGCTAGTTCCTCTAGTGTGGATATAAGGTATGCTAGTTAGCCGACATTAAAGGTGGGGTCTCCGTTGTTTGAGAAGTGCTTCAGAAAATTGCGTTGGGCCGCCAAACAAAACAAAAACAAAACTAATGTGTAGCCAATGAGCAGAAAGGGGCATGTCTTGTCAATATGGGCGGCGAGAGTGTTCAGTGCGCATGTGTGACATTCGCAGAAAGCGGTTTTAACTTTGACATGGAGGATCAAAACAAAGAAAGAAAGCGAAGAAAGGATTACGATAAGGCAAGAAGCAGGACCCGTGTTAATATAGGATCAGCTTTCCAGCGCTGGAGAGAACTGAGCTCCTTCTGCGTGAAACAGAGCTAAACCCTTCAGGGTACAACACATAGTACTACAAAAACACATTAGTATTACCATATTATTACTCATTGAGTTCATTTATTGATAAAACTATCCCATCGGTCAGCTGCCCCAACAGGTTCCGCCATAATATTTGTCTGGGTTATACTTGGGTTATTCTTGTCTGGTGTATGTGTGGGGCAGAGCTATCAAAACAGGGGTGGGACCCATTTGGGTTAGGGGCGTGTTTGTTTTGGTGATTTTAAATGTCAACATTGGCTTTCAAACATCATGCACCCCACCTTTATAGTATCGCCTAGGCAAACTCTGCAAACCATTTTTTTTTTTTTATCACAAAAACAATGCTGCTGCAGGTGAGCAAAGTTATGAAGTTCAGAGAAGTAAAGAGGTCTTGAGTTTAGCTTCCAGTTTACAGTTTGCTAAACCTCAGCAGATCAAAGTGTTTATACTGCTAGGTTTTACATCTGAGCTTTTAAGAAAATTAACACTGGTAATAATAAAATCATTAAGCTTAATTATTAACAGTGCTTGGAAACAGGTGGCTGATATATTAGGCTAGAATAAGTCTCAAAAAATAGATCACATATTACTTACAGTAGGTCAGTGTAGCCATATGTTGTTTATACTTGTCCATTTTGCAGAGCCTTTTATCCAAAGCAACAGCTGGGAGAAAAGAAAGAAAGAAAAAACATTCAGAGCATCTGACTGTGTAAGAGCTGACAGTGATACCAACTAACTATCCACCCAGCAAACATTGGGGAAAGTTGAAAACTGTCAAACTACAAAAGACTCATGATTTAAAAACAAGCTACAGCCAAACAACCTTTGAATAAAGAAGACAGTTACACTGCAAAGAAATAAAAGTCCTTATTGCACAAAACACAATTCAGATTTTCAATAAATATATTACATATATTAAGAGTATTATTTAAAAACTGAAATACTTAGAAAAAATACTTTGACCACCCATGTGAAATATGGGAATATGACAAAGAAATTCAATGCTAAACATGGACACGACAAAACAGCCACAATTTCCATTTATGGCCTCTAGTAAAAAGTTTAATAGCTTGTTTGGCCATTTGCTGCAATTCTGCGTCATTGCTTATTATTTCACCATAATCAATGCTTTCTATTAGACTAGATACCTGAGGGCAGATACCATGCTCTTATGAAACACTTAAGTGCTTGATATTTACTGCTTTATCACATTAATTTAACAGAAAACAATCACATGCTATAACTCCTGTCCATTCTGTTAACTTAGCTATTCAATCAAAACTTCTAAAAACAGATAATTAGCAAATTTGTTTTATGTGTTTCCATATCCCCACTGGTAAACTATGCTATTTAATTTAGATTAAATAACTTACTCATCAGAAATGATGCTAAAGAATGCTATCGTTCATCATCGGTTAGGTTCTTTCTCTAAAATGGTGAACTCTTCTTCACTAAAATCACTGAATCTGATGAAGCAAGATGCCATTTTTATCACATTGATGGTTGAGTTGAGAATGCTTGAATGGCTCACCCAAGTCATTACAGTATGAATACAGTAGCGCACTCTGTGGGTGGGAGTGTCTAGATCAACGATAATGAGCTGAGACAAAAAAAAAAACTGTATTATCTTTAGTTTCATGCATGTTATACAATCAGAGAATATTGTTTTGGTTCATTTAAAAGATCATTTTCAAAATATCAAGGTTTCCATAAACATATTTCTCAGAATTATGAGTGCACACAAATAAAAGTAGACCCTGTATATTTCAAATGATGTCTTCCTCTTTTCTTAGCATAGAAAAGAAGAGTATAGAAGCATAGAAGAGTATTTTGTTCCATTGCTGTTGGAATAAGACATTGTTCTCATTTTCTGGTTTGCACTAGAATATAGACAAATTATACATTGCTGTGGTTAAAAATGATTAAATGATTCATATTAAACCATGTATTTTCAGTTTGTAAGTTGTAAGTTTGTAGGTTCACCATGTAAGTTTTTTTTTTCATCATGAAAGGAATTGTTTTATCTTAAATGGAATGGTTCTATTTAAAATTCTATTTAATCTAAAATGGTTCACTTAAAAAAAAAAAATCACAAAAATCCTAAAATTAAAAAAAAAAATTGGAATCCTTAAATAATTTTCATATAGAACCATTGGAAGAATTCATTGAAAGAAACTCCGTTGGGATTCTTTAAATTCAAGATACATGGCTCTTTTTAGAATTATTTACTGTTATTATTATTATTATTATTATTATTATTATTATTATTATTATTAAACAAAATTGTATACAGATTTGCAAAGAAATAATAATGATATTCCTAAGAAACAATAATGACAGCCAACAACTCTCAGCATTTTCTAAAAGTCTAGATACAATTTCAGAAATAAATAGAACTGGTTCCACCTTAAACATTGTTTGAATTATAGAACTATTTTTCAAATAAATGATTTCTTGCTCTCCAAGGCTTTTTCATAGAAATATTTCTTTAGGAAAGCTTCTATTAGACAAGTACATTTTAAAGCATGAAGCTTAACTCAACATGGATAAGGATATATAATATTAAGAATTCCAGTCTAATATGAGTAACACAAAAGTGTTAAAATACTGGTTTATATATGAAATTTAAGCTCAGGGTATTTTTGCACCAATGTGCATGTGATTTCAAAAAGAGAAAAGAACCAAGTCTTTAGGCATTTCTTTAAGCCTTGTGAAGGGAAAGAGCTGGTGGAATCATTACACCAAAGCAAAAGGTCTTTATTTTTTGGTATTACCATCTGTGGTGTATTCATAAACCTAGTGATTAGGGTGAAACATAAGATTTTGCAATTCCTTATATAAGATGATGAAGTCTCATTTGTAGGCAAGAATCAAGTCCTTGAGCTACAGCAGGTTAGTGAATTGAGTTCAACATATATACAACATATATGTACATTTCTTGATTAAAAAAATACTATATACAGTACTAGCACAGTTTCTTTCACCACATATATTTCACCTTGAAAATGTTTTCCTTATTTATACCATCAATCAATTTTTCAGAGAAAGAAAAAAGACAAGAAGTAGCACACACTTTCACCTCTGGAAAAAAAAAACTATCTGCAGAAAACATATAAAACTATTTTTGGAGTGTTTTCTCACAAACTGCAAAGAGAATGAATATTCTCCGAATATGAGTTTTATGAATAGAACCTTAATAATGAAACAAAGCTCTCAAGGTAGCAAGATGGAGCAGTAATTCTCTTATAAACATTTAATTGTGTGCCTGGATATTGAATGCAACTTTTAATAAAGCACTACAGAATTATGCATTATTCGACACTCTGAAATGACAGATATCAAAAAGTATAATGCTGTAATATATAAAGTCTAGATCCATCTTAGAGTACAAAAATATATTATCTTTAAATATAAATACAGAACCCAAGGATATGAATTGTTATTTTTTCACCGAAGTACTTTTTTCTTACATATTATAGTTAATAAATTGTGTTTCATAGAAAATGCTGTGTTATTTATTTTACCAAAGCTTAAAAATTGTAACTAACATAACAATTTAATCATAATATTGTTCCGCTAACCTACGCAACTGCAGCATAATGAATAACAACCACCTTAAGTGCTTGTTTGTTAGTTAATACATTAATTAACGCATACTGCAGAGGGAAAATAAAATAAAAGAAGATGAATTAAATGTCCATTGTATCAAATTCTTTATACAGTATAATTTGCCATATGCAGCTGTGGACACAAACATCATTGGATGGCCCTGGATTACTTTCACACTAAAGCTGCTTAAAGAAAAATAAGCTAATGATTTCATCTCATCTTGTTTTGCATCAATCTACAGACACTTCTCTTCAAATCCCACTGTAGTACCACTATGTGCTCTGGGTGGCCCGGACCTGAGGCTCTGCTCCTTTATACACAAGAGTGAACATTTTAAATGAACACACATTTAATTCATATTCTTTGTTATAGGGCAGGTTTGATTCAGTTTACCCCTAGAGTATGAATCTAATATAGTAAGTAACAAACATGTACTAAAGTACTTAAGGTGGTTGTTATTCAAACATGAATTCATAAGACTTGAGCTGTAGTCAAGGTTAGCTCTTCATTAGTTTGGGATTGATACATGACTTAACTTCTCATGAGTTCATATTTAAGGAAGTATTAAGTCAGGTATTAGTGCAGGATTATTCATGTAAGCAAATAGTTTAAGATGTTTATAATCCATATTCAGAATTGTTCATTGCAACATTAATATTTGCTTTTGAAATAATATTCATGAATCTTTATAGGTAATTTTCTTTTGTACTGTATATAGGTAAATATTTTTTTTCTGCTTTGCCGCATAAAGATCACATTCAGTTACATTATTCAGTTTTAAATCCTTGCTTTAAATCCTGAAGTTTGGTTGAAGCATGAACAATCCGTAGCAGCAGCAATATTAGTTGTGCTTTATTGAACTATATTTCCTCTGAGCAAAGCCTTTCCTTGTCCTGTTGATTGTCATTGGTGTGGTTGAGCACTTTGTTTGACCCAAGCTGAAGAAGGAAGTGTAATTGAGAAATCAGCAGGTTCCTTCCATCTCCCTCAAAGCCATTCTCTTACATACTGTGTTCACAAACCCATCATCAGCTTAGTGGCTTAGTCGTATTTGTACTTGAGGATTGTATGTCTGCCGGTGCCGTCGTCTTATCCTGGCAGGGGCTGTAAGGAAAAGTGGCAAAGTTTTTGGTCTAGCATGAACCTATTTATGCTAGCTGTTCTTTGGTGAATGACTCAGACTGTGGTGATGGAGAACTCGTTTTGGGAGAATACCCTCAGAGCACAAGTTTGTCAAAATCTCTCTTCCTCCATATCAGTTCATATCAATATCAGTTCCTCCATACACACAATGTATTATAATATATAAGGTTTCATGATACAACAAAGTGTATAATAAGCCGCAAATGAATTTGTGTCTGTGTGCATTTTATCTCAGTCAGGGGATTAAGCTGTGCATATACAACAGATTTAATGCATGCAATATATATGCAGAGTGGGGTTTCAACAACTGGCACACACACTGTAATTAAACAATATTTATAAGTGCCTTTGACTCTGAATCAAAGAATGCAAAATGACTCCCATTTCCTATAACCTTTACCACCAGTGTTATTATGTTAATAATATGGATTGTTATATGTTTTTATATTCACTGGTATAATAATATGGACGTTCCAATGCCTCCAGGTGTAAGTTTATGCATTGTCCTCTTTTTCTTCATGTTTAATTGTAAATTTAGTATATGCTTAGTCATTCATTTTAAGGTGGGGTAATAAAATATTTACTTGCTAATAAACTATTTATTAGTTTATGAATAAATTATTAAAAAATATCCTTCTAAATATATTGCTAAACATTTGTAAAAATATTAAGAAAACTAAGTGAAACAAATATTTGATTATTAAGAGGGATTTTTAAAAATAACAATAAACAGATCAGGGAATCATTATTCTTTATTCATTATTCATATATATTCGTTATTATAGAGAATTAATAGTGGTAGTAGTAGTAATAGTAGTAATATCGTATCCAAGCTTGCTGGGGTCAGAGAACACTGTCAGCCATGATATGATGCCCCTGGAGCAGGGTTAAGGGCCTTCCTCAGTAACCCAGTGACTTCACCACTGCCCTAATATAAGGTAAAGATTTTATTTTAAAACACTAATGCAGCACATTACTTACATACATTATCTCTAAACAAGTGAGTGTCTGATCCTTACATATGAATGTTCTGTTTAATTTCATAGTCATACAGTAATAACAGGGCACTGATTTGAGTCATAATTTGAGGACATAAATTGCTTTACTGTTACATTCAGATAAAGGTTCTTGGTTGTTGATCGGAGGGTTCAAGCCACAGCACTGCCATGCTGCCAAGCCCTTAAACCTCACTGCTCCAGGGGTGCTGCATCATGGCTGACCCTGTGCTCTGACCCCAACCTGCGAGTTGGGATATGCGAAGAAAGAATTTCACTATGCTGTAATATATAAGTGACAAAATCACTGAATAAGTGAAAAAAGGTTTCTATTCTATTTTATTCTATTCTGTTCTATTCTGTTCTGTTATATTACTTGGTTTTGCTGTGTGCAGCCAGAATTAAGTGAAAGTGACAGTAAGGTTTCTATGATTATAAAATTGTCTCATGAACATTTCAGTCCTTCAAGTTGTAAAGGAAGTGAAATATGTGGCTATCAGGAATATGGGAAGACGTGATGTGCTACATATTGTCTGTAGCTGTAGGCTGAATTTTGATGAATAGGAAAGTTTGGAAAAGGTTGAGGTAAACCCAAATCATCGGAGATTAGAGATAATGTTGCAGTCGTAATTAGATGATTTAAGAACGTTGCTGAATGAGAAATAGTAAAGGTTTAAAATGGTATGTCATGGGTATGAGTAATCTATAAAATAAAAAAAAGGATGTTTAGGAAGACTAGATTTTAGGTAAATGTAAATCAGACAGTTGTATTAAGCTGCACATATACACTGTATGAATGTGAATGTGACTGGGAAACATCAAACCGTATACAAGCGCTTGTCCGTGCTTTATTATCTCCAATCTGCAATAAACCAACTGCTGTGAATGCTAACACAGGCACATCAGGTCCCTCCTACATGTTAACGCTGGCCATTACAGCCAAGTAAGGGATTCTTCTTTAGTTTGTGTTTGAGGAAAGGAAGCTGCTGAGGTTGCTGAGTCCATAATTCTACATGCACTGACTGACCCTAATCTTCTGATCTGCACGATGGAATAGAAAGGCTTGTTTCCTGAAATTGAAAACACATTTGCTTAAGGCACTCTAAGTCAGGAATTTGAATTGTACGGAGATGCACACCAGTGCCTGAAGAGAGCAGAGTACAATGTTTGGAGGCTAATACGATCGGGCCTGCTGCAGTTGTAATGCATAAATAAAAAAATCATGAAATATCATGTATTGAAAGGGAAAGTCAGAGGTCTCTGGATATAAGCACTGACTTCTTATTCAAGATATTATACATGTAGGCCATGTCAGGGGTCAGAATGCTGACAGAAAGTGTTAACGCAAGTACATACACGGTCATCAACAAAATATGAAGGCAGAAGTTGAATCTAGAAAATTCTACAACTGAATTAATAAGTTGTATAAAAGAAAGGAGAAAACTAGTACACTAGGACAGAGCAGGGATCAGGGAAACACTGTTAATAGCGCTGTGCAATCATAACGCATCATTTACAGCCAAGTACCATGCAAGGTGACAGGAAGTCTAATATAATTTAACAGATACACAAGCTTCAAACATCAAACTAGGGGAAAGTGTGACCTCAGTGATTTTAACCATGCTGTGGTTGATGCCAGGTGAGTTGTTATTAAGAAACGGATAATCTTCTGGGATTTTCATGCACAACAGGCTCCAGGGTTTACACAGAATAGTGCAAGAAAAAAATAAAAAATAAAAAAGATCCTGTAAGCTTCAGTGAATTGATATTTCTAAATGATTTTAAAAAATAAAACAAATATTATTATAAATGTAATGGATGGACAAGGTGTCTGAATAGTCACTGTACATTCCTTTTTTTATTTTATATATTACATTACTAATATGAGTCATAGTCACTTACTGTAAGCACAATCAGTGTGTCAGTGTATTTTAGTGGACTTGGAAATGAATCTTTAAATTTCAGGACGTAACTAACATTACGTAAAAACGTACATTTTTCAATATAACAGCTTTAATTAGATTAAGATATGCTTTTCAGAAAAAATGTTTGCTTTCAGAAACTTTATGTTGTATGTGAAAATTTGGTATAAATGCAAAATATCTACATATACTATATAAATGTTTAATATTTCAAGTCAAGTCAAGTCAAAAAGCTTTTATTTTCCATTATAACCAAATGAAGCAGCGTTTTTCCAGAACCATGGTGCCACATAAAACAACATAGAGCTACATAAACAACACAGAGCTAAGGACATAAAGTAATAAAAAAAGTATTACAACCTATAGTGCAAACAGTGCGAGACTAAAATACAGTGCAAACAGACAATACAAAACCCTACAGGACAAAAATGTACAGTTGACCCTCTTAATTGAAATATTATCGTTTTAATGGAATAAAATGCAGTTCTCTTAGGGATTCTAGATTCTAGGTGTTTGAAGGTTGATACAGTATAACGTGATGCCCATTTCGATTAGAACAAATGACTTCCTGAACCTTACACAGGAATAAGAACAATGGGAGATGTTTTGATGAATTTCATAGTCATAGAAACAATAACAGACTAAAGCCATTGAACTATTCGAGAGCATTGGACAGTTTTCTATTCTTTAATTGTCCAGTTCTACATGAAAACACAGGCTTAGGGACGTATGATCGTAATGAGCGTACAGTATGTAATCTTTTTAGCTGAAATCAAAATTCAAAATTTTTGTCAAATATTACAGCTCATTAGTGAATAACAGTGGTGAGGAGAATGGCATATGTCTGATGGACTGGGTGTAATAACTTAAATAGCTGTTAAATCTATTTGTGTGTACCAGAAAGCTTTGTTAGCACTTTCCAGAAAGCAGCAGCTGAAATAGAGAGAGTCCTGTGTGCCCACTGTCCTTTATGTTTTTTGTTGTTTTTTTTCCTAGCCTTGCACAGGAAAGATTTATTTATTTATTTATTTGTTAATTTATTTATTTTTAATCTATTTATTTTTAATCTATTTATTTTTAATGGTCTGCGGAAATAGATGTTTCTTGCCTTTGATGATTTCAGCTGAGCTCAACACTGTTTGTAAGTTCTTGAGGTTGCAAGCATGAATAAAATCATTGTGTAATTTATGATAAATATGGATTTAGTAGCATTAGGGAATAAGCTTCATAAGGATATATATAATACTAAATCTCACTTTTTTATCTATCGCTTCAGTACAAACATTAGAGATGGAACAGTTTCTGTTTCGTAAAGGAAATTGTGAGCAAATTTCATATAAATAAACAAAAAGAAGTGAAAATTCACAATTCTTACAGATCTAATGTGAATTTTGTGTGAATATGTGATAGATGTCATAGACTAAATGCAATCCATCAAACAGCTTCACCTTATAGATTTAGTCATTAAATAAATCAGACTCCAATGGTTTCAAACAAGATCCAGCAGCCATTCAGAGGAAAGACAAACTAAAACAATGAGAGAATCAGTTTAATCACTGAAGAAAATTATGTAGCACTGGTGGAGATTAGGTTTGTTTTGCAGTTAAGTCATTTATTTGTTATCTTATTTTATTGGATAAATAATACTCACCTAAATTTCCTATTTGTGGAGTTGATTGATATACAGTATACACAAGTTGTCTTAGCTAACAAGTTAATGACAGTCATGTAGTCTATAGCTAGTTGTGTCACATTCGCAGCAGTTACAGTATATTACATCAGTATGTATATGCTCTCAATCCGTATATTCCTGACTAGATGTGATAGTTGTACACGTACATTTGAAGCATTTGAAGTGCTTTGAATTGGCCATTAAAACACGGTAGTACAAATAGATCACAGTTTCCGTTTATATTGCATTTATTCTATCAAGTTAAAACCATTTTAGAGAGAAGTTACATTTTAATACAGTTTTTAATGAAAAGGTACCTATTCAGTCATCCTTTTACTTATAATTTATTTAGTTTGCAGCCAACAGAAGTATTATCCACTTCGGATAAGAAGAGAAGAGACTTATGTCTTAAATTATGGTGGCTAAAGGCAAGATGTGCTTCACAAAAAAAAAAAAAAAAAAAATAATAATAATAATAATAATAATAATAATAATAATAATAATAATAATAAATAAAAAAAAGAGAGAGATACAAAATTGTTGAATTCAGTAATTTCATATGTGTACATTTGAAATACAAACATTAACACAATTATATTTTGTATTAAGTCCTGAATAAAAGGAAACACCAAAGCACAAACTTGAGCAGAGAATAAAACCTTCAGTGCTGATATTTTTCAACAGATACTAGTTACATTATTTAAACTATAGTTATAGTAATAGATATGTGCCATCTGTGCCATTGTCCTTGTGAGTTATCACAATGTCCAAATGATTTGATCACACATTACTTATCTAGTAAATGAAAATTAAGTTTAGTATAAGCTAGGAAATCAGAGAAGTAATGTTTTTATGTAAACTAAAGATAAAATTTTTTAAATCTGACTGACACATATTCCCATGTCTTCTTTTTAGAAGCTCAGTGGGAATGCGGGGCTTAGTTGAGGTTTGTTATCTAGAATGTATGTAACTAGCTACCATTAGCCCAGGAGATGTATACGGCCTGGGGAAAGGGCCTGCTTGTATTCACACAGGAATATATGTCCACAACTGAGGAACCGTTTCTTCTTTAACAAAAACCTAAATACTTTATCTTAGATAGCTGATACTACATAACTAGTTCAATCTCTAGGCTATTTGTTGTTTATGATCTTATGGAATAGGCATTAGAGCTGTACTGCCGCATACATCTGTCATTACTTGCTGCTACTGGACATTAAAAAAAAAAAAAAAAGCTCATGTGCGCATCCTTCACCCCAATATTTGCACAGAACTTGCTTGAATCTACACTACCTACTTACTGCTGTGCCTTACAGACAATAACTTACATGGGTCGACATTTTAATCTGTAGTCTTGAGTTCATTGTCTGTTGCTTGTCGTTTAACTGCTTGGAATTAGTTGTTGTGGGGTTGGAGGGGTGGGTGGGGTTTTTCTGGTAATCAATAAAGTATCTATCTATCTATCTATCTATCTATCTATCTATCTATCTATCTATCTATCTATCTATCTATCTATAATGCATGGGTCACTGATGGATTGCATAGTGATAATAAGAGGCTGCTGTTGTCATTGTTCTTGTTGTGTTACTTGCTTATTACTTGTTACTTATTTCTATTTTTGTGTAGCTAAAGACAAGGCCTTATTGAATACCTGAGACATTTTGATGAGCATAATACCATTTATTATATTTATTAAACGTGCTGTAAAACTATACCAGTAATGTATTATTTATATCAGAACCATAAACAGAGATTTTTCCAAACAACTTCACACTCTATCAAAGGCTTTAATGCACGTAACATTGAGGATTATTTTATTTTAGAACAATGCCTCATTTGTTAGGGTTAGGAATAGTTATTGACATTGTAAACTCTGAGTAAATCTTGTGACATCTCTTTTCACATTGCTCATGTACATATTTTCATACTTTAGGCGTCATCAAGCATGACAGGATAAAGCATGCAGACGCTTAAATAACATCAGGGAGAGAAGGGAGAGAAGATAGGCCTGGGAGAGAAGATAGGCCTGGATGCTTAAGAATTGGATCAAAAATAAAAAAGGACAGATCAGCAGTTTTCATCCAAGAAGGCATTGTTATCTTGCACAGCTTTGTATTCTTTTTTGACCTTTTTAATTTTGTCATATAATTGACAAGGTGCTTGTCAATATCCAGCTTCTGCTATTTTTAGTCAGTTCCTTAGATACTGTACTTGGTTATTTCTGTGCCATCTGTGTTTGTCCAGATTGTCCTGAGCAAACTGTAAAAATAAAACCTTCTCATCTTGAAAGGTTTTTCTATCACGATGTTTCATTTTTAAAAAATGTTATTCTCATGTTACACTTAACACACAGAGATCCTGTGACTATACAAAGCATTTGATATGAGACAAGTACTGTTCAGTTTCTGATTGGTTGTCCGTTGCTAGGCATTTAGTCTTAACGTTCTGACAAGCATCATGTCACTCTGTACATAGACTTAAAAGTAGTGGTTACTCTGCTTCAGAGTAAAAAAGTGGTGGTATCCCTGCTTCTAAATTATAAGTGTGAAATGTTCCTCTACCCAGAGTTAAAAGTGGAGGATCGAGTGACAATAACCCGGGGTTAAGAGCTGTCTGAAAATCCTTACTGTACATAACTTGGCACTCACAGCTCTGAGAAAGATATGCAGAAAGAAGTGAATAAATAGACTTCGATTTAATTATTTACGTACAGCGTAATGCACGCACAATGTACACAATTCCTAAAACTCAATTTGAATAGCATACTTCATACGGATTATCAATTCTACTACACCGCAAATAACAACGTGTTGTCATTTATTGATTGAGCGCCTACGTGTATGGTGTAATTTTTCATGAATTTGTGATAAGAAACACCAAGACAGATAACAAATACATCTTTTCTCCAGCAAATTAACCTTGAGGCATCTAGCCATTGGGGTTCAGAAGAATCATTTCAAAGCAGTAAATTATCTGCCAAGCCACACATCTTGCTCTCTTGAAGGGTAGTGAATTATTTAGTGTAATCTGGAAATGCACGGTTGTTTATCATATTTTAATGCGAAACATCAGGGAGCAATTCCTTCCATTTATTCTGGCGTTTTTACATACGGGCGCATCCACAATCCAGCAGAATTAATAGCTAAGCAGGAAAAGTGCTACGTAAAGTGACGGAGGTCAGAAGAAGCACTTGTGATCATGGTTTTGGATAGCTTGACATGGCTGGATGGCTTTAGTTAGACACAGATGTACAGATTGCAGACGATATTGATTTCGCCGGAGTGAAAGCTGTGTCATCTATACTGTAAATGGTTGGAGAAATTGTTCGGTTTATAGCTGTTGTGGCGGGATGTGAGTTGAAGATGGAGCTGAAGTCGTGAGAACTGCCTCTGGGCTCATTAGCGTGAGCAGCTGCTCAATTAATGAACAGAAAACGGCATGTCAAGAGATTCCCAACTCATCATTAGAGATGTATATGAAGACTTTTGCTTCATTATTAGACTTACTTAGCTATTCCTATTCTTATCATTAATAATAATAATAATAATAATAATAATAATAATAATAATCACTAATAATGAATAAGAAACCTTGATAATCTACAGAGGATGCGATTCAAATACTCTTTCAATTCAAATATGAAAAATTCAAAAAATTTTTATTTGTCATATACAGTAGGTAACCATAGTTACGGTACATGTCGTGAGAATGCTTTCTGACTGTCTTTGACATGAAGTATGATGAAATAGAGTAAAAAAAAAGAATAGAATATATGTAGAATAAGCATAAAATAAAATAGAAATTGTCGTATCAGCAAAGAGAAAAACGATATATAAAAAAAAAATTGATGAATGAATTCTGGTATAAGTATAAGCATCTAGGCACAATTTGACAATGTCACAACTTGACATTCAGACTCAAAGCACTCATCACTTATGTACTGCTGTCTAGGTGTGGTTTGTCATAAATAATCCTTGAACTTCAAACCATTACTACATCTCAGTATTCCTCTGATGTATATCGTCTGATGATTTTTGTAAAGGAAATATTTAGAACAAGCTTGTGCCATGACTGAAAGATTCCTACATCTCCAAATCATTCCATGTTAATGAGAAGAAAGTTTGTAAAGTAAGATCAAGATAGATTCTAATAGAGCTGGACAATAAATAAATCAAAGCTGTACTTTTACTTGCCAAATGAACTTCTTTTAGAGTTATTTATTCAGGGTTTTGAGCAAGATACTTTTTCCCATAGTGCCCTACTTACTGTTTGATGAACGGCAATTTAAATGATCAAGTTATTCATAAAGGAAAGGCTTTAAAAATTGTCTAGGAATTTGATGTCACATGGCCTCGATTCAAATTCATTCATTCATCTTCTACCGCTTATCCGAACTACCTCGGGTCACGGGGAGCCTGTGCCTATCTCAGGCGTCATTGGGCATCAAGGCAGGATACACCCTGGATGGAGTGCCAACCCATCGCAGGGCACCTCGATTCACATGTGAAATGTATTTTTTTATTATCATTTTTTTTTTTTTACTTTGCACAACATCTGAAAAATGCATTAAAACTAACTGTGTAAAAAACTGTAAATGTTATGTGAAGTCATGTGACTTTAAATTCCCAGACCATTTTAAAGTCTCTCCTTTATTTATAACTTATTCTTTAAAATTGCAGATAAAAATTTTCCTTATTCTCCGTATTTATATAAAATTTTGCATCATTTCTAACATTTTGTTCCACTTTGTCATTCAATGTTATTGTGTGTAATCCACAATAATAAAAACACAATCACAATAAAATGTGCAAAAAAGCAGTCTGAATATGTTTTCTCTCTCTCTCTCTCTCTCGCTCTCTCTCTCTCGCTCTTTCTCTTTATGATTCATTTATTTTCAGTTGTGAATCTTACACATGACTAGATTTCTTTTCACATGTCATCGTTCATATGTGATTTCTCACATGATTAATTCTTTTTCACATCACATACTGTATACATGATGTGTTTACTTGAGTTCACTTGTGTAGTTTCAGGGCATAACACTGTAAAATGCCTCTTCACGTGAAATGTACAGAAAATGGTCTTTAAATAACAGTTCAGTAACCACGTTTAAGATTATGGAGGCAAAATTCTGCAATATACGAAACACTACTGTGTCTCGTGCAAATCTTTATAGATGCTTATTTCTTGTCGTTATTTTCATAGACTTTCACCAGCATACCAATCTAACAATGTTATAATTATAGACTGATCACCAATTATTCTCTCTCTCTTTCTCTCTCTAGCTCGCTCTCTCTCTCTCTCTCTCTCTCTCTCTCTCTCTCTCTCTCTCTCTCTCTCTCTCCCAATCAGAGAGAATGTTCATGTTAAAGTTGCAAAATGAACTCTGACTTTTTTCTTTGTAAGTAAAGTGATGGTGCTCTTAGCAGGAGGACATGCTGGAGAGATATTTAGTTCCATTTGGTCAGGAAAAAAAAACCCTCCCCTCAAGTCCGCAGCCCTTTTCCAATTACTACTCTTCACACACTAGAAATCTCGGCTGTCACTCAGGGTGACTGGGTTCTGACTGTAATCCTCCTGTCCAGCTTTTCCTTGGCCCGATTTGATTAGCCAATTAAACTGTAGTTTCCTAGCCTTTAAGACCATAGCTACTTATTTCTATTTTAAGCCAGAGGCTAGTTTCCAATCCATTTTTTATAAGCATAATAATAGTGTTAACTGAAACACAAACATGAATAGTCATACTGTATCAAAGAGGGTTTTATTGCTGTAGTTGAAGCAGATTCAGTATTTTAAATTGTTTTCTTTTGAATGTTTTTTAGAGTTCATAATTGTTTTTATAAGGATAGTTACGATATGTAAATAAAGTTCATATAATGCAAATATTAAGTGGGTGTCTACCAATATACATCATGGAGCTAAAACATTAGAATTAGTGTTATTAATGACATCTGGTCTGATCAGCAACTTATTATTATTATTAATTATAAACGATTTTTTTTTTTTTATCAAATTTAATCAAATTTAAATGTAAGTTAATTTTCAGCCTTACTGTTTCTCTTTAGCCAGCTTTTCCATTCAAAACATACAGTTCTGTAGTTCCTCCAAGTAATTTGTGCTTTAAATGGACAAAGTTTTCTTTGTTTATTTACTTCTACAGTAGTTCCTCAAGGCATTTTGAAATTTTTATTACACCTGCTATGTTTTCAAGTGCTGCTGATGACGTGTCACTGATGCGTCGGTGAAGCGGGTAGAAATAAATTAGTCCCAGTAGATACAACAATCTAGGGGAGAGTTCAACAAAAGTATAATCACTTGAAAGGACTGTTAGTGCCATGCTGCATGAAAATGGTATTGTTCTTATTTTAATTGATGTCCACTGAAATCTTTGTTATGTTCATTGAAGTAGTATAGAATAACTTGTGTTACATAAAATGCAGGTAACATACAAGTACACATACTGTAAGGGGTCTGCAACAATACCAACATAAGCTATGGAATTCAAACATTTACATTTGGCAGATATCCATATCCAGTTCAACAAGCAGTTGGGGGGTTAAGGGCCTTGCTCCAGGGCCCAGCAGCGGCATCTTTACAGTGTTGGTATTTGACCGTAACTCTTGTTATTTGACATTAACTCTGACCTTCTGTTCAGTACTCCAACAAAAGCTACCACTGGCCTGCAAACAAACTATACTGGTCTGGCATTAAGAGGGTCATTCAAGAAAACATTCCACACACCATTACACAATCCCCACCACTCAACACCATTGACACAAGGCCAAAAAAGTGCATGGATTAATTTTATTTTATATCTACTTGCACCATTCTGTATAAACCTGAACGACTGTGTTTTTGAAAATCCCAGTAGCTCAACACTTCTCACAAGTGACTTCATGCTTTGGACTTGTGGTGCAATTTTTGCTGATAACTGCATTCACGGTGTATAAGATGATTTTTGTTTGTTTTTTTCACCAACTTTATCACAACACACCTGTGTGTGATAATAGCAAAAGATCAGCAGTTTCTGAAATCTGCAACTCAATAATATATACCATAAATGAGCAGCTCTACAAGTGTTCGTGTCAAAGTCAGTCCTACAGCTGCTTTCCTTTAAAAACTTTTCTAGTTAACCTAAAATCACTGGCTTAACTTCAGCCATGTAATTATCTAAGGTTTCGTTTCCAAGTTTGACCCTTTCAAGATGCAAGATCGCCCCTAGACCTTTATAGTTTAGTGGTACAGTATAATTTAGCAAGTTTGAAATCTTCCACTCGTGAGGGGATAACAGGTTATTTTTTAGCTGAGGTCAGATGTTTTAGTGCTTGAATAGCTTCTCATTGTTAACTCTCACTGGATGACAGCTACCTGTTATGTTTTAGTCTGTTCACAATATCATTTTACTAGTCATTTAGCCATTTTATTACACATCATTTCAGATTAAGGGCTGCATTCTGTACTAATTAAATGATCATTAATATCACACATAAAGCATTCATAATTTTCTAAATGGAATAAACATGATATGGCATAAAAGCTGTCCGTGGTATCAGAAAAGACATTGACCTCCTACTGTTTATCCTCTTCGGCCTGGTATGACAAGAGTCTCATGCTTTTGAAATTTCAGCTCTGCTGTGCTTAGTAGCTCTGGACACAACCTGCCAGGAATCTTTAATAACATGCCACGTTCAAGCTAACAGATGACGGTAATATAACGATTATATAAATCATTACCATTCCAGCTATATTTTGCTGAGCAGACAGACTACTGCCTGCTGCTGAGACTGGAGGTTTGTAAAGCAGCAGAGCCTCTTGTGATACCAGGCCGAGGATAAACAGTAGGAGGTCAATGTCTTTTCTGATACCACGGACAGCTTTTATGCCATATCATGTTTATTCCATTTAGAAAATTAGTATCAGTACACATACAATAGGTTCCACTTTAGGTAGGAGTAAATGAGTGTCTGCTTCACAATGCTAAATCATTTCATGTTGCTGCGTGTGTTTATCATTCTTCTCCATGAAGGAGTTCAAGTCAAGTTATTGAGGGCAAGTGAAGGGCAGAGGAGCATGTATGCAGTGGGAACTTGTCATGTTTTCATTACGTTGACAGATGATCCGTTGTATATGGAATTGTCCGGTAATACAAAGCAAATCACCCCGCATTATTAGATTACGGAACGCATTCTGTTTCAGATATTGAAGTAGTATAAAACATCTGTGTCACAGTGAAATCGCCACATGGCCACCCGGGATTGGATTCGTCACACGAAGAACAGTAATGCTGAACTTTGCTCATAGAGCACATAGAGCTGACGGATAATATCCTGTTGCTATATTTCCACTGAGAAATGTTTCATTGATGATTTCAAAACACATTTACAGCTGACCTTTTGATCAAACAAATGGTATTCAAAGTATGTATGAACATTTAGAATAGTCCTAAATGGTGTTGTGTACATCTAGAACAGTTCTTCTCCTAATGTCTGCACCCATGCTGAAACCACTGAGCTAATGAAATTTTTTACTCAGGAAGTACTCAGAATACGTGGTAATTTCTTTCTTTCTATTTTTTTTTTTCATTTCAGAAGAGACATCTTGTCGATTATAATCCTCGCAGACATGACGGCAGTACTTCCTGTAGGAAGAAAGGTCAATAGCTGAGCATAATGAGTAATTGAGTCAAGGTAACACAGCTCCCACTTTGTTGTGATCAAGTACCAAATGTGATTTATTTCCATATCATTTTCTTTCTAAATCTAGTGTCTTATTCAGCATGGAAGGGTGGGGTGTGTGTGTGTGTGTGTGTGTGTGTGTGTGTGTGTGTGTGTGTGGGGGGGGTGGGGGGTGGGGGGGTGTTACGACGACTACATAAGTATTGCTGTTAGGGTCAGGCTATTGAGGTATATTAAGTTTTAATGAAGTTTTAATGGAGGTGACAATGGAGGTGACCTATGTCTCACATTATGTCCATATAAAATGATTTAGAGTTCTGTATGAGCTCAGTTTGATCCAATTTAAAATATGCTGATTGGCAGTGGACAACTGGCAACCTTGTAGCTACAGACCATAATTGTGAAGCTTCCAAGCTGCAAAAAAAAGGAAAAATAAAACAGCATAAATTGTTGGACAAGGACAACAGCCATTAAATACATAGGATTGAACCACTTAGAAACCATTGAGATGGCTTTGGACTGCAAATGCCATAAACAATTTTACACTCAAGTCTCCATCAGTGAACATCAACATGATAGATAGAATTTGATGGCATTTATAATCCTACCATCTGTAGTGCAGATGAAGATGGCTTCCTGTTTGAATGTAAATCCTCTCAAGGTTTCTTCCAAATTAATATTGTCTCAGATAGTTTTTTATTGCCTCTGGCTTGAACATTCTGAATATGTTTAAATGTATAACTTATTTCCTGAATCTATATATTCACGTACAGCTGGGTTTTTACTTGTTATTTGCTATAACAAATAAAATTGAGTTGAAATAAATAAACAGTATTTGATATGTGCCTTCGGGGCACGGTGGCTTAGTGGTTAGCACGTTCGCCTCACACCTCCAGGGTTGGGGGTTCGATTCCTGCCTCCGCCTTGTGTGTGTGTGGAGTTTGTATGTTCTCCCCATGCCTCGGGGGTTTCCTCCGGGTACTCCAGTTTCCTCCCCGGTCCAAATACATGCATGGTAGGTTGTTTGGCATCTCTGGAAAATTGTCCGTAGTGTGTGATTGCGTGAGTGAATGAGAATGTGTGTGCCCTGCAATGGGTTGGCACTCCATCCAGGGTGTATCCTGCCTTGATGCCCGATGACGCCTGAGATAAGCACAGGTTCCCTGTGACCCGAGTTAGTTCGGATAAAGCGATAGAAAATGAATGAATGAATGAATGAATGAATGAATGAATGATATGTGCCTTAATTATCAGGACAGCATCAGTGCACCTTGTAGATCAGGATGAATGAACACTATTCTTTTGACAGATATTCCCTCACATGGGGGAGTTTTGATGATAGTCATGGATAGTAATACTACTACTTCTTCTACTACTACTACTACTACTAATAATAATAATCCTAAAAAATATTTCCTATAAAATTGTCTTAAAGGACAAATATCTAAATATCCCCTGGATATTCCCACAGGAATTTTTAATGAGTTTCTATTCAGCTCTATATTAAAATTAAATCTAATATTTGTAAGAATTCTAAAAGGTACACTATTCCACTGTCATTTGTTTTTAGTAAACACATAATACTTGTTTGACTGTGTCTTACAATTGATTGAACTCATCTCAATGTAGATATAGTGCAGAAAATGTCAACTTAGTGTCAACATAGCGTGCCGTGGTTAACCGGCAGTAACATCCTAATCATAAGCAGAAGAGAGAGTGGTGCTTTTATTTTAGGTGGTGTTCAGAAAGCTAATAAGAAAGATCCAAACAAAACCTACCTATGACATAACTTATGCTATGTTGAAAATAAATCTGTATAAGACAGGTGCTTGGAGGTTGGATGCAAGTTGTTTATTAGGAAAAAGGTCAGGAAAAGTCAGTTTAATAGGAACATATAACAGAATTAGGAACAGAGTAAAAAAATGAGAATGTTATACAATACAAAAACGGCAGACAAACAACAGGGTCAAAGAAGAACAGGTCAAAATGGTAGAATGAGTCCATGTAGGCTGTGCGAGTTCAGATTCGAAAACAAGAAACATACAAAATCAAAAAGACAGGTAATCATTAACGTACAAAACTAGAACATATACTTCACAATGAGTGAACTGAAACAAAGGTGCTTATAGAGGGTGCAAAACCAAACATACATAATTATACACAGGTGGAAAGAATTAGAATAATGGTAAATGTGAGCATAGGAGTGTAGGTGGTTGCTGGGAGTTGGAGACCATGATGACCATGTGACAATACCGCTAAACTACTCTTAACATTTCTGCAATAAATATGATGTCATTCTGATAACTACTATAATTCTAATAACATTACAATAACAAGACATTATTCCCAATAAGATACGAGTAGAGTTCAGTAAGATTCTCGAGTAAGGTCAAATAAGATCCTACAGGACAAACTGAAATTTCAGTAGCATTGTTTGACAGGGATACTGTGCATTATGTTTATTTAATCAGGTTGTTATGACATGACACATCAAGGCAAGTGTTTTGTTGCAGCAGTTTTCTGCACACACAAAAACAAGAGAATGAAACCTGACAATGTGCCAATTCCACAGAAGTAAGAATGAACATGAGATCATGACAATTACACAAAAGCAGGCTTCTGTTCAGTCAGATTAATAAACTTTGCCTTAAAACGCATACGAATGTGTTATGGAGGTATGACATGGTTGTACACAGTGTGCGGTTACTTAGCAACCTGCTCATTTTCTCTCCAGGGATGTAAAAAACAAAATAGAGGAAGCTTGCACATAACCAACTACGCTAGTTTTGTTCAACATAAAGTCATGCCAGGGTTAGATGTGCTCTGAATTACATCCACCATCACCTGCTGGTTTTGTCTGGGGAAAATATTTGGATAGGCGAGGTCATATTGGACATCGTTTTCAGCACATTTGTGTGCTGACGATCTCTCTCTCTGTTTGCAAGGTTTTGCATTTTTTAATGTCCACCAACACCTGCTAATGTATGGATGCAGGTTTAAGCATTTAAACAGCTTCTGGTTCAGCAAAAATGACATCACGGTGTACTCTGTCATGTACTTCAGGTAAAAAAAGAAAAAGAGATGGAAAGGAACATTCTGCACTCCATTTCCATTTCCACGTTGTTTACATGAGGAGAATTCCTATGTATTAGCACGAAACATGATATGATGTCTCTCTATATCTCTGTATCTCTTAAGTTGTGCATCAAAAGATATATTAAAATTAATATGTGTTCTGAATGAATAAAGTGTTATGGCTTAATGGGATTTTTTTTTTAATTTTTTTTAGTTATAACCATGAAAAACACTGAAAACTATATAAACCCAGATGTAGGACTACAAGCACTGTCAGGATGTTGTGAATTTTGGCTGTGACTAATCCTCAACCTCAACCACATCACCTGTGAACACAATGAAGCGCTACTATTTTATTTGGACCTGCCGACAATATTTTCTTTTCTCTAGTTAGTTTGTTAATTTCTTTGTTTCTATTCCTGAAAATATAAACAAATTCCTCACCTAACGGCTGCAACCCAGACCATACCATGCACTTCCAAAACATGGATAAATGAACCATGGACATCCATTACTGTTGTCTTTCTTTGTCCTGCACTTCACATCCTGTTCACTGTTTTATTTGCATCCCCTGGGATCTTATTCATGATTGATGCACCTGACCAGAGCCCTTTCTGAACCATCTGCATGTTGACTTCCGCTCTAAAAAAAACGCAGCTTGTATTCACATCTGTATTTGTATCTGTTTATAGCCATAAGTCATATGCTATTCTGAATAGTGTATTTGTATTACATAATACTATGTATAGTTTTCACTTAAACAGCGAGACACATAAGAGTCTAAATGCTTTTGACAGAGCTTAGCATGTAAACGGTGACATCAGTGGGTGTACAGGTTCTAGCCGGGTTAAATGAAGATGCAAGCGCATGTCAAATGCAGACATTCCTATACAACATTACAGCGTGCCATGCTCAAAGCTGTAGATTCAGTTGTCATTACAGAAAAACCGTGCACGCTGGTCTACCAGGTTTCTTATTTTACATAAAGGGAGAAATCTTTAAGAAGTCTGCTTGTAGGATCCTTAGTGCATACGGTAGATGGAGCAGAATTTATGCTAGCCTGCAGCAGTGAGTACCAACATGCCTGAATGGCCTGTCATGTTTCATATTATATCTGTGCTCAAGAGGATACTGTAACTTCCCTTGCAAATTAACAGGCTTGCCAGGGTATAGCTTCATTGCATGGTTTTATAATGTCAAACTTATAATTGGCTTACAACCAAAGTCATATTGAAATGAAAAATCACAACTTTCCAGTTTTATAATCCAATAGCATTAAGGTCATACTCATTTTCTATGCCTCTTTTTAACCTTATTCCATAGTGGCTTGTCATCAGGAAATTAAACTCCCTCGTCAGCTCGACGTATCGTTCACTGCTGAGGTGAATACATCAGAATTGAATATGATATGTATAGCTATGCTCAAAGAAGGCTCAATTATGCATTTCAGTGCTGCTCTATGTAATAATAACAGGACAGCATTAATTTAGTGCCAAAGGTGTTAAAAGTCAACTACAGGTATATTAAAGGTATATGATGTTAAATTGACTCTCATCTTTGGCCATGAGCCAAAGAGGGATTGGTAGGTGAATCTGTAACTCTTTTCTCACCACAAACATTCAGAATCTTAAAGGCTGTATGTGGTGTATGTGCTTACAGTATATGTGCAGAGGCCTCGGATACGCAAATTTTCAGGTATGACAACGGAGAGACGGACATGAATACAGTTAGACAATTTAATGAAAATTAGAAAAAAATTTTCAAATGCAAACACAGACAGAGGTCTGTTTTTTAGCAAAAAAAAAACCCCAGAATGAATGCATTAAAATGAGTCCAAAACACAGAATAGAGTGGAAGAAACATAGACTTGATAAAGTATTGGCACTTTTCTGTGTAAATGAATCTCTTTTAGAAAGCGAGGCTGTTCGGGTAATTGGCAACGGTTGTCTTTGTGTGTGTGTGTGTGTGTGTGTGTGTGTGTGTGTGTGTGTGTGTGTGTGTGTGTGTGTGTGTGTGTGTGTGTGTGTGTGTGTGTGAGAGTGGGGTAACGATTAGAACCCCAGAGACTGTGAATGTGCCAGTAGTGTGGAGCTGGGGATTGTAGTTTTGCGGTGGCCATATTTGTAGGCAGTGGTGTATCCTGGGATCAATTATGTTGATCTGACAGACACAACCAACTTAGATGTAAGGAGTTGTATAATATCTATCAATACCTTGACAGTGAAATGATTATGATTAAATAATGCATTATGTAACAAGGACAAAAATAATAACACACGCACAGGTAAAATTCAGATATGCAGCTATATGTGGCATCTGTGTTTGAAGTCTTTATGACTTTAGGAAAAAAGGATAATCACATAAATAATCCATCTTGTTCTTGTTCATTACATCTGCAACTGGATTTCTGTCTTGCCATCTGTTCACATTCTCAATCACTGCTGTTATGAAAGTGTCTGAAATATGTCAGCCCAAATGGAGACGAAACAATCTGGGCTAGAACAAAATCAGCCCATCTTTGCGTCTTCATATCCGTTTTTATATATTGATCACAACCAATGGTGGTGCTTGGTTCCACGAAATTCTAAAATAATCTGAATTGTTGTTGCTGTTGTTGCTCTTTCAGCTGCTGCCTGTCCGGGTCGCCACAGCGGATCATCTGGTCAGAATATTTGATTTGCCCTTCCTGAAACAACCCTTTTATCTGAGCTTAGGACCAGAACTGAGCCACCTCTGGCCAAGTCAACATCAGGTGCATTGCATGCTTATGTGCTATTGTACTCTTTTTTTAGTTTTTTTTAGGTAGATTAAATTGTAATCAATAAGTCAAGTCAAGAAGCTTTTATTGTCATTTCACCCATATATATATATATAGTTTCTCTAGGTCTGTGGTTCTACATAAAACAACATAAAGCTACATAAAACAACACAGAGCTAAGAACTTAAATCCTAACCACATCATTGTGTGCAATCAGTGATATTAACTGACACTAGTCATCTAGATCCCTTTACTGAAAGATGCAGCTGCTTTTGTGTATTGATAAAAGAGAACAAAACTAAACAGGCCTATTTTTTACCAGTCCGCTGTTTGAGAAATCTTCATTCAATCTTCACTTAATCCATAACTAATAAAGTCCCAACATGCCTTGATAGCCACCCTTGACTTAATATTTTTTATCTATTTAAGGACTTTTCAAATGCTCATGCAACACACAAGTATTCACACAGCATTCACACTCTTGCACTGTCTAGTTTCCTTTCCTTTTTTTCTATTCACACATTCCCAGAATTTCTGTCATATACGTTGCATTATCCGAGTTTAAATAATGTGTTACTGTAATTTTCTCCTTGTCTGCCACTTTCTAGTCTGAAAAAATAAGTTGTGTTCTTGTTTATGCTCATTTCCTTCTCATCATTAGTCTCACCCTGTTTATTGAAGTTTCTTAGGATAAACTCTTAAGAGTCTGAAGACTTTCTGGATCCTGGACATTTCCTTAAATGCCCTGATTTCTGTTTTTATTTCAGTTATTTATATCTGCTATAATATTAAAAACTTTTTTAAAGTTTTTTTTTTCAAAACCTTTTTTTTATATTATTCAGCTACTTTGCAAAGTTGCTGTTTTAGAATCAGGAAAAATGAGCAAGTGTAAGAATCTGAGCAATTCTGACATGAGCCACATTGGGTTAGAGCATCTCCATAACTGCAGAAATTGTAAAGGACTGGTTTGTGGAACATAATGAAGAGTTCAAGGTGTTGACTTGACCTCCAAATTCCTCGATTTCAATACGATCAAGCATCTGTGGAATATTCTCAACAAATATTTCCAATTCATTGAGGCTTCACCTCACAACTTGCAGGACTTAAAGGATCTGCTGCTAACATCTTGGTGCCAAATACCACACAAACTCACAATGGATTTGCAGAGTCCATACCTTAAGGTATCAGAGTTTATACAACTAGACAGGTGGGTTTAATATTATGGCTGAGCAGCGTATCACATATTAATGGTCAAAGTCTCATTGCACTACAGTATATTAAGTTATTTTGCTTAAACTTAACTGAAAATATGAGTGAAACTACATACGGCTATAAAACACATACACACGTAAAAAATATCTGCCGAGTTTATTAGAAATAACAATACAGTATGATTTCCTTTCACATAAAACACGGAACGAAAGAAATGACAATACAGCAAAATCCATTACCATAAAAATGATAGTTTCGTATCTTTATTGCTTTATGTACACTACCTATTATTAATTAGATATTACTTTTTTTCTCAAAGTGCACCATATCCATTTTGTCTAGATGTAATTGCAGTGCCCAACAGTAATAAATGTGCATAGAGGTAGTAAAAATTGACCTTCATCAGTCCCGGAAGCACCACGATAGCCGTGCTTCAGACAAACAAAGCAACATGTCATTAAAATACCAAACCATTGGGTCTATGTAACCAATTCTTTTGTAATATACATAGATGAAGTAGTTAGTAATTTGCTTTAATGTCATTAATCCAGAATTCTCATAAGCATATCAATGAGCTAAGTTCATCAGAAACTATAGATACAGAACTCTAGAAGATATTCTATCCACAATAGATATGCTGTATTAACCGATTTTTACTAGTGTTTATATTGGCGATTTTATAGATTTATGTGCTGTGTGTGTAATTTTATTAAAAAGATGCAGGGATGGGTTAATAGTGAAAGGATGTGCTGAGGACCGGGGTCATGGCTGACCTTGTAGCTGTTGCTGTTATGGGAAAGCTATAGACCAGCTGCTCTTATTGACATGCTGTTCAGTGCATCTCCAGCTGACATGGCGCTCTGCGTCTATTACACATGACCTTACACCGAGCAGCATGAGGAAGGTTATGAACATCCAGCTTTGTTCAGCCACACTTCACCTTGTAGTGTTTACCGAAATGTATGGAAAATATAGGATTTGTGTGACGCAATATATATATTGCGTCACACAAAATAAAACAAAGCCTGACTGAACATATATATCGCTGATATCCCTCTGTTCCCACTTGACATTTTACCAGAGGCTGTTGCTCTTTCTGGAGATTACTTCTGTTGCTTGCCATCTTCCGGCCGACGTGCCGGTTAGCAGACGTCTCCCATGTAAATCCGCTCTGCTTACAAAGTCATTAACTTTTACAAAGGTGATGGGGTTGAATCTTCACGTCGGCTTAAGATTTCAGGAAAGTGGACCACTGCATGCGGGTCTCCTCTCACGGCTTGTGTGAGGGAAAAAATAAAAGAGCAGACAGCCTGCTAAATTATTCAAAATGAAATAAGAGGCTCTGCCACACTACCTGGCAAGTCAGAAAGGGAAAGGGAGATACTTTTCAGCAAATGCAATGCAGTTCTTTTCATTTACATTTCAGTTTGCCTGAAAATATGAACCGTGCAAAACTTGGATTGTCGATTTTAACACAGCATTCATAAGCATATTAAGATTATTATATAGACAGAACAGGGGTAATTTCTGTGTGTATGTGACAGTGTATTAGTAAGAAGAGCCCTAGAATGAAACATGCCAGTGAAGGCATTAAGACAAAACCAGCTAAATAATTCTGCATAACCAATGAAAGGGAATTCTCCAGATTGCACTCACTAGTGCTTGTTTGTTTAAATTTTAGAGTGGTGTTAATCCTGCATTGATATAGAAGGTGTACGTAATGTTCTATGTGAGCAGTGTTATATCGTGTGGGAATGTGGGTGTGGCTTTTGTTGTAGAGGGTGTGGTTTGGGACTAATATGGAACAATGATGCACACTTTGGTGGTTTATATAAGCTTGGTTTATTAAATAAGAAGGGCATCTGTAACAGTGCAGTGCAGGTGGAACAAGGGGGTATATGAAATGTTGATGGTTAATTCAGTAAATAAATAAATAAACTCCAGGACCATATGAAAGAACACAAATGTCAGACAACGAGGCTGAGAGGATGCAAATGAAGGTACGAGATGATTTAATGAAGGTTATGTAGAAAATACAAAACATAAGCAAGATCAGACACAGGTCAAGCAGTGGACAGAGAGCTAGGGAAAATACAGGTATCGGGATAAAGAGACAAATATTGAAAAAGCAGGCAGCATCAACAGAATCAGGACTTGGTGAATGTGCATAAAGTCTCTTTTAAAGTATGGCTGAAAGTGTTTGTGTGATTGAGGACAGGTCCGGGGGTCAATAGGTGACTGTGAACGAGTGTGTTTTGGGAAGTGGTCTCCATGTCTGTAGGCTACGCTGCATGCTGGAAATTGGAGTGCAAAGATTCAGCACGCCTGACAATAATCTAAATACATAAGAGCAACATGAACACTAGAGGGAGTTTTCTGGAACAAAGTTTTTGCAGCCGGACTGGATGGACAGAAAATAAACAAATATATGTTATATTCCTTTCATCTCCATAACGTTTGCATTCTTCAATCCTAAACACTGTCATGCGGTATTTTACAAGTTTTAGCACTTTTGATAGAGCTGTTCATTTGACAGTAAGAACAATTATTTTTCCATCTAAAAAAATGCTCTTCCTTGTTAGCCTGCAGTATGGAAAATTTCAATTAGCAAGCTTTATTTGATTCAGCTCTGGATCAGTGACTAGGTCAGCATGGTTAGAGAAAGTGAGAGAGAGAGAGAGAGAGAGAGAGAGAGAGAGAGAGAGAGAGAGAGAGAGAGAGAGAAAACACTTGTCCAGTTAATTAATACTAGTGTCCATTAAGCCATTGAGCCAACTCCTCATGTAATTCCTCTTTTTACTCTGTTGTCACTTGAAATGAGCCCCTGTGATTTTTAGACAATGCACAATGGACCAGTACTCAGCACCACAATGAAGCAGTCTATTGACTAGCTTGCCAATTCGTTTCTGTGTATTATGATCTTGAGCATTGCTGAAATGTACAAAGGCAGCACCATCTGCAGCTGGTGTTAGAGTCAGTTCATAAAGATGAAAGACAAAGCATAGATTAACTGTTGCTAAGAACAATGAGAGAACTAATCCCTCACAATCTTTACTGAGCAGTTACCTCGCCAAGAATGGCATAAAGACGCTCTTGTAAAGTTCACTCAGCGGGGAACAACATTCATATGTCACTTTTGTTGTGGGTTAATTAAGACATGTACAGAAATGCCTGCATTCATGAACAGCTCTGTGTTGAAGTTTGTGTGTGTGTGTGTGTGTGTGTGTACATATATCAAACAGATTTAAATGAGGACTACTTTCTATGAAGCTCATATTCTTACATTATTAGAATGGTGCTTAAAAAGTCTTTGCATGTTTCAGCTCTGTGTGCTTCAGGTAAAGCTCTTAATTTTTGCAGTACACTATGTTGTAGATTAATGTTGACTGTTATCACCAAAAAGTGGATTGTTTTCTTATAAATGCACATATCAAAGTGTTTTATGTGTCTTATCGCAGTGATTTGCAAACATATATATGGTATATACAGTATTATTTTTATTAATAAACCACACACAACATTTTAAAATGCTTACAGTTATTTTTAAAGCTGAGTATATACATTGATACATAGTTAGTTCATTTGATAACTTATATGTTATAGTTATAAATTGTTCCTTCAAAAGAAAAAAAAAGAGTTAGCTTGTCATCTTATACAGTAACTAGGGAAACTCAATAGACTATGTCATGAACATCTGACACTGGAAGATTGTTTGATGAATGTTTGATGAATAAATCATGCTTGATTTTTGTATTTCTTTTTCTTTTTCTTTTGTGTGTGCATTTATAATTAAAAAGCAGATATTATTAGTTTTAAAGGTTGTGCAGAACATCATATTGTATTTTATTCTAACAGATAATAATTCTGACAGGCTTAATAACGTGCAATAAGAAATTTCTTGATCATATATTATCACAATGCAGTGATAATATATGATCAAGAAATTTCTTATTGCACGTTATTAAGCCTGTATTGTGTGTCATAGCATGCATGCAAGGTTTAAGCTCATCAATTTTTATTAAAATACATTGAATTTTTTAAAATGAAATAATTGCTGTTTTACACATCACATTTCAATACCTCATCAAACCTCTGCTATTACATAAGTGTATGTAAGTTTAATCTTTGTTTTACCTCTTTGTTAGAATCCTATTTTTTTGCATGATGTACAGTATTATATACAGTATGTACACTGGTCGGCGCTATGTTGTATTTTGTGTATTTGTCCTGTAGTGTTTTGTATTGTCTGTTCGCACTGTATTTTTGTCACATGATGCACATTACTGTACTGTATGTGGCTAGGACAACTTACTTTAAGTTCTTAGCTCTGTGTTGATTTATGTAGCTTTATGTCGTTTTATGTAGCACCATGGACCTGGAGAAACGTTGTCTCGTTTCACTGTGTACTGTGTCGGCTACAAATGGTTAAAATAACAATAAAAGTTTCTTGAATTAAGAAGCATACCATTTTTAATTGCATACTGACCTACACTGCTGTGTTATGTACTGTTATGGAACTGAAGGTAATGGGCTCTTTTTCTGATCATTATTTTTAAAAAAACAGTCAAATAAATGAGTCTTGATGGACAGAGCTAAATTGGAGCTGAGACATTCCCTCTAAATTAATGTCATAAACCCACTGAATTAATAAGACATAACCCCTCAAAAATGAACATGAACACCAGGAACAAGCAACTTCCACAGTAATCTTTATAATTAACATGTGACTTGACTTGTTTTAGTTTAAAGTTTTAAATCAACATCTTGGTCTATTTTCACTTTCACACTTTGCTGTTACCCACAATGCTGTTCGGTTACATGAAGATAATGGAGCCAGTGGGATTCAGCTCTTGCTACATCTTTAACATGAAAGAATGGGTAAGAACATCACAGGTATGTATTGGGGTGGAGTTTTCCTTTAGCTTACAAAGAACGACGCAAATAAGCCACAGTCTGTTCTACATTTGAAATAAATGCATATGGAAGTGTAATTTGGGCACTCCAAGCCATATTGGTGGTGAAACTCATCTAGGCAACTCTCAAGATACAGATGCCTGGATAATAACTCACAATTATCAACTGGCAGCTAAAGTAAAAGCATAGCTCCAGTAACTGCAGACAAATAATGAGGATAATTGCTGCATGACATTGCTACTTATTGCAAATTACAAACAGAGAAGTGAAAAAAAAAAAATACAAAAAATAGATGTCTGATATGATTTAGAAATGCTGGTCTTGCCGAGTCTAAGTCAGACTTGTGTGTACGTTTGGACAGTAAGCTGCTTATACGTTCTGTATACATTCTGCTCTGAACCAGCTTGTCTTTACATAGTGATAACACTCTACCATGACTATAAATTCTACTCGTTTTCTCCTCTTTAGAAAAACGTGGCTGTTTCTAATGTTTTTAGAGCTAAGGAATAAAATAATTATAGGGTATGCTGTTATGACTGGTGTCTTATTATCTAGACGTGGATTATTTTCCTATAACTGCACATTATTAAAAGTCCCCACTACTTCTATTAATAAACATATTTCTAACTTTATTTAGTTACAGGTTGTGTTTATCCCTCTTATACTAAAGCAATTTGTCAACAACGACCATTTTAAATTATTTATCCTTACATTCATGCTGTAGAAATTCAAAGAAATATAGTTAGGTTCTAATGTCTGTTATAGCAGCTGGAACAATCATTCTCTCACTAGACTTGATGCTTACTGTATACGAACAGGAAAGTGAAATTAAATACAAAAATAGTTGTCAGATATGATTAAAAATGCTGCTAACGCTAGGTCAGGCACTAGATCAGTTAGATTTTCTGCATATACAGCTCTGAACCTTGCATGTCCATCTTGTCTTTACTTAATGTTTATAAGCTCCCATGAATATAAATTCAACCGTTTGGCCCTCTTTAGAAAAAAAAGTGGATATTTGTAAAACGCAGAAGCAATCATCTTGAGCATGTCTCTGATTGCATCCCTGTCAATTGCACTGAATGTAGCATGCAGATAACAGACTTTCAGTTGATGCCATAAGGCCTTACCTAAGCAATCATCAGAATCCCAGCAAGACTGCGACAAACAGAGACGTGACAGTCATTACAAACTAAAACTGAATAAATAACCAAATGGCTTAGATCATGGCTGAGTAATCAGGTGTACGGGTTCACTTAATTGTGTGGCTGTAAAAAAAATATCATTATTTGCTTTTTTTATCAAAAGAATATCAATGAGTATTAAGAACACATGGCATACAATAGCATGCTGATAACATAAGGTGCATTCAACTTATTGTCAACTTATCAGAAAAGTTTAAAAGACTAAATCCTTGCTGCCAGGTGGTTTTCACAACACTGGAACACATTGCCCTCAGAATGCATACTGAATGTGATCTCCTACAGAGATTTGCTTTTTGCTAAAGCAGACCTGGCTTTGTCTAATGCAAATACAAGGTTGACTGCAGCAGAGAAAAGAACAATGAGATCAATAAATTAAAAGCGCTCTAAGAGCTTAGGAAGTGGAGACGCTTCCACACTCCGAAAGAACATGCAAATACACTTTGAAGCTCATAATTCCGGCTGTGTTGTTCTGTGTGAAAGGAATATCATCTTTGGGCTTTCCTGTGTCATTTATGTGCAGATATAACAGGATGCCGGGGTGCTTTTTTGCATTTTCTTGAGCAAAGCCATTCATTAAAGCTGAGAAGTTTTGCATCGTTAATTTTAACACTGCCAATACTGTAAATAATATTCTAGTTACAGCCTTGATTGTCTGAGGAAAAAATAAATTAATATATATTCATTTAATATATATATATATATATATATATATATATATATATATATATATATATATATATATATATATATATATATATATATATATATATATATTTTTTTTTTTTTTTTAAATATGTCTAATTGAAAGATTTTGCCATTTGAGCCAACCCATGTTCTGAAAATGTTAGCATGCGCAGCTGTTCACAGTGTTCTTTCTTTTATTGAGCATACTCTACATTTTAAAATGTCAGCTTTATGTATGCTTTGTATGTTGTTTACAAATCCTGTGAAAGAAACCCCTGGGATCTGTAAAGACATGCATGCTGTAGTCAGACGACTAAAGTAATCAGTCAATTCTTTAAATGCATCGGTGATTAAATTCTACAAACAGAAGAAAGCAAATATATTTAAACAAAAACAGCAAAGAAATGTTGGGAAAATTGGATTATAGTGGCTTAGTAGTTTGCAGGTTTATCTCACACATTGCTTACACATTACCTCACACATGGTGCCTCAGTCCTATGTGTGCTTGGAGTTCACATGTTGTCCCTGTGCTTCAGTAGTTTCCTGTGGATGCTGCTCTTCAAAAAAAAAAATAAATAAATCAAATTTCCCATTGAATATGTGTAAGTCTTGAAAATGTCCCATGAGTACATTAGGTTAAAAATAGAGAGTTACTGTACGATTTTCGACCTTTTCACTTTCAGGAATTAGCAACGAGATACATGCAAAACGGAAGATATTTCAGTTCAGGAATAGTTTTCAGAGCTATACAGAGTACTCAATGTCAAAATTACCCAATGTCAGGGTCTTTCCAGGACACCACACACTGTATAAACCTGTATCACTTACAGTTTTGTCTTTTTAACAAAAGTGACTCTTCTTTAGTCTGAAATTGCTTCTCATGAGAAATCTCTTTGTTGTTTCATTATTTAAATCGATTTCAAGCACTCTTAGCAAGAGAAAATATCTTAAACATGGTCAAATTTATCTGGTCTTATCTAGTATTTCTTATAAAAAGATTACAAATAAACAAAATGTGATATTAATAAGATTGTGCCAAGTTTATTATAATCTTATAATAATACTTACATTTGCTCAAGAATGTTCCATTTGTGGAATGTCATTTTTTGCAGCGTAGCATGATTATTTATACACTGTCATAAAATAAGCAATAAAGCTATGTCTGATATTATGTCCCTTTCTATAATATGAGATCACATTTGGAAACAAGTTGCTTTAGAGGTTAGACTGTTTGCCTCATAGCTCCAAGGTTGAGAATTTTATTCCTGGGTCCACTTTGAGTGTGGTGTTTACAAGTTTTCCCCATGTTTCAGGGATTGCTTTCAGGTTTAAATTGTCCATAGTTTTTAAATGTGTAAAATGTGTGTGATTGTGCCCTGTGAAGCCTTGTGCCCTAAGACCCCTGCCATAAGCTTTAGGCACTCTGCAACTCTATGTAGGATAAGCGGTACAGAGAATGGATGGATGGCTAGCTGGATGGATGGCTGGCTGGTTGGATAGATGGATGGATGGATGAATGGATGGATGGATGGCTAGCTGGATGGATGGATGAATAGATGGATGGCTAGCTGGACAGATGGAAGGATGACTGGATGGATAGCTATATAGATGGATGGATGGATGGATGGGTGAATGGATGAATAGATTGATGGATTGCTGGCTGGCTGGCTGGTTGGATAGATGGATGTATGGACGGATGTATGGCTAGCTGGATGGATGGATGGCTAGCTGGACAGATGGATGGATGACTGGATGGATAGCTATATAGATGGATGGATGAGTGGACGGATGAATGGATTGATGGATGGATGGATGGATGAGTGGATGGATGAATGGATTGATGGATTGCTAGCTGGCTGGCTGGCTGAATGGATGGATGGATGGCAAACTGGCTTGATGGATGGATGGAAAGCTGGCTGCTTGGATAGATGGATGTATGAATGGATGGATGGCTAGCTTGATGGATGGATGGATGGATGGATGGATGGATGGATGGATGGATGGATGGAGGGCTAGCTGGACAGATGGATGGATGACTGGATGGATAGCTATATAGATGGATGAAAGGATGGATGGATGGATGGATGGATGGATGGATGGATGGATGGATGAGTGGATGGATGAATGGATTGATGGATTGCTAGCTGGCTGGCTGGCTGAATGGATGGATGGATGGCAAGCTGGCTTGATGGATGGATGGAAAGATTAATGGATGGATGGATGGATGGCTAGCTGGACAGATGGATGACTGGATGGATAGCTATATAGATGGATGGATGGATGGATGGATGGATGGATGGATGGATGGCTAGCTGGACAGATGGATGACTGGATGGATAGCTATATAGATGGATGGATGGATGGATGGATGGATGGATGGCTGGCTGGCTGGCTGGATAGATGTATGGATGGATGTATGGATGGGAGGATGGATGGATAAATGGATAGACATCATACTTTACAGTTCACAGAATAACTGAATATTGACATTTCTCATTAATTGTCTCTTATAAAATGAAGACATTGCAAAATAAAAACATTTGTAAAAGTCCAAACAAAAGTCTAGTTCTAAAATGTAATTAAAATTTCCTTCCGTGAATAAATCAATTCTATAATTAATGCATTCGAAAGAGCAACTCTGTGTATCATACATTTCGAATTAGAGCAAGGTCAATTCTCTGTCTAATGAGTTTTCTGTTTCAACAGACTACAGCGTCTCATTTTGTCCTCTGCATTATTTTTTTTTTTGACCTCAGAATCGATATCAAGAAGATAATTGTATATATTATTTATAGATATCATAGAGGAAAAAAAATATTCATTCAGGTCCCAGTCACTGAAAGCTGATGAAATATTCACAGGTATGAACGGTAGAACGATGCTGACACCGGCACAGCGGCTCAGAATAAGCATGGCGGGACTTCAGAGACACTCTCTCCAGAGCTCTCACTTTGTGGTGAGTTTGTAAAGGTGGGGTAGTTAAAGAGGATAGGTACACCACACAGCATCCAAAGTGTTCAATGAGGAATGACAGCATATATTAATGATTACAGATTTACAAGGGTGGAACTGCATTTGTAATATGGTGGCCCTAATCATACCATACTAATACTAGTCTTAACGCTTAACTCACTTAGCGCAGAGTGTAGGCAGGTGTGTACTTCCTTTAGAGCTCTCGGCCTGTTTTTGATAGCATGCTGACTGAGAGGATCCTTGCTGTGTTCCTCTTAGTTTCAATGACATGATTAATAAAAAATGCTAAAATGATGAATAAAACCACATGAATGCATCATGCATGATCTACCCAGATTAGCTACTGTATACAACACTGTTATATTTTATATTAGCTATAAAAAAAAAATGAAGATGTATCAGATATTGAGCTACCATCTGGCCAGTCCATAAATCTGCCAGCTTATTTTGTTAACATTAAAAGAAAAAAAAAAAGGCATACACAGCAAGACACAAGCTATCATAAGCTCTCAGATTGGTCACTGTAATAATGCTAAAAATGTACTTATGGCTTTGAATTGTGCGCTGTTCTATTTTAATCGTGTTTATTAATTTATTATCTATATATTATGTTTCCAAAATAATCATTTTAAATTCCCAGTGTCTTTTTTGTTAACCCCACCATTACAAATTTTGCTAATTTTGCTTGTTGGTCTTTAATTGTTGTTATTTCTGTGGGCTGTGACAAGATGTCGGTTGTGTGTGTGAGAAAATCGGACTGTCTTTCACTCCCATTTGCTCTCTCTCTCTCTCTCTCTCTCTCTCTCTCTCTCTCTCTCTCTCTCTCTTTCGCGCGCGCACGCTCTCTCTCTATTTTCTGCAAATCCTGCCCCTCACTCAGTAGTCAGATTCACTTCATGCCTGATGCTGTTGCTAACAACCAGATTTACTCCGTTGTTTTTGCTCTTATAATGTAATATCATCCTTCCACTTTGTCGCTGTGTCTCTTTCTTTCTCTCAGTTTCAGTTTCAAAGTACTTTATTATCTTGATTGTTTACATGCAATTTTGCCAAAGTGTCAATACAGAAAAGAATGTTAAAGAAAGAAAGGAAGGGAAAAAAAAAGGTGCCAGTGTAAAACATACGTATACGGTTAGGGTTACAGAAATTGTGTACCCCCCAGCATCCACCGAAACCCACTCCCCCATGTCACTAGTCACTGTGTAATCAGACTTATTCCATGCCTGATGTTTGAGTGTGATGTCCTTTAACCTGAACTAACTTTACTGATAAAAGGTAGTTGTGACATGATAATTTATTAGCTTTCAACCAATTACAAAACAAATAATATCTTACTTCCACTTTTTTACTGCCATTTGTTTCAATAGATGAGTACTTCACTCTCTGAGATTCTTTATGTTGTGTTTAACCACCTTATATTTCAGTGTCTGAGCTTTTTAACACTTACAATTCTGGCACCTGGGATGTGTGTGCATGTGTGTACAGTATGTGCGTACATGTGTGTGTCTAACTGTCTAAGTCTGTGTGTGTTTGTGTGTGTGTCTGTCTAAGTCTGTGTGTTTGGGCCTGTTTATGTGTGACTGACTAGGTCTGTAATTGGGTGTGTGTGTGTACACGTGTGTGCCAAACTGTCTATGTCTGTTTGCTGTGTGTGTGTACCTCTGTGTCTGGCTGTGTGTGTGTGTATACCTGTGTGTCTGTGTGTGTGTGTGTGTGTGTGTGTACCTGTGGGTCTGGCTGTGTGTGTGTACCTGTGTGTGTGTGTGTGTACCTGTGGGTCTGGCTGTGTGTGTGTGTACGTGTGTGTGTGTGTGCTAATGGAAGGGAAACACAGTGAAGTGTAGAATGCTTGTGCATTGTGATATATTTAAATAATAACTGTGGTTTAATGTACTGCCTTTGTAGCCGTTCAAACAGCAAATTACACACATTACAGATATTCATTTTAAACCATATCAGTTGTAACACCTTGACAGGAATTAATTTCTCTCTGGGTTGCTATTATGTGTCTTAACAGTAACCCCGAACTCCCATTTAGCTTTAGTTATTCTAATCTCACTGCCTTTACAGCATTTATTCACAGTTTAGACAACGCATACTTTTATACTTGGCTTATTTAGCTTATGCGTTTGCTTTGCTTGGCATAGTAAATAGCCTAATGATAGTTAGAAAAACAGGATTATTTTCAAGCCTGTATTTGTTTTATAGGTGCAATTGTATGTGTGATCAATTTGCAAACAAACCCCAGTGGAACAGAAAACGGTTGCTATTCACATCTAAGACGCTCGAGTCAATTATAGAATCGGCTTTGGCACCGGAAAAAAGCCAGGATGTTTTGTTCATTTGTCAAGGATTTGCTTTCCAAAACATAAGTCACAGTGTACAAATGGTGCTAATGTACACCCAGTCGCCTGAGGAAGAGCATCACAATAATTCATTGCTATTTCATTATTTATTCATTTTTTTCCTGGTTTTGTTTGCATGTGTCTGGGATTGATTTAGAAACCAGTATCACTATCACTTTTCTACGGGAGAAAAAAGACCGAATCAGTGCAGCAAATGTGGAGGGTTAATAGGTGAAGCTTGAGATATTCAGACTCATCTTTCTCTCCTCCAGGAACTCATTAAGTAACCAAACAGGTCACTGATTTTACAACTTCTCACAGGATTTTATTATTATTTTATTATTTTATTTTTTTTCCATTTTTACGAGATAACTGGGGCTTATGAAATCTCAATGTCCCACAGACGCTTCACCTTGGAAATGCAGGAGGCCTTGTAAACCATGACCACAGAAGTGTGTAATATAGGTGAATGTGTGTGTGTGTGTGTGTGTGTGTGTGTGTGTGTGTGTGTGAGTGTGAGTGTGTATGTGTGTGTTTCAAAGGAGGATAATATGACAAACTTTATTGGGTAAATATGACTTAACACTGATCGGTACACAGCAAAATCTGCTGGTCTAATTTGTTATATAAACACTCAGTATTAATAAAACACTAGGGATTGTGTTGTTTACTTCTATTAATATGCCTTCTCTTTGTTTGTTTATCATGCTTATGTTTGTTAAATCATACATTTGGATCAGGCACAAAAGTCTGAGACCACATAGAACATCCGAGTGGTATTATTATTATTATTATTATTATTATTATTATTATTATTATTATTATTATTATTATTATTATGAATAATAACAACAACAACAACAACAACAACAACAATAATAATAATAATAATAATAATAATACAAATATTTAAGCAAAAGTGTGATATGGAGCATGTTAACTGCTTTGCACAAAAGCTAAAATTTTCCGCACTTCTAATCTCCTCTGTTGAAGCAGGTGTTCAGACGACACGACGATGGATTTGAACTGAAATGGATCAAATTTTGCACAAACCCATGGAGTCTGTGTCAGACGGGTACACGCTGTCATTTAAGCACAAAAAAGGGGACAAACTAAATACTGAGAATGTTAGAAACTCATGAATCATTGAAAGATTCTACTTTTTATTTAAGTTATAGTATCAGAACAGTGGTCTCAGACCTTTGGATCCTGTTGTGTATATATTAACAGCTTTTAATAAACTGACTATAAATATGGTGTCATATAAATTTGCCTAATAAAGAAAACTGGCTGTTAGTAACACTTTTAACTAGGCTTTTTTTTTTTCATCTTTAGGGAGCACCATGCAATTAAACACATTTAGCTTACTCCTGATCTGACAGCATGTACAACAAAGTATGAAGTGTGTGAGTTGCTGTAGTTAATGAAAAGTTAGGCTTCTGTAGACTGTACAGGAAACAAAAACAAATTGTACATAATACAAGATAGATAGATAGATAGATAGATAGATAGATAGATAGATAGATAGATAGATAGATAGATAGATAGATAGATAGATGGATGGATGGATGGATAGATGGATGGATGGATGGGGCAGTGAGGTATTGTTGGCTGAAACGTAACTAAAAAAAATCAGTTCAGGCTGCATGGCTCCATCTGTATTCTGTAGCAGCCGTCTGTATGACTGCTAGGATGCTGTCAGCTGCGCTTCTCTCTCTCTCTTTCTCTCTCTCTCTCTCTCTCTCTCTCTCTCTCTCTCTCTCTCTCTCTCTCTCTTTCTCTATTAGAATAAAGAATGCACAAAAAAACATTGCAAATGATTTCATTTCATTATGGAGCATAATCTGTAAAGGACAGCACAAATCATTAGCATTTAGCCCACTTCTTAGATGCTTTCTGCCATCTGCACCATGTATGCATGTGTAAGTATTATGTTTGTCACGATGCAGAAAGAGAGGATTGGATGCCAGTGCAGGGTGTTTAACAAAAAGTCAAATTACTAGGAACAGTATAGAAAAATAGGAATAAGAAAAAAAATTAGGAGCACTTTGAAATATCGGAAGTATCTAAAATCCAAAATCATCAGGCAGGCCAGAACTGGTGCAGGTGAACTGAAGTGAACAGATTTACTAGGACTAGAGTCCAAGAAACAGAAAATCAGGGTGAAACCTGAGTTATTATAGTATGCAATCCAAAAACACATAATTAAAAAGTGCTGTACATAATCAAAAGCCTGGTGACTGTGAGCGTGGGAGTGCTGGTGGTTGCTGGGAATTATAGTCCGTGTTTGTTGTCCGTGATAAAACAGTCTGTGATGTTACACAACGTGACAATATTATAGAAAAGCTCTGCTGTTACTCCCTTGGGTGCTGCTCTTTAATAGCAGTGAGACTTCTTGTCTTCATAATGAATGGTTCTAATCAAAATAAGGAAGCAGTGGAAAGCAAGACACAAATACACTAAGGATTTTAATAATAAACTGATATTTACAAATAACCAGTGTTGGCTTATCTGTTGGGGAAAGTGTTGCATATCCAAGCCATATATATATATATATATATATATATATATATATATATATATATATATATATATATATATATATATATATATGTGTCCAAATGTGGACACTAATTGTGGTTCACCAACATCTACATAACATTCATTCATTCATTTTCTACCACTTATCCGAACTACCTCAGGCATCATTAAGCATCAAGGCAGGATACACCCTGGACGGAGTGCCAACCCATCGCAAGGCACACACACACTCTCATTCACTCATGCAATCACACACTACGGACAATTTTCCAGAGATGCCAATCAACCTACCATGCATGTCTTTGGACCGGGGGAGGAAACCGGAGTACCTGTAGGAAACCCCCGAGGCACGGGGAGAACATGCAAGTGGAGTTTGTGAGACACACAAGGCGAAGGCGGGAATCGAACCCCCAACCCTGGAGGTGTGAGGCAAACGTACTAACCACCAAGCCACCGTGCCCCAACATAACATGTCATATTAATATAAATTGGGGTAGTGGTGGCTCAAGAGGTTAAAACTCTGGAGTGTTAATCAGAGAATCAGGGTTCAAATTTCAGCACTGCATAGCTGCCAACATTGGGCCCTTGAGCAAGGTCCTTAACCCTCCCTGCTCAAGGCGTGTTGTGTCATGGCTGACCCTGTGCTCCGACCCTAACCTCCAAAGTTAGAATATGTAGAATTATAATAAGAATAATAAGAATTTCTCTGTGCTGTAATGTATATGCGACAAGCAAATGCTTCTATTCTATTCTATTAATTGACATGGACACAACCACACAGCTGTACCACACAGTCATTCTCCTACACCACCCCATTGCTGCACTCCCTCAAATGGCTTCTGGTAGCTGAACGCATCAGAAGTAAAACACTGATCATTGCCTACAAAGCCAAAAACAGACCAGCACCTTCATACCTCAAAGGTCTTATCACTCCCCACATTGCACCTCACTCCCTCAGATCTACTAGCACTGCTCGACTGGTCCCACCATCTCTCATGCTATACGGTAGGTATATAAAGGTATAAAGGTAGGTAATAAAGACTGTTTTGGCACCGAGGTGGTGGAATAAAGTTTCCCTAGATGTCAGAACAGATGAGTCTTCAAATGATGGGTGAAGTCCAGTCTCTTCCTGAAAGACTTAAACAAGCACATTTCTTGTTTTTATCAAAAAACAAATGTGTTTGTCCGAGTGCCATATTTCATCCCAAAATAATTTTAGACTCATGTTATTCTTAGTCTGTGACCTAGTGAACCAGTATCGATGTATTCATTAATAAAGACTTCAAAGCTCTTTTGTATGTCACTCTGGATAATGCTGTCTGCCAAATGCCATAAATGCAAATGTAATTAGGAGTGGGAAACTCCGGATATTCGTTGAGCTCCCAGTTTTTGCGAATTGGAGGCATGCCAGTAAGAACTGGAATCAATGAATATAACGTCCTTAGTTGACTGTAAAATTGTTGAAATTGAATGTTTGCTCGTCTCAGAAGTATGCGAGGTAAATTATTAAAACACAAGCAAAAGGTTTGACATTTAAGTAGCTATAGGAGATAATGAAAAGATGAAAAGATTTATCCATGAAAAATAAAGTAAAAGCAAATCATTTCAGATGTAAATTTTTTTGTTCCTCATTTTCTAGAAACCTTGCTGTGATTTTCTTTTGGAGTTAATTAAGAGAAATTCCAACTCCATCTTGTTCCGATCAAAGTTGCTTGATTTCATAATTGTAACTTCCCAACTGAAATATAGAAACTTCTGAGGAGGACTTGAACACAAAGTCAGATCACAGAGCAAACACATGACAACATTTGTAACTCAGAGGGCTAAACAAAACCAAAACAATTACAAAACCTAGTGATGTTTAAACCGAGGCACTGAACAGAGCACTGTGTGAGTATCATGGAGCGCATTGTGTGCTGCTTAATTAGCCATCTACAGTCCATTTGTTGGGTCTCTTGTGCTTGAACTAACCATGGAATAGCATGAAGTCACATTATAAATACCTTCTAATCTCATTACATAAAGACGTATAATCACCATTCAGTACTTTCTTCACTTAGTTGTGGTCCTTTGGAGAAAAGCTTTGGAATTTCTTCACAATACATTCGGCACAAGACTGACGTTCAAAAAACGACATCCATTTTTTAATGGCAAAAGGCTAATTAAGCATAGCTATAGAGGTCTATTTTAACAACCTTATAATTAACTTTCACTTGGCTATTTCAGACTGCACTGATTGAAGTACACAAAGATTCATTCAGCACTGGGACAGGCTTTCCACATCGCCAGTTAAGGGCTTAGTTTAATGTCCATGCAATTTCACTCACTTTTAATCTTCAACTCATTTATAGGTTTTAGGTCAAATTTCCTATTCACTTGAATTCTTTTGGCCAAATTAATGTCCGATTTAGATAGAATTCATTTCTCTCATGCCCCAAAGTGCACAAACTGCACTATTTAGCTAAATGAATAGCAATGGTGTCACATATTATTTAGGTGAGTAGTGCAAAGTTTGACAGTCACAGTTACTGAGTACCAGGTGAAAGAGCAAAAGCTCCCAATAAATAAACAGATTTTCACCATCGTCAGCTGCTCAGCTCTCACTCTCACAGCTGACCAAGCATCCATGCCAGTGCATCACTAACCCGCTGTGGTGTAACTGTGCCCATGCTGCAAGCTCAGAAAAAATATATATATATATAGTACAGAATAAAGCTGTCACCTCTAAATAAATAGCTAGCTAGATAAAACAATGTAAATAAATGAAATTTGAACAATAGCAACACTAATTTATTTATTTATTTATTTATTTATTTATTTATTTGTTTATGGACTACTGTGAATTGGTAAAATTGCAAGCACAGGATTCTATTTTTAAACACAAAGTGGGTTTTAGCAAAATGCATGTTGTGATGATGTCACATAACATGTCTTGGCTCACATTGGCAAAAAACTGCTTTAAATAACTGTAAGCTTCTCCAAATTTCACATAGTTTTCTTGATTTTGCATTAATTTCTGTAATCGCAACATCCTGGAGGGACTTCATAAGATATTTTGGAAGTTGAAGATGAGAGCCCCTGGCCCTAAAATGTTTCAGTATGCTGGAGTAAGCAAAGACTATAAAACAAAGCATCTCCTTTGTCTCTCCTGAAGGCATAAACTCTATCTAATTAGACAAAGCATGTTGCAGTTTTCAGGCAAAATGGAGGAAGTTGCTTGAAAAATAAAAATAAATCCTAAAGAGTTTTAGATAAGTAATGAAAGTTATTTCTCACATGAAAACTTGACAGTTGCATTTTTATCTTTAAAAACATTTTACTTTTTACAAAACTAAATGTTTTTTTTTTTTTTACTTAAGTAAATATGTTCACTTGTAACTGAGCAAAAATTTTATTTATCTATTATTTCCTGCCATGAGGGCATAGTGTCCTGCCATGAGGGCATAGTGGCTTAGCACATTTTCCTCACATCTCCGATGTTGTGGGTTTAATTCCTGACTCCTCCCTTTGTGTGCACATAATTTGCATGTTCTCCCTGTGCTTCAGGAGTTTCCTCCTGGTGTTATGCCAATAAGACATGTATGGTAGCCTTATTGGCATCTTTAAATGATCTGTACTGTGTGTATGTGATTGTCAAATACACAACCATTCACAGTTCAACATGTAGTGAAATTCTTTTCGACTGTCTGTGTCATAAAAATAAAGAAAAGAAACATTTCCATCATCATAAACAAATGAAAGCCACATATCAGATATGAAATTAATCAGGACACTGCTGGCTTTTAGTTTGAGATGCTTTTTCTTCTGTTTGGATAACATTAGGAAGTTAATGAAATAGGTTTGAAGATATAAACATTATTGTGAGAAGAATGGAAAGAAAAAAAAAGCTTTCCAAACATTGCACTTAGTAAGTTTGATAAAAACAGAAGTACTTATAAAACACTACAAATTCTTAGGCCTGAATATCTACTTTCATATGAGCCATTATTTGAAAGTATACCGTAGTGGCATATAAGAAGACAAAGAAATTCAATGCTAAACATTGAAGACATTGAAACAAGAGGGTTCTCCAGACAAGAGCATTAACTAGACTAGTCTTAGGAAATGTAAGAAGAGTGTTTACATCCTGCATGTATCAAGGTTCTCTTAATAAAGACATCTTGCCTGATTTTTCCCTCTGGGTGAATTTCTGCATACTATGTAATACTTCCTATTCTAGGCATATTCATCCTATGAAATAGAGTACATTGGCATTTTGTAAACTGTCCTACAAATTATAATGCTCACTTGATATCACACTTTTTATATATTAAACGTACAATTTTTTTTCTCTGACATCAAGGAAAATATAACAGGCTAGACACACTAGTCAAATGAATAATTCTGATATTTATTGGGATATGCACCTAAAAAAAATTACATGATATATGCTCTAAGCAAATCTTTGTTGAGGACAGAAAGTGCCAACAGTACTATGGAACAAAGCACAGTGTATTCACAGTGACGGTTCATTATCATTTGTCAATTACTTGCATTTGTGACTGTGCTTGATGTGCAGCTCTGCTGTCTGCTGAGATTAGGGGGCTGTATGGTGTTGCCAGTGGCCATGCCAGTGTGATCTGAGTGGCAGAGGAGTTATTCACTCTAACTGAGTGATAGCATCTAAATGTTTGTCAGATCCAAGCCCCACTTTGGTGTTGGTCCTTTTTTTTCCTTTCTGAAATGTCATGTTGGATCTGGGACCATGTCAACCAGGTGTTGTTCCCCAGAGCAAAATGAATGTGGTTCTCAAATAATGTGGTTCACTTTAATACTCCAAGATCAGGGGTAATAACTTGTTGGTTGGTTATTACAGAATGAATAGAAATGTGATGTGTTAGTTAAGGCAAGCTTAAACGTCTGTAATTATTTTGTTCTCTCCACATATTGTTCTAGGCCTGCATATTGTTTCCCCTGCATTGTCCTTTATCTATCCTTGCACATTTTACATGTAAAGATTCTTCTGTCATTCATCTTTGAAAACCAATAATTAAAATGGAATATTTGGCAAGCACTAATTAAGTGCTGATGGATGATTATTTCAATCAATAAATACACAGCAGTGGGTCTATTCACCACTACATTGCTGTGATTGCACAATGAACGAAGGAAGGGATTTGACTTTCTACTATGCAGTCTACTATCTATTGGATAAAAGTAGTGTCAAAAATATTCCTAGTACCTTAATACCTTATTTATACCTGTATGGTCAAAGGATTGTAGACATCTCACCATCACACCCGTATGTGCTTGATGAACATCCCATTCTCGCTTTAGTCCACATTTGCTGTTATAATAAACTGCACTCTTCCAGGAAAGCTTTTTACTAGATTTTGGAGTGTAGCCGTGTGGATTTGCTCATTCAGCCACAAGAGCATTAGTGAGGTCAGGCAGTGATGTCGGTTTGGCACAGCAGTCAGTGTTCCAGTTCATCCCAGAGGTGTTCAGTCAGGGCTCTGTGCAGGCCACTCGAGTTCTTCCACTCCATCCTTGGCAAAGCATGTCTTCATGGACAGTGCTTTTTACACAGCAGCATTATCATGCTGGAAAATGTTTAGCCCCTTTATTTCCAGTGAAGGGAAATCTTAATACTTTAGCAGAGAGAGACATTTTAGACAACTGAGTGCTTCCGAATTTGTGGCAGCAGTTGGGGAATATGGGTGTGATGTATAGAACCACATATGGTCACATGTCCACAAACTTTTGCCTATATAGTTCAGCTGGTACAACAGCTACTGTTATTATTTTAGTTTTATTTTTAGAATATATCTCAGATCAGTTCAGTTGCGCATTAAAGGTTGAATCTGAAATCTAATTTTGTTTAAAGCTAGCTAGCCAGTTTTTGTTTGTAGATTAACATTTCTAAATGTAGCTAGCTTTAGCTCTTATGGTCTTTAGTGACCAGTATTATCTTAGGTAATTTTTTAGGAACTTTTGTTCTAACAGGGTTAAAACTAACAGGTTTTAAGGTTTTTCTGTTTGCTAAGCATTGAATTAGCAAATACGCTAGCATCCAAAATAATGGTATTTTTGACAGAATAAATGGGAATAAATAAATTAAAGGTAAATGGGTTCAATTAACAGGGTTGAGTGAATGTCTGTTGGACAAAAAAGAAAAAGAATATGTTATATGCTAAGCTATAATGGTTGCTTCATAGAGCATGAAGATGAGTTAAATGGATTCACACTTAAATGCAAAAATAAGAAGATAAGTATTTAAAAGTTTGCTGTATGGCTTTGAAGTAGAAAGTATTTATAGAGGTTTTGAATTGACAAAAACTTCCACATCTATGAGGGCTGGAAATCTTAGATATTAAAAAAAAAATTAAATGTTTTTGTAACTTTACAAAGACCATTATTTATTTATTTATTTATTTATTTATTTATTTATTTATTTATTTATTACTATTATTGCTATTATTATTATTATTATTATTATTATTATTATTATTATTATTATTTTAAATGGAAGATCTGATGGCCTATATAATTAACATAATGGCAAAGAGAAGCTAAATCAAATGCATGTAGTGACAGTGACATTTAATAGTGGAGTAATTTAGGATTTTTTTACTGATCATTCTGAAATAGTCTTATTCTTTATGCTAACTATTGATCCCCTGTGTGCAGTATTATCCCAAACTGTATTCTAACATATTATATATTATGTAAAAAAAAAAAAAGCAGTCACAGAGTGCCCTGTATGAGGTCCAGCATGATATAAGTGTATATATTTAAACTGGAAGCAATTAAATGATATGAGAGTCCTGGCATACAATGCGCCGGTGGTGGAACTGGTGTTGGCAAGGGAAGGGATCGTTAATTAACTCGTGACCTTCTTTCATCTCTGATGGTTTAGGTTCAAAATGATGGGGCAAACTAGGTTAAAAGCTCGCAGCATTATGGGACACTGGCTGTCTTTCTGTAACTTTTTATTCATAATGTGACCCGACTTTTTGTCTCGTTCCTTTACTTAATAAATGCGGGAGCCATTTACATTTTAATTGAACTACACATTGCCATGGTCCAGCCAAATGATAATTTTTTATTTATTTACAATGTGTTAACAGAGGCAAAATGTGTATCAATTGATTGAAGAAGAAGAAGAAGAAGAAGAAGAAGAAGAAGGAGGAGGAGGAGGAGAAAAATAATATAGGCTTGGTTAGCATGTTACCCTCACACATTGGGTGCTTAATTGTCCTGTCCAGCCTCTGTCCTGTCTGTATGGTGTTTTCCCTGGGCGTAGAGGGTTTCCAACCAGGGTGTCCCCTGCCTTGTGCCCAGTCCCCTGGAACAGGCTCCAGCTCTCCATGACCCTATGTAAGATATGCAGTAAAGAAATAAATGGATGGATGGATGGATGGATGAATAGATGGATGGATAGATGACACAACAGACTCAAGACAACAAACATTCTAGGTCTCTTTGATTTTTATTCTATATCTTATATTTTGAAGTTCTGAAACAGACTGTGTCCCTCAGCACACACAACATTTCCCAGCACAGTGAGCTCTGCATGTGCTTTTATGTTTGACATGTGTTTTTGGCTTTGGTCCTGTCTCTGTCCCTGTCTCACCACTGGCTTATTTCCCAAACATGTACCCTTATTCTTAGGTTTGCCCTTGATTAGCCTGTCTTATTATATCATGATCTCTTTACTCACTATTGTGTCATATTTACGTTTATACAACAGTTAGTTCTGGTTCATTAATTTGATCGGTTGTTCAGCTTTCCAAGAGTGCTTACAGTATATCTCCTATAACTGCGATTTTTTCTAGTGTGTGTATGTGTGTCACTCTGCTTTGGTCAACTTTTATTTTAAATGTGCTTTTTTAAGAAAACTTTAATTGGATTCTTTGGGATCTGTTTCCTCTAGCAGAGCAAAAATAAAACTCAGAAATAAAGTAATATCACATGAGCAAGAGTATGGTTACATTACATATCTACAGAAAATGAAATATTTCTGACCTCCTCTCAACATTTGTAATGTATTGTTTTTTCCGAGTAGCTTCTGTCTTTTTATTTATGATCATGGATCCTCCTAGTTTAATGATGCCTCAAGTCCACTGAGTTTAGGTCCTACGGTACTGTATAGCAGAAAAGTTTTAACTTGAAAATAAACAAACAAACAAACAAACAAACAAACAAACAAACAAATAAATAAATAACACGGTGGCTTAGTGGTTAGCACGTTCGCCTCACACCTCCAGGGTCGGGGTTCGATTCCCGCCTCCACCTTGTGTGTGTGGAGTTTGCATGTTCTCCCCGTGCCTCGGGGGTTTCCTCCGGGTACTCCGGTTTCCTCCCCCGGTCCAAAGACATGCATGGTAGGTTGATTGGCATCTCTGGAAAATTGTCCATAGTGTGTGATTGCGTGAGTGAATGAGTGTGTGTGTGTGCCCTGCGATGGGTTGGCATTCCATCCAGGGTGTATCCTGCCTTGATGCCCGATGACGCCTGAGATAGGCACAGGCTCCACGTGACCCGAGGTAGTTTGGATAAGCGGTAGAAGATGAATGATGAATGAATGAATGAATGATAAATAAATAAATAAATAATAACAATAACAATAATAATTGTTATTATTATTATTATTATTATTATTATTATTATTATTATTATTATTATTATTTATTATTATTTTTTTTTTTCAAGTTAAAACTTTTCTGCTATACAGTACTGTAGGACCTAAATTCAGTGGACTTGAGGCACATAAATATTCATAACTGGGGGGTTTCTATAAACCAGTCAAAAACCCAAGCTTATTTAAAATGTCAGTCAAAGACCTCAGGCAACAAGCAAATGTTTTTCTCACCAGTCTTGCAGATAGTGTGTGTGAAAATCTTTAAGATATACTTACTAAAATGGAAACCCATTTATTATTAATAAAGATATAGAAGCTGCAAATGTAACCATCTATCCATTTTTTTTTTGTACCGCTTATACTAAACATGGTCACAGGGGGCATGGAGTCTATCCCAGGAGAACTGGGGCACAAGGCATATTCTCACACACCCTACGGACTGTCAGTCTGTAGCACATGTCTTAACCAAAACTGAACTCACCTAATGTAAAAAGAAATAGAGTAAGACAGGGAGAGAGAGACAGTTTTTGTTGTATAGAGTACATGGGACTTCTATTAGTAAAAATAAGATGTTGGATGTCACTCATTTTTTCCATTACGTTTCATTTATGTCAGCACTGATGTGATGATCAAACCTAATACTGTATGTCTTTGAAATTTTATGCACTTAAACTCTTCTGTACTGAACAGGCTATGCTATGAGCAAACCAAAAACAGTGGAAATTACTTGTAATTTGATAAAAAATAAAATCAAGGAGTCGTTATTTAACACCTGTTCAGCAATTATACCTTTGACAGTGAACAATGTGACAATGTGAAAATGGACAACTGAAATGTCAACAGTTCAAATGTGGTCTGAAGGTATAGACTCATTTTCTCGTATTTTGTAACTACAAGGCTATGTCCTTGTTACTATAGAAACAGAATCATGCAAGTGAATTAATAAAACTTTGAAGATGAAGCAATTGCCTGAACCGCACTGTTATAGAAAGTTCATCAACATCAGCATGAAAAAAAAAAATCGATAATTCAGCAGTGCTGAAGTATAAAGGTACGTATATTGTTATATATTATAAATATTTTATAAATATTTTATATACACTTTATATACATTTAAAAGAGGCAGCTGAAGTGATGGAGGAAGGTGATGATTGAGGTGATTACAGAAATACATTTTCCATAGGGTTTGCAGTTAGAGAGAAATATTTGGGATTTATTTTATATATGTAGAGTGATCTATATCTCATCCTGTGACTTTCTTCCAGTAGTTATGTTAATAATGTAATGCTACATATACACATACAGTACAATGACACATAGCAACAAAGTGTTCAGAAACCATTCATGTTCAAATTGAGTTGGAGACTTTAGGCATCATGGCATCTACTGTAGATGTAGGTAAGTAACCAACTGGATGTAAGTGCTCTCCTTCCAGAGTTGTTGTCAACTGGAATTATTACTATGTCTAGCAGTGGTAGGAATGCTACTTCATAGTACTTTGACTTGCAACTATGTGTGAACATATTTTAAGACAATTCCAAGGATTTTTTAACCAAATTTATCAAATTGCGGCTACAGACTATTTTTTATTCATTTATTTTCTTATTTATTTATAATATTTTCTGCATAGTTCATGGAAAGTTGAAATAGTGATATACTTTATTGAAGATGACACGCTCAGTTTATCTGAGTGAAATGTGTGGGAGGGAAGTGCAGTGGAGCTGTTAAAATGGACTCATATTCCGAAGCGTGCACAAATAGCACACTGGATTGTGAATGTTTAACAAACGCCATAAAGGATTCCATCCCTAGTGTGACGCTTCTTTAGTTAGGAAATTTGTGAGTCTTGTTATTAGTGATCATCATTATTTTTAATTATTTATAGATACATGTATTCTAAAAACAGTGAAACTCTTAGCCACCTCTCTATTTTTGCTCTCTGTCGAAAAAAAAAACAAAAAAAACACCAAAAACACGGTCTTGGTATCACGAAACCTGTCAGTGCCTCTATAAGTCATCTTTCCAGAATATCCTCCTGTGGGTAAAAAACATACTGAATCTTCTAAAGCTCTGACACCCATGACTCCATCCATAAACGTTATATAAAAATCTCCAAACAGAACATTTTACTGTATCAATGACAATATTTTTCTGTCATTAACACTATTTATCAGCTCATTAGTAGTCTTAGATTATGTAAATATATTATGCATATTTATTATGTAAATTGTCTGCAGCTGTGCTTAATCAGTTACTACTATAGATATGAATTTAAATTTAGATTTACATTTACACTTATGTCATTTACCAGATGCCTTTACATAACCACGGATTTACTAGGTCACACACTTAGGATACCATCATACTAAAACTCTGCTGTGAGGAATTATAGCACAATCATTTTTTTGAAATAAACACTTAAGACAAACAGGAAACATGAGAGCTAGTTTATGTGTTTTAAGTGTACATATGAACCTGTGGTTTATATTGCAGCACAACCATGAGAGCTGCTAATACACACTCGATCAATCAACTCCTTCTGAACATTCAGATTTCAGGATTCATTGGTATAATATGTTACCATTTTTGCTCACCTGAAACACTTGTGTGGCCAGTCATGTCTTAAAGTGCTATTTTCCTGATGCTTTTCCTTTTCTTTGAGTGCTGCACTTCATCAACTTCTCCTCTCACAAACACTCCTCTCTTCACATTTTGCAATCTTGATTTACTGCTCTTCTCGTTCCTCCAGCTCTATCTCTCTTTTCACACTGTCCATATGTAATAGCATTAGGCAGCAGTGGTAAGCCAGGTGATAAACACTTTGCCTTTTTGCCGACAGGGATAGGACCCTGATGTATGTGTGTGTTTGCACTCTCATTCCTGCTACTAACTCCTAGAGATGATTGGCTTCATGTAATTGGCTGCATTATTGAATCTAGTCATCACTCTGTCTTTATATTTATTTGACAGACAACCAGCATAAATCTTAGCACTTTTGCAGTGATCATAGTTAGACATGCTATGTATTAAAGTGTACAGTATATTTTCCACTTTTTCTAAGACATTTCATGAGCCTGGAAGATGAGAGAGCCTATCTAAATAATTAAATACTTATTTCTACACTTAGACTGTGCCCAGATATTCTGGCCACAAAAAGCACCACTTTTCCCTGAATGGAGGAAAAGACTGGAAAAAAAAAAAAAATAATAAAAGCTTGATGAAAGTTCTGCTGACAGAGATTCACTTTTAGGCAAGGGTAAGGATAAAGCAGTGGCTTCTGATATTGCACTCTGAGCTACGTGTTGCAGGCCAGACACCACGACTCTCTATACCCAAATGAGACATGACATTCTCTCGCAAGCCGGCATACTCGTTCAGATTAATTATTTATAGCCAGCACACACAAAGTGTGGCAGTCTGGGCAGCAATCGTTGGATGCTCATTACATAGAAGGGCACTTGCTTGTCACTCATCTTTACAAAATTGTCTATGTATCACTCTCAGAATGTCAACACTGTTGTGTATCGGTGCCTTGCTTCTTGCATTTTTCTGTCAGTAAAGCAGTACCACTAAACTGAATTTGGGAATCAAGTCCTTTTTCATTATCTTCTATTTTTCAGCATTTTTAAAATTACTTTTCATGCTTAATCACCTATGCCAGCTTTAGTAATAGCCAGTTTATAGTATATACCAGTCTAACAGTATAAGTCTAACAGTATTTAGTATTAGTTTAAAGTAGGGTAAGAATGAAGGCTGTTTTTTCGATTAGCTGTGTTAGATTCACCCTTACCAAGCAAATAACCAAATAAAAATATTTGCTGTTCTTCAGCAAGATAGATAGATAGATAGATAGATAGATAGATAGATAGATAGATAGATAGATAGATAGATAGATAGATAGATAGATAGATATTAAACACTTCTGTTTGTATAAGCTGTTTGTATCCATGATGAATTGTGAAAATGCCACCGTTTCAATCCAAGCACTGTGTCCATTAGTGTAATGATGGCTTCAAGGCGCTGCCAAGAGTTTGTTTAGAATGTCATTAGAAATTGTAATAGCCAATATCAACTATGTGGTTGGAAAAGGCTAGATTTAAGCTACTTAAAAATAGCTTTTTTAAGTGTTCAGAGCTAGGTTTAAGGTAGTCCCTAAGACAGGTAACGTCATGCTACAAGTGCTATATACACTAATTCTTTTAACACCATCGGTTTATTCACTCTTTTGAGAATAAAATCTTTTCTCTATATATGGTACCCCTGGGTACAATTACTCATAAACAAGCTTGCATTGCTGTGCTGATGACACACTGTTGTATGTTTCACAAAGCCAGATGAAATGTGGAAATGGCAATAGACACTGGATGCTGAGTAACTTCCTCCTACTTCTGACAGTTACATCACATGAAGCATAAAACATAAAATATGCAATATTTATTATTGCTATATGCCAGAAAATCTAGTTCATGCGTTTGTTACCTTTAGGTTGAACTGCTGGATTAGCATGATAGTTAGTACAGAATGTAGCAGAATGAAACTAACCAGAATTTGTAAAATATTGCACCACAGTATATTTGATCTTTGGAACATTTTGTTTTTTTATGATCTATCAAACCTACTTCATATAAAAGGTACAGTCTCTTTATTAGTACCTAGAATCAGAAAGTGGCAGAAAAAGTGTAAACTTTTTTCTAACAAAGACACATTATTTTAGAACAGCCTTCTTATTGCTGTCTGGGACTCAGACTTTATCTTTAAGTCTAAGCAGCCTATTGCTGTTGCCTATTGCTAGTCAACATTCCCGTATAGCATAAAATGTTTTTCATGGTTATTTTTGCTCTCTTGTTTCTGTTTTGTTCACTGGTAAAATATGTCTCTAGGTTGCCAGATATAAGTTAAATTCTATCTAGTTTTGAGTGTAGGATTTCCCAGGTCTTCCCCCAGGTGGATTTCCCAGGTGTTACCTCAGGTGTACTCTCTGAGGTCTTTAACAATATAGGGTTTTAATGGGACTATGAGCTATGTTAATAAACGTAGATCATGGCTACTTGTTTAATACTTTGGTTTGGTTTGCTTAATTATAGTTTCTCTTCACTCATCCTTTGTTATATTGCTATTATAAAGCAACCAACATTTTTAATCAATTGGGATGCTTGGATGATCTCATCTTCCACTCTCAGACATTCACTCAGGTTGATGGTGGAGTGATGGGCTGCTGTCCCAAGATACCCTCATGCCTGTGTTACCTTCAGGCTCTTCCATTTATTTATCCCATTTATTATGCTGTCATAGCTATACCAGCTAGAGTCCCTGCTTGCACTTTGCACACAATGTACATCCTCTTAAATCAATATAGGGCAAGAGTATACTTGATAATCTGCTCTCTCTCTCTCTCTCTCTCTCTCTCTCTCTCTCTCTCTCTCTCTCTCTCTCTCACTCGCTTTCGCTCTCTCTTTCTCTGTGTGTGTTTGTCAAGCTACATGTGTTTTTCCTGCTGTCTTATAAGATTCTGGCGATCTTGACCCCTTCTGCCTTCTGGACCTGCCTGATCTATCCTGATGCTCAACTTCTGCCTGGAGCTGCCTTCAGCTGAGGATTACTCAGTGCTGCTGAGGAAGCACATGGATTGTTTGGACAAACACATGTGAATAGCCTAAAGTTGCCACAAGATTGCTGTGAATAGTACCACAGATACCCTAAAGATTGCTTTGGACAGTACCACACAGATACCCTAAAGATTGCTGTGGATGGTTTCACTTGGATGAAGGTTGAAGACTGCACTCATTGAAAACAGTCTATGCTCAAGTATCATTTATTATTTAGAAGCTAACTTCAATTCACTGCATACGGGATGGTATAAACATATCGAATATAGAAGATTTAAAGCTAAAAACTGTAAATATATATATATATATATATATATATATATATATATATATATATATATATATATATATATATATATATATTTAATTTATAAACTATTTAATTTATTAAATTATTTTATTTAATTTATAATTAGTCTGCGATGACATGGAGGTAATGGTTATAGTTGTCTTAATAATAGTTTATTTAAATTATATAGTTTAATTAAATGATACATAAGTATCCTGTTATTTTCCTTTTCTGCACATGTAAATGTCTTTGTTTGTCTTCTTGGTTCTAGGAAGGCAGCACTCCTGTGTAGTGTTTAATTGGTCAATGTTGTACAGCAAGCATAAGCAGAACACAATAAACAAGTCATAATTTAAAGTAAATGGATTTTTGTCAAAGTTGTTTGTGACAGATATTGAAATTAGAGTAACTGGTATGGTAATACGTGGGATCCAGATGACATTTCAGTGTTGCTGGCAATGAAGATGATTCATAAAATAGATGAGCGCTGCTAACATCAAGTTATGCGCACATGGGTCCATACATTATTACTCAGTTGTGCATTTGCATATATACAATTGGTTTGTCTGTGATTTAGGTCTCTGATGCTCAAGTTGCCCCCTTCTATTTTGAGCCAGATATCAACAAACCATGTTACTTACATTGTTATCTGTGGAGTTGAGAAGAAGAAAATTATGAAGTGAAAAATGGTGATTTTTCTACTTGACATTTCTGTCTTTCCATTCACAGGTTACACAAGCTACAATAAGTAAAAGATATAAAACAAACAAATCAAACTACATAGAAAAGAAAACAACACCCAGCAACTTCTTATGCGTGTTATGTCCAAGTTGATCCAATGTTATGTCTGAGTTTCTTCAATGTTATGTCTGAGTTGACTCTCAGAAAGTAGGTAGTAACAAAAGTTACCTTTAAAGTATGGCATTATAATGCACACAATAAACAATACACAATAAATAGTCCTCAAAATACAACATTGTAGTGTCACAGAAATTATGGGTTGTAGTGTTCAAGTAATAATCTTTTAACAGATATTTTAAGAACATATTAACAATGAGGACTTAAAGTGTCAATGTGTAAAATTCATTTAAAAAAATTGTTTGCATTTGTAGGAAACATGTGATTTCCAAAATATGTTTACATTCATTTAGATTAAATTAAGTATAAATAGTGTTTTTGACCTAAAATATAGGGCCATATTCATGTACAAGAATGTGTAAATCTCTCAATGCTGTTAGAATGTTTACATATAATACCTAATACAATACCGTTGTCATGACTACAACACATTTCTTTATACCTAGAAGTATGTTTTGGGGATTCAAAAATAAATATTAATTCATATTTTTTATTACATATGTAACATGTCCAGCATGTAAAACATTCTGCTTCTTCAACAATTCTTTGTTTTTGGCATTTGGAAGTATTTGTGCCGTTTGATGGAATGAAGAAGGAAACAAGATAAGGCACATGCTAGAAATGTCTTGTGACACCCCCACTTTCATAAGCTTATTGTCTCTATTTTTAAAACTACTTTGCTAACTTGTTATTCCCCTCTCTCTTTTCCCCCATGCTACAAACTAACTCATCCAAAAAATGAATCACTTTCTCCTACTCACTCACATCCATTCTACGTCATATACAGTTCTTGGTTACTGCTGTAGATTTAAATGCTTTTCCTAATTATTTAACAACATTGTGAATAGTTACAGTTACTAATAAGATCATATATAAAATACAGCATACATCATATATATATATATAATTTTTGTGCTTACACATTATTTATTCTGAACTTTTCTTGTAACTATATTTGGTGACATGCTGTGAACATGGGTGAAGCATATTCTATTCTTGAAATGCTATCAGAATCTCCAAGAAATCTGTTATGGGTATATTTATCTGTCTCCATTCTCAGAGCAGTTTTAGACATGGGGTGCTTTTTTGTGGTACTGTCAGGGAGAAAAAAATAGAGTGTATCTTCCTCTCTGGGTGTCAGTCTATTGGATGTTTGCTTAAATTGGCCACCTATGAGGAAAATGACATTGTGTGGAGTACAGACTAACAATGCAATCACTACAAAATTCTTCTACAAATCACAAATTGAAGATGCGTGGTCTATACAAAAATAAGATGCATGCTCTTGGATATAAAAAGGTTACTTTTATTATGGGGTGGATAAGAGATCAAGCCCAAAACGCCGCCTGTGAAAGAAAATATTTTGTTTTACAGCCTGTAGCAACAGCTAGAAACATGCCCTTGACATCATCACACACAGACACTCATGTAAATTAGCAGTTTCATCAGTTCACTGAATTCTTTTGTTGGATATAACTAGATTTGGGATGTATTTTTTACAAAGGGGGATCTGCATAGAATTTGTAACTTGCAATTAGGGTCGGTGAAAATTTTTGTTTGTTAGATTAATAAATAAATAAATAAATAAATAAATCAAAAGGCTCTAAATGAAGCCAGAGTTCTGCAAAAAACTTGATTGCTGCTTAATTTATGTTATAATTTGGCAATCTTCCTTCCCCTGCACGTTTTAAAAGTGTGCACTTCCACCTAGCACTTGGCTAGTTTACAGAAGCACTCACCGGAAGAGATGATGTGAACTCATACAGTAAATGCAGTGATTGTGAATGTGTATAGAAGAAACATGGGCAGGACACTCAGCTGCTCTCAAGCATTTTAGTACAATAGGGTAATAGTAAAAACAACAGTAACTTGTGTACATTTTGACTAGCATATTTTTTTCCCCTTGATTTCCGAGGAATATACTATACTTTATACCAGAGATGGGGGACTCGAGTCATATGACTTGACTCGAATCAGACTTACTGTAAGTCGCAAATTTGAGACTTGAGACTTACTTGACAAATATTAAAAAAAGACTCGACTTCACTTTGACTTGACATTCATGACTTGAGACTTGAGTTAAGTGACTCGATCTGTTAAATCTGTTTTTGAACGCACGCACGAGCGCAATCTAACCACATGAACGCAGCAGGCAAGCAGAGAAATGGCGGAGCCAGAGGGGTGTCCGGGGTGGCACTGAACACCCCTGGCATCTGATTGGCCACCCCAGGTGCCATCCCAAATTTTTATTTGATAGCATTGGAAGTTTGGTTCACATATCAAAAGAAGACGTTTGGTCATGGCACCGCTCAACATTTCAAATCCATCAATCAATGGCAGGAAAGAGTTGAGAGGTAAAGAAGAATACTAAATACTAATACAACAAATTTCTGTAAGTTTTGAGATTAAACTTCAGGATTTAGTTTTCCAGAAAAATATTTCGAAAGTTACGTCGCTATATACTGTAAATTGACGTTAGAGGCTATTAACAGATTAATCAGACAAGAGAGATCGGTTCGTTCCCCAGTTTAGCCATAATATTCATACAGTAATATACCTAAAGTTGCCTTGGCCACCCCCTGGCCACCCCATGTATAAAACTCTAGTTCCGCCACTGAAGCAGAGGGGCACTAACTAATAAACCTCAACAGTCGTGACAAAACATGGAAGGCGCTACAATAATTAACCAAAAATAATTAAGTTCAGGTACCGGGATTTTGTGATGGACAGGACTCCCTGCAGTTTTGGGTTGTGAACAGGCACACCCTCCCCTTTTTGTTCAAGGTAGCGGTAAGAGTTATGGCCATCTCTGCATCAGCCTACCATGGCTGAATACACGTTCAACAGGTGCACCACCTGTTGAACGTGTATTCAGCCACGGTGGGGAGATAATGCGACCACATCGCTCACAATTGAGTGACAAAGTTCTATCAAATTTAATTTTTTGCAAGTGTAATGTAGTGTAAATGGTTGGTCACTGTTTATGTGGAAATGCTTTTTTGCAATAGCACTTATAATTGGTCTTCAGTGTTAGGCTTTGAGTGAAAAGCGTATGGACCGTTTATGGGGATATATAAACTAAATATAAAAATAAAAAACCTTAGAGTTGCAAGCACAGCCATATTCTTGTCTCGCAGGCACACGCACACACATTCAATTTAAAGGGATAGTTCACCCAAAATGAAAATTCTTTCATCATTTTCTCACCCTCATGATGTTACAAACCTGTATACATTTCTTTGTTTTAATGAACACAGAGGAAGATATTTTAAGGAATGTTTGTAACCAAACCATTCATGAGCCCCATTCACTTTCATAGTATTCTTTTTTCCCACTATGGAAGTGAATGGGGCTCGTGAATGGTTTGGTTACAAACATTCCTCAAAATATCTACATGTATGTTCATCAAAACAAAGAAATTTATACAGGTTTGTAACATCATGAGGGTGAGAAAATGATGACAGAATTTTAATTTTTAGGTGAACTATCCCTTTAATATTAATAAATTACACTCACTCCAATCATCTCTTGATCTAATTAATAAGGATCTAATTATAATAAATAAGGATCTAATTTAAAGATGTGTTCATGTCCCATTAAAAACTAATGCCTGTACTTTATATATATATATATGTATGTATATATACGTATACGTATACGTATACGTATACGTATACATATATACTTTTCCATGGTCTTCTGCCATGTTTGAGGCATATTGAAACTTTTCATGCTTTTATGTTGGGCTTATTACATCTTAGGTTTTGTAGTTTTGATTTTTATTCATTTTTAGATTTTTATTGTATTTACAACTCTCCTGTATGTGGACAACTTTTAAAAATAAATGCATATAATCATTTTTTTGTTGCAAATAAAACTCTCATAGTCCATAAATACTGTAGATTTAAGTTTGTTTAATATATACATTTAGTTAAATCAACAAGCACCTGTATGACTTGCAAGTGACTTGCTTGACTCAAGCTACGACTTGACTTGAATTGCTTGACATAAAGCAGTGACTTGACTTGACTTGACTTGACTCTCACAAAAATTGACTCGGACTTGCTTGAGATTTGAAGGTTAAGACTTGAGACTTACAGTACTTGTGACTTGCACATGTGTGACTTACTCCCACCTCTGCTTTATACTGTGTGGTCGAAAGCATGTGGACATATTTCCCTAATTGGTTGCCACACAGTTTAAAGCACATTATTACATATGATGTACATCTTTGTATGCTGCAACATTAAGGCTTATTAAGGCTTCTTGTAAAATCCCAGACCTGTCCCAGCATGACGTTAGTCCTGTGCACATATTGAGCTCCATAAAGACATGGTTTGTATAGACTGAAGCAGAAGAACTCAAGTGTACGGCCCAGGGCCCAAACTTCAACCCCACCAAACACTAAAATCTAGTGGAAAGCCTTTCCAGAAGTAAATCCAGTAAATCTGGCCCGGGATGTTCACTAAGCACATGCATATTGTCTGGTGTCTATATTCTTTAAAGCTATATAGTATATATTATGGGGTTTGGATCTGCCTACTTCTGCTCCTGTAGATGAGCCTCCACTGTGTGTAATCAGCTGCTAATGACCGAAACTGCTTCTTAATATTAATCAAAATTTGTTTTTCATACCTTAATGATTTTCAGCTCTTTTTGTTGCATTATAAATTCAGAGTAAATAAATAAACTTGAAATTGGATTTAATTGAATATGAACACAAGTTGTTCCACCTTAACAATCAGAGCTTTTAGTAGAGATGGTACATATCCAAAGAAAACAACAATTTACTCCAAAAAATACAAATTCAATTTAAAAAAGGATGTTATTTGTCCTATTGTAACGGCTGTAAGCTGTTGTTTAGAAGCAAATTTTACCTTCTAACAAACATTTCATCAGCATAGTAAAAAATAGTAGAGCAGTCAGGAAAACAAAATAATTTTTGGCAAACCTTCTTCTGCCTTGTTGACAGCTGGCTGACTTCCCACATACTGTACTACCTAGCTAGCTGATTTGCATATTGCATGGGTGAAAAAAGATGAGATCACAATGTGCACCGAATGCAGACAATTAGGACACCTTAATATCAGGTGTAAAAGCAGTGGTGTGATTATATTACTTTCAGGATATTAATATCCAGCTAGCCATCACATGCTAATGCAGGTTATAAATGGGGTCTAGGATGAATAACTGCTCGTTTGTGGATTTTTCTTATCTGTAAACTATCATGGGCATCACTGTCATCTATTTGTTGGAGTGCATTAATGTTTTAGTTTATTTTATGATGAAGGAAAAAAGTGTACTCACATTTTTACATCCTGTCAGATGTCAAACGTTAATCATTTCTGACACTGTTCTGTAACTCATGGCCGTGTGTGTCAAGTTCAAACCTAGAAATTAGCACAGAGCTGTCAGACAAGCATTTGGCTTTTGAAATGTTGACAGCATGGTTGCCTATTTCTCACAGCGACATGAGCACTTTTTGCACATTACAGGTCTGTTTCACACAGATGCTTCCCCTCTCCTCACAGGGACAGGCAATATTACAAACACATGTAATGAGCTACTCTCTAGACTGTTTCATTCTTACAGAGTTTGGGAGCACACATGCTTGAATACATTTAATAAGAGCTAAAATATTAAAAGTTCTACTTCATAATTTTTGCACTGCAGCAATATGAGCAATGATGAGCAATAATGAGTAATCAGTGTGTTAAATAACAGGGTGGGACTGAATGAATCTGTTCATTCTTTTTATGAAGCTCATTCATTCTACTGCATCCCAGCACTCTGTGGCTCGGTGACTTACTGATTAGCACCTTTGCCTCATACCCTCCATGGTCGAGGGTTTAATTCTTTCTTCTGTCCATGTTCTCCCTACACTTCTCTGGGTAATCTGGTTTCCTTTTTGTTTTCTTTGTGGTTTCAGATAAAAGAAAAAATTCTAAAACTGATATTCTGTTTGTTTGTGTAATTTTGGGTCCAGTTTGTTCATATATTATGTTTTAGTGAGAAATGAAGAGTCAAGCCAAATTGGCTAGGCTGTTCTGCAGAATGATATCAGACGGACAGACACAGGGCCAGATGGAAAAGCATTATGAAAAGCTTTTATCCTTCATATTTTCTCTTTCTTTCACTAAACATACTGTATTAACAAACTGGACCCAAAACCACACATAAAAACAGAAAATCGGATTTAAAACAATATGATTTTGCTTTTTACCCAAAATCTTAAAAGAAAAAAAAAAATACATACAGTATAACAAAAAACTTTGAAGGTATTAAAACATGCAACGACTTTACTGTACTAGTTTGATAACCATATATAAAGATATATCACCAACAATACTAGTGCAGGAGAAATATACATACTGTACTACATACGTACTCTAATTTAAAATGGTGTATCAGCATCAAACTAACTAACTACCTAACTAACTAATTAATTAAATAAATAAATTGTGTACAAAGAAATTACATTTTAATGGTGCTTCTGCTTGATTAGCATCATCAAATGGTTGTTAGACAAAAAGGTGCTCAAATACTGTTAGTATTAATTTATAGGCTGGTTTATGACAGTAAAGGGACAAAGAAAAATAAAAGTGCTATGGTCAATAACTATTTTTGTTTAATAGCATCTATATAAGACATGACTATAAATCAGTCTCTGCATAATGTCTGACATTCACTTCAGTTCAAATGCCATGAGAACTATCTGTGCTTCTCAGAAGCAGCCCTGAAGCACTAACTGATTGTTTACATGTTACTGGTTTAAGAAAATCTTTTTTGACAGCTGAAGAACAATAGTTTAGATGAAGTCAAATGACCCAAGTGAAACCACCAGTGAAGGCTGCTGTAAGAGAATCTTTAAATCAAATGATGATAGATTACCTTGACTTTTGTGCTGAATCATCATAATTGTTGCAGCCAGATTCGGAAAGAATCTCAAATGCAGGTATTATAATTGTGAGGCTGAGAGCTAAAAGCCTGCAGCTCACAATTCTAAAGAAAGGTGAACATTGTCTCCATTCATATAACTGTTTCATGTACTGTACTGTCTGCGGTGCAATATTTTTTTTCTTCATTTCAGACAAAACCAGAAAGGTGGCATGTTTGGTTTTACTATAGTCAGTATTTCTCCTGCAATGGTATTGTTGAGTATTGCTGTACGAGTATTGATTTAGTGAATGCCATTCATTTGAGATAGAGAGCTTTAAAGGTGATTCTTTTTCAGTCAACTTGGATAAAAAGGGCTCACAGAGGCTTGGAATTTTATTTTACACTGACCAACTTTGACTTCTCTTCCTGCAACCTGCCATTATTTCAAATGTGTCTACAGGGTCTCCACGGCTACCTGTGAAAGTGCAAGCCGAAGTCCTGTATAATTTTCCCATCTTCCCTGCTCTGGGTGTGCTAAATTGCATTGGAAGATGGATTTTTTTGGCATCTGAGGCTGTCATGTCTCCACTGGGGAAGCCTTTATGCACTAGTACACCCGCTATGAAAGTGAATTCTGCAAGGGATGGAAGGGAATCAAAGTTGTTGAGTCAAGTGCTGCCACTCCACTGAAGCACCGGTCATTTTTCTTTGTCAGATAGTCGTATCCCTTACAAGAATATAACTTTGGACACTTTAAGCATTTCCTGGTCTTTCTGTTATGTAAATGGATCTTGGCTCCTCTCCTATGAGATGGCCACGATCATTAGATTAGGGCTGAGGACATACAAACAGAAGCTTTGTGTGTGTGTATGTGTGTGTGTGTGTGTGTGTGTGTGCGTGTTTATTTTTGCCTTTGGCATGAACCAGAGGCCTTGTAATGCATATTAAATGAGGCTTCTGAAGCAGTGCAAAACATTCCAAGTCCACAATATTATATAAACATGCAAAGAGAAGGTTTGATAAAGCTATCTCAGTGCTGAATACTGATATTCATATGTACCCTTCTAAGTCATTCTGAGTCAGTAAATTGTATTTTGCCTATGTGGAATTAGTTGTAAAGGAATGAGATCTGTAAGGTATTTTAACACACTACTTTTTCTTTATGACCATTAGTCAGTTGTAAACAACATCTTATAAAGCAATGGAAAAAAAAAAACTTTTTTATTTTTGCATCTGTTGTGAATACTAAATATTCCGCCTGATGATCAGGTACTGTAAACATTTTCTCCCTTTGTGTTTATTTCCAAACCATGACCATGAGCACCAGCCTAAGCGTACTGTCTGAAGGTCATGCATAAAATCACAAATCCATTTTTTTGAGAGTGCATCTGCTTTGAACAGAGTGTACATCTGCCAACATGTCAGGTGGACATAGCTCAGGTAGGAGCTCAGTGGAGAGAAAACACTGGCCAATCGATCTTTCTGCCTCCAGATGCACATGATTGCCTCTTCGGCCTCCCTAAGTGAAGCATGTGACGTGATTGAACAATCAGCCATATTACCCCTGAGAAATATGATGCCCCCCTCCAAGTTATAGACACACATCCACAGACTCCCAGCCCACCTGCAAGGAACTATAACGTATTTACAACACTTCCCTATGAAGAAAACTCTAAAGGATCTAAAAGGTAGGTCTTCATGATAGATTGTTTGTTTGTCATTACTTCAATAATGCAATTTAAAATACTCTAATGTCTATCATATCTATATCTGTATAAGTTTGGCTAACACATGCTATACATTAGCTAATTTTTGTCCTGTGAACCTCATGACAAATCTTTAATGAATCAAACACTTAAAGGAGCTTAGAAATGCAACTATTTCACATTAAGCACAATGAAGCCTAGCAATATTAACACATTTTTGTATTTTGTGTTTATATCACACTGCTGTTGAATTCTCAGTTCGAAAAAGTTCACCTACAGTATTTTCTATAGCGTTTCCGTAAAGCCGTTTTGTGACAATACTAAGTTAAAGTCCTACTGTATAGTAGTTGTAAATAGGCTACACCAATAAAACTGAATTACATTGAATCAAAATGATTTACAGTACTGTAGAATGTGTTATCATTTCTATAGAGACAACTGGTTCACAGAGTATGCCAAATAATCTAAGACTAACAATAAAGATAAAAAAGTGTCATCCTTGATATGGTGCAGTTTTCTGTAGGAATACATTTATTTAATATTTATGAAACAAGTCAGAGCTTTGTAAGAGTCAGTAAGATTCTGCCAGGGAGACTATTCAGGAAGAGGCTTTGTACTTCCTGCTATATTTTTAACTTAAAGAAAAAAATGCATACAGTATGAATTACTCTGTCAATGCATATGTTTATAGCTGCTAATTGATAACAGGAACTAATCACAGATCAGTTCAGTGATAAATGTAACTATAAACTGATAAAAAAAAAAGTATGCGCTGTTCATTAATAAATGATAAGTTTAGGCAAATAATTGTTGTAAAAGAGGAACGGTTGTATTTGGAAATTAATCAACATCAGAGTGCTAATGTTAATTCTCCTTTATATCATCCCGTTGTTGATTATTTTCTTGTTTTCACTGTATTAAGAAACCCTAACCAGAACAAGTACATACAAACAAAATATTTATTAAAGTAACACAATAAATGCAGAAACTTTAAGTGCGTAAACATTAAAATGTGGAACCTTCTGTATCTTACTCCTTAATTAATTACCACATTACACTCTTTTCCACCTAGAATAAACCAAGAGATTCAATCTGCACAAATCCTAGGCAGAAGAATGTAATTTATAATGATAGTGTATGAAAAGTGATTACACAATGCTGTTGTTCATTTAATTAATTGATGGTGAAATCGTGGAGTCAGCAGGAATCACTGTGGGTACTCAAATCTAATTAGAGCAGCCTTGATTGTTCATAGTCGATGTGTTGTTGCGTGCCTCCTAAAAGACTATATGTGATGATTGTGTTATGAACACATACAATTTACAGTAGCTCTTTTAATAAGCTAAATGAAACATATGTATAACTAACAGGTTTTAAATGAATTATTATCATTATGTATGTTTTGAAGCATTTGTACAACATAATAAGCTTTATTTTAATGCTTTTTATAGACAGGTGGTTTACTTAACTCATTACCGTAAGAGTTTCGAAATTATTTATAAGTTTTGCTTTAGAGTTCGTAACATCTGTGCATAATTAAGCTCACAAGGTTGTAGTAATTAAGCGAGCCACTGGAGATGGAATTGATAACATTATTTATAGGCCCATCACTACTGCTGAGCTGCCCACCCACCTCGCTGGCTCGTTTGACTCATCGTTCACCAGTTAATGTGGGAAAAAAAGAAAAACAGAGGCTAAGACTTTGCATATAGAAACTTACATCTGTACATATGCATTTTTATTTTTTTGGGTCTTGGGTGTACCCTTCCTTGTGCCCTGAGTGAACTGGGGTTGTCTCCAGGTTGTCTTTGTAGCACATGTGAAATAAGAGGTAGAGAAAATGGATGGATGAATGATGCATTTTTCATCTTCAGTAAGTGTATATTCCTGCAGTAGATCTGTTGCTTCTCCCAGGAACACTGCAAATACTTACTGGAGTCCACTGCAAGGCATCACCCCATCACACACACACACCAATAGGGGCAAGTAAGCATAGCCACAACTGGCATGACTTTGGGAGGTGGGAGGAAACTGTATGAAATCAGGATAAGCTCAGGATTGAACAAGAGACTTAGGACTTTTTGAATCTCCCCACTATTGATCACTGGAATGATAATGCCAAGAATTTGCATATCTCATAAAGTATTTTGTAGTGTGTAGCAAGGAGACTAATGTAACATTTGCTTGGCCTTAAGATGCATCTGTCTAGGGAGAAATTTAAAGCAAGCCAGGCATCCCAACCTGGCAACAAGCTCAGAGCTGAAGACAGTGTACTGTAAGAACTGAAATATTTACACTGAATCAGTCACCAATTAGCAGCTTAAATCCTTGTTGAAACATCACCTGCAGTTGAGCAATCCCAAGCCAAATGCCAGGGTTGTTCATGTATATCTTAAATGGTATTTTCTCTCCAACAAATGTCAGGGATAGGAAACATTTTGACAAGAGTTAACAGCTGTGTAGTGGCAGTCTTTTTTAACCTGTCTGGCTTTGACAAATGTACAATTGTGATGAGCTTTGGAGAGCAGAAGAGTGTCCAGAGGTTTGCACTTTTTACAGACAAGCATTTGCAGATACTTTTCTTGTCTACTGTTGGGATGCAGTATCAACATTTTCAGAATCAGGAACATCTTATAGGGTGCATGTGCCTCCCACCTCCAGGGGTAGAGGTTTCTATTCCCACCTCTATCTTGTGTCCGCAGAGCTTGCATGTTCTCTTCATACTTCGGAGGTTTCATCCTGGGACTCCAGTTTCCTCTCCCAGTCCAAAGAGATGTGTTGTAGACTGATTGGCATCTCTAAATCCTCTATAACATTTGAATGGGTGTGTGGGTAGGTGCCCTGTCCAGGGTGTCCCCTGCTTTGTCCCCAGAGTCTCCTGGGAGAAGTTACAGGTTCCCTGCCACTACAGGATAAGTGGTTCAGAAACTTGATGGATTGAAGAATATGTTGTTTAACAAATATAGATGGCACATAGGAATTTGTCCTAGCAAATCTGCACAAGAAAGACCTGGAAATATTAAACGCTTTTCAACTCAGCTCGGTTGGAAAGAGTGGCTATTGGAGTTGCTATAGCCTTCCTGTCAGCTCAAACTAGTCTGGCATCATGGCACATCAACAATGCATGTTTTCTCACAGGATTTTTTGTTTGTTTCTCTGTTTGTTTTCACACCACCATATACAGTATAAACTTTACAGACAGTGGAAAATACCAGGAGATCAACAGTTGCTAAAATATTTATACCAACCCATCTGGCTTCAACACCCATTGGATGACTAAAATCACTGAGATCACGTTTTTTCCCCTCCTATTCTAATGTTTGATGCTAATAAAGAAGTTAATAAACAAACACAATGATTAATTAGCTACTTGCAAGCATGTACAGATCTATAGGTGATACTAATAATGTGAATGGTGAGTGTACACACATTATATGCACTGTACACAAACTGTGTATGAGTATAGAAAAAAAGTGCAATTCCTCAGATACTAAAACTAATAAAGTGTCACAATTCAGCTGAATACTTCGAAAGTTTGGACATGGAATCTTTGTGTGTCTCAGTTCTCAGAGCTGTTGCATCAAACTCTTGGGTATATGGGATTGTAATTAGTGTAAATGCACCAACACTGACAGTGACAGTGACACTGATGCCAGGTTTTAAGCACAATCCCAAAGGGCACAGCTTTGCCTTCTTGCTATGCAGCAGCAACCCTTAACTCTCAGTGTTTCAAAGAGGATTATCGGAGGTGAAAGTCATTTAAAGCTACGTGTAAACACAAAGGTGACATTTATTATTAATAAATAAGCAAACAAACAAATAAGTGTGTATCTTGCATTGTGATAAATGTACAGTATTTGTGTTCTTTTAGCTGCTTCATGAAGGTGTGTGCATTACTGCCATCTCCTCAGTGATGGACATGCAAATTGGCACTAAAGCTCTAAATACTTTTCTTCCTCTACATTGACTGGCAACCTGAAATCACACATTTTACACCTGAGCTTATCAACAGTTTTCGTTCATTTTCATGAGAAAATAGTAAAAAGGAAAGTGACAGCACTAAAGGAGCTGCCCTGTCTCACAATCTCATCACAGCATTCTTGTAGAGTGATGTGTGAAACCAGCATGCCAAGATTCTGACAACCAAGAAATGATCTTCCATGTAGAATACGGCGTCTGAGCTAAACCGAGTGTATATTTTGATAGATTTACAGTAACTCAAAAGCTTTATGACAGGATGAAATTGAATATGTCTGCCAGCAAAAGGGTTACCCTTTCCCCCCCCAACATCCTGTTTTCTATACATGATTAAGTACCCTTGTTGAGAGTTTGAAGTTACATTGAGTTGGTATTTGTTTGCATTTTAGGTTTTGTTAAGTTTGTGTGGTGGAAAAGGAATACATTAGCCATGAGGTTCAATTTTAAACTTTCCTGTAGACCTGTTTTTTTCAGGCTTTTCTCTTTTGGCTGGTGTTTGTATATTTCCAGCCAAAAATTGCAGTATACAGAAATATAGTTAATATATTTAACTCTACATTTATCTAATATTAAGTCAAACATAGATTAAATTTTATTTCAGATTAAATAACTCAAACTATTTAACCTTGACAGGAATAGAATGTGTTGCCTCAGTGCATCATTTAAGTGAAGAAAAAAAAAAAAAAAAAGAGTTGAGATGAAATGAAAGCACCAACCAGAAGATTACTAATGTGAGATGAAGCTCTTCCAGGGTGTCAATGTCACGGATTGGTAGCGGAGGCAGATGCAAGCGCAGAAATCGATTTATTTTTGGGAAACACATGAAAACAAAGACTATGAACATGAAACAAAACAAACAAGAACTAGATACACATGACAAGAACATGAATACGCTATGGGCTACGTGACTCTCAACCCAACTAAAAAAAGACAAAAACTAGACATTGAGACATGCAGAATCCTCAACTTATATAATGGCACTAATTAGGTGATAAACAAAGCACGTGCGGCTGATCAGTGAAGTGTGTGACTTGATCAGGCGATGAGCTGGGGCTGATGGGCTGTGTGGGGGTGCTGGGCAATAAGATTATAAGAGAAAGTATTTGAGCATCCTGCAGTATTAAAGTCTGGAGGTCCTACACAAAATGCACTGAATGCATTTAAATCTGTTCTGCAATATTTTATGATTACTGTATTAGATAGATAGATAGATAGATAGATAGATAGATAGATAGATAGATAGATAGATAGATAGATAGATAGATAGATAGATAGATGGATGGGAATGTGTATGTATGAAATAATATAATAGTGATATTTATAAAAGGTCAACAATGCCATCATTAAGATTATATTGGCAATGAGCTGCTATTATGAAAAACAGAATCAACCAATCTGGCTCAAAAAATTATTCTAAGCACAGATACAGTATATCAACATGACAGTAAATAAAATATTGAAGGTTTAGTGTAGGAGGAGAACCAAAAGTATAGATCTGTAAGATACAATGTCATTCGCTTTACTTCATGACTATAGCGTGTAATTTATGAACAGCAGGGAAGTGCTATAAAGATATTTCACATTTACATTTACAGCATTTGGCAAACGCCCTTATTGAGAGTGATAAGTGCTTAAATCTCTATGATTGGATACATTAATGCTGGTTCAATAGGTTACATACTCATACAGACATGCTGAGATCCGATCAGAAGATGTGGTGTCTGAGGGTGGGAAAGAGAAGATAAGTTGTGTATCATCAGCATAGCAGTGGTAAGAGAACCATGTGAGGAAATAACTTCACCAAGAGAGTGAGTATACAGGGAGAAAAGAAGAGGACCAAGTTCTGAGCCCTGTGGGACACCAGTGGAAAGTCTGCGTGGAGCAGATGTCACTCCCCTCCATGTTACCTGATATGAGCGCCCTTCCAGGTAGGAAACGAACCATTTCCAAGCTGATTCCCAAATCCCAAGACTCCTGAGGGTGGACAAGAGAGTCTTGTGGTTGACCATATCAAACGCTGCTGAATGGTCAAGGAGAATAAGGATGGATGACAGTTTGGCTGATCTAGCAGCATGTAGTTACTCAGAGACATCCAAAAGGGCTGTCTCTGTGGAATGAGCTGCTTTAAAGCCAGACTGGTTGGGATCTTGGAGGTTGTTCTGTGAGAGATAGACAGACAGTTGATTATAGACAATGCGTTCAAGAATTTTTGAAAGAAACGACAGAATTGATACCGGTCTGTAGTTACTGATGTCTGATGGATCCAGAGAAGGTTTCTTTAGGATGGCAATAACCCTTAATATCACCTATTAGTGTTATTCATATCACAGGATTGGTTGAGAATTAGTTTACTGGATGCACTGCCAAGCTGCCATTGCAAGACCCTTGAGGAAGTCACTTAACCCTGAACTGCTCAAATCTGTAAGTAAATAAATGTAATTGCTGTGTGTAAGAGTGTCTGCCAATTGCCATTAATGTAAATGTAGGTTGCGCCTTATATAGTTAAATGCCACATTCTTTATGCCACCATCACTTGCATTACTGTCTGACATCCATCCAAAGTGCATCACAAATAATCATTAATTGTACAATGATATTATTTACCTTATTTCTTCACAAATTACATGAATTGCTGGTCATGCCACTGCATATTGGTGACGTGTGGGTCCAAGTAATAATCTGTTTATATCAGTCGCTCTCCTGTTAAATACACTTTTAAAAAAAAGAGTTTACAACAATAACAAATGGTTTCCTGGTACTGGAGTTTGTTGTATATTCCTCTTATTGTTTTATTGGTATTGAATGATACTTATCTGTATGATGTTTCTGGATTTGCTTTGTTGAAAATATTTCTGGTTGATTAAAAATGATAATTTCACTAGAAGTCAGAGGACTGAAGAATATTGAGACTAAGAGCCAGAGTTAAATCAAAGAAATAGTTGAGAACAGACAAGTTTTAAAATGAGGTGTATGTACAAAGCACACACTCGAGACCACATAGATAAAGCTCAAGGCTAAAATCAAATGGAAACAAACAAATAAACTAAAATGACTGAGAGCAAAAACAACAGAAGTGAACAAAGGACACACAGGTACACATCATGAGTTAGCAAAAATCACATTGATTTGATTGTAACTCAAAAATCATGCGAAATGTATCACATAATCATAGAAAATAAATAAAATAAATGCATTCCACAATTATCAGATTAAAAAGAAATCTCAAGCAATCTAATACACTCATTGTCTGATGTCTTTTTTTTTTGTGTCTATTTTGGCCTATTCAGTTACTAGAAGTCCGTGGTTTAATGTGTGCCGTGTGTGCGCGCGCACGAGTGTGTGTTTCCTAAAACAATTAATTGCTCTCAGAGATGTATCAAAATTGTCAATCAAAATGCTGCTGACTCTTCTTAAGTGCTAATTACAACCATTAAAACATAATTAAAAGTGCTGATTACACAAGCATTTGAGTTTCATTTTCTATGATCCAGTAATGTGAAAATTACTTTATATATTATGAGGAATACACTGATGTTTTTATGGAAATTGGTTATGGCTGTTGTATCTAAGTGTCGCAGTGAGGCAAAGGCAAGTGAGGATCCAAATGCAGTTCAAACTTTTATTAATCCAAAACACGAAACAGGCAGGCAGGCAAAACAGGGCAGAACCCTCAGGAAACAGGAACATAGACATAAACATTCAACAACGACTAGCACCAGGGAAGTGAACAAACGGTAGATATAACAAACAGGAACCAATCACCAAGCAGAGACAATCAGTGACTAAGACAACACACCTGAGGGAAAGATTGAGTTCAATTAGTGTCCATGGCAACAAACAAGTGGGCGGGGCAAACAATTAACAGCAAGGCAAACCAGCAGACAGAAACAGGGCAAAACACAGACAGACTCATTACACTAAGTTTATGGTTTATAAGCCACCAAGAGATCCACTGTTTTTAATCAATGGTCCTAGAGGAACTCACTTCCTGGTAGATGCTGGTACCAGTTTCATTTATTTATTCATTTATTTTGATGTGAAATATTCAATGTATTTGCCAGAAAGCCACACCGATTTGTCAACAACCCATTGTTAGATCTTCCAAGGAACAAAAAGATTAAATTAGGCACTACTTCAAAGCCCTGATACACATTCATTAACTGAAGATTGTCATTGATTGACAAGGTTAGTACAGTGCTTGCTCCGATGGGACTGCTATTCTCCTCTCCCTGAATTATAGCTACATTTGACACTGCACTTGATGATTGATGAGAAATATTACAGCCAGGAGGAAAAGCAAAGTGGAAGATAAATGGGCTTAATGCTGCAGCTATCGTCATGTCTAAGCACCACATCTATTTATTAATATTTGATTTGCTTCAGTGGCGATCCATCTCTGTTTATATGATACTTGTAGGATTGGATCTGTCATTTCAGTTATTTGCCAGCATTTGTCTCACAATTCTTTGTGGTGTCCCCAGTGGTCTGGGCAAACCACCTCTGAGGTAAGATCTTTCTAGGTCATGCTGGTTTTGGATTTGCAGCAATAGCCTCAACAGAAAATGAGACAGACATACGTGACTGAGTATTACACAAGGGTGTATAATTGTTCAAGAACACTGCAGACCTGGCCAAAGCCGTCTGATCTGGTTTATTGGTGTTTTGTAATATTTTGGGTCTGGAAATGTAAATCAGCTCTAATTAGTCGTGGTATTTGAGCGACTCCCCAAATCTGTTCTGTTAATTGATATCAAGTCTGTCCAAAGGTCATGTATTGACAAAAAATCTGTTTGGATGAAAGGCATGGTTTTGATTTGTTGTCGGGGGAATTGGACAGATCTCAGCTAATATTCCGTCATAAGTATCTTAGAGAGCTTTGTTTTTGATTAAGCTCCCTAGAGCTTGAAAAGCCAGTTAAAATGTAAATGCAGTTGTATTTCTATGAAAACCATAACAAGTCTGATAAGGCTGCACAGACTCTTACAGCCGTCATAGACTGCTGACGTTTTAGCGTTAATTCTTTGAATAAGTTTTTTTAGTGCATTGTATTCATATAAAATAAGACTTTTTCTGATTTACAAGGGACAGCCATATATTCAGAGTAGGGTTAAAGGCCTGACCTACCAAAGCAAAAGCATGCTGGCCCTGAGGCTAGTTCCTAGAGTTTAATAGAAACAAAGAAAAGACAAGAAAAGAAAAAGGCTATTGAGGGTCATTTAGAAGTCTATTTTATTCCAGTGCCAACAGCTAGAATTTGCTTCTATTTGTAGCAATCCCCACACAAATATGAATTTGTTCCAACACGTAAATAACGGAAGAAATTCACACATCTTCTGCTTGTCTTTTTTTTCTCAATGAAATCAACATGCTATTGAAGACATGATCTATCCAATTTAAAAGGTTAACTGCCTGGGTCATTGACAACTGTAACTTTATTGATAGAATCATTTGAAAAAGATTGATTATATGTCTGTGAAACTGGACATTGCCTTGTTGAAGCAATGAGGTTGTCATCGTTGGCTATCATTTTTCTTTTACATTTCAGAACAATTTGCTTATTTATCTCAAACATTATTATTATTATTATTATTATTATTATTATTATTATTATTATTATTATTGGTTGTTAATGATCTGTAAGGATTCAACTAGTATAACAAGAACATTTTTAACCTTCAGTATACAATTATATTAAAATAGTCTTGGAAAAAAAAAAGAAACCTCTCCAGATTGATAAATTATTTCCCAAACCTTTACTTCACATATTTCTAGAGTAATCTGTTGTAGAAAGTTTATAATTAATGGCACTATTCCTGCCAAAGCTTCTTCTTCAATTATCATAACAAAAGCCAGCTGTTCCTTTAGGACTGATTTTTGTAGCATCTACTCTGCAATTACCACCACTTTTATCACCATTTCAAAAGTACTGGGAATTTAGTGATATTTGGTTGCTTCTCCCCATTCATTAAGGACTGTAATGCCTTATATTATTCTGGCTCAAACCAAGGCATTTTACAAGGATGCACTCATGTTTAGAAGCTTTCGATTTTGCCTTTTATTAAAATGGATGAAGATTAATATTCTATATAAAGCTTCAGTGTGTGTGGTGACCGGGAAAAGCCTTCACATGATCACATTTGACATTTCCTATTATAGAGTTTTTCTGAGCTGAAATGTGTTTTGCATATCTCTCAAGTTCTAAAATGGTAAAATCTGTTTTATTTCAGGTAGGTGGACAAAAACAGACCAGCACCCACTTACCTCAAGGCATTTATTACACCCTACGCTGCACCACACTCTTCCTTATCCTCTGCTTGACTGGTCCCACCATGGAAGACATGCATTAAGACTCTTGTCTGTTTTGGCTGAGGTGGAAGGAATGAACTTTCAACTGAATAGTTGTGTCACAGTCTGTTTTCAAACAAAAGACCTACCTACACCTGATTTACTTACATTAGCACTTAAACAAAGTGCCATATGTGCTTTTCTTGCTATATTACCTCCACAACTGAGTTTTTAGTATTCTGGTATTATTTTGGTATTCTTAGTCCATGACCTTGTGAACCAGTATCAAGGTGTGTTTACTGATTAATAGAGACTTCAAAGATTACACAATAAACAGCTTGGTAAAATCAAGTAGTCACTTGCTAAGCATTTCACAAATAAGTGTTCAGGGTTTGTTGCAGATGTAATTGTGACAGGTGTGCGTGGTTAAACCTCTGGTGACTGTGAACGTGTCAGAGTTTAAGCATCTTGGGAAGTGTAGTCCTTTGAGCGTGTTTGTATTTAAAGATTAGATTTTGATGATAACGAATTAAAAAGTAAAGAAAATTCGTTTTTATTTTGATTATCAGCATCATTAGCAGTCTTTGTCTCACCACCTGAGGTAAAAGTCACTGACGGAATACAAACACGATCCTCATCACCGTCTCTTCGACACTGATGGTGAAATAATCAGTTTAAATTCTGTTCTGTTGATTAAATACATTTTTAAATAATCCATTATTAACAAATCATTTAAACATTGTAAAAATGTTCTGCTATAGTTTGGGCTGAGTGTATAAGTACTTCTCTCTTCTCCGTTCTTACAGTCTGAGAGCACTGGCACAACAAGAACTTTTTGTGAGTCAGCATCTGATCACAGACTAAACTGATTATTCATTTATTCATTTATCCTGGTCAGAGTTGTGGTGGGTTAAGAGCTTATCCCAAGAACACTGGGAGTAAGGTGAGAGAAATGACCCTGAATGGGATGTCAGTCCATCACAGTCTAAACCAAGCTGATTTAAATGAAACTTGATAGACTCATGATGTACAGTACACACTTACTGAGGAAATCATACTTACTGTAGCTAGCAAGGTATCAGATCTTTTTAGGCAGACTGACGGCTTTAACTGCTGCATTTTTAAGCACTCCACTTACTAAACATGATCTTATGTGATATTAGAAAGTAGCCCAAATAAAATCTCCAAATCAAAATTCAGAGGCAGACAGGTTTTCCCAGCCACCTACATAGCTACTACACCACAAATCACTGTTGTATTCCTTGTTGTGCTTGATGCATGTCACTAATAAAGAACATCCCAAAGTATGAGTTAACTAGTTTGCTATTTAACTTTGGATCTAATTGTTTACATTTAGCTGTCTAAGAACCGATGATGCATAAGCGTCACTGTCCTCTTGTATTTACATTGTTTGTGTTAGCATGTTTATAATTTTTGCCATCTCTTGAGATATATGGAGAAAGATTGGAAGTCTTCGGTTGGTTGTGCAGGCTAATAAGCATAACATTAGAAATAGAATTGATGATGGAGTTAACAAGTGTGTCAGATTACATCTCGGAGGTCATTAAAAATACAGAAGAACATTGAGATACAGAAGCAAACTCAGAAACTTTTGGTGCATGAGAATGAGAAAAATGGGAGTAACAAGAACAGTCTTTACTCAGGTAGTGTTATGTAAACATAGCACACTCGTGGTTCTTAAACGGACATCGATTTTTGAGAACGGGATCGTTTTATTTTTTTAAGTGAACTTTATTGGATTTTTAGTTAAGAACATGCACACTTGGGCTTAACCTTGAATGAAATAGTCCATGTCTGTTAAAATCCATGTAAGGTAAATATATTACGGAAGCCACCTAGCATCAGAAATTTTCATTCATAGGAGGAACAATGGTTTTGGCTAATAGAGCTGCAGAAACCCTGAGGTGGTTTGGCACTGTCAAATTTTGAATTATATTATTGGACCTTTCAGCCATACAGGTATGGATGAATGATGAATCTCTGCCCCCCTGGAAAAAAGTGAAGAAGTATTAGTTAAACCGCTTCAGGATATCCAATTTCTATCCAATAAATCTAAATCCTCCTCCATTAGGTTCAATGTTACGATGAATCACTCTCTTGTAGCATTGCTCCTGATCTTATAACAAACATACTGAGTTTGGGTGTGTATTTTATCACTTCTTATGAAGTACCATTCTGTTTTAACTGCAGTGTAGGATGGGAAAATGATCTCACACAAATCTCAGAATCACACACTGGAAAAAAATCTAACAAGCAAGAGTGATTCCTGTGGATTTATTGGAAGGATGGAGTAATAAAGGGTCATAAGAAAAGCTAGGAGTGCTAATCACTAACTCCTCACTATTACCCAGAGTCCAGTGTATACAGTGTGTGGGCATTTTCCACATAGAACTCCATCTTTTTCTTTTCTTATTGGTGTGGGGAAAGTGATAAAATGGTTTATTGTTGTTTTACTAGCATAATAAAATCATTTTAATGCCAAGCTCAGCATTTTTGTTTCAGCATTTATCTCAGAAAAGAGTAGATACCAGAAGTGTTTTCAAACAGAAAATATGATGAAACCCTTATAAAGATTGAGAATTGTACATAAAAAAACTATAATTCTTCAGAATAAATAAATAATTAAATGAATGAATGAATGAATGAATGAATGAATATCTTACAAAACATTTAGCCCTGAGTGAAAATGCTGACATTGTTGGTTATTACATGAGCAACATCAAACCATTTGAGAAACAAATTCTCTTCATATAACACAATGACACAGGACCACATGACTATTTTCCAGAACTTACAAATAATAAACAGTACTATAAATATATACTATAAACTATAAACATTTCACCACAAAATCACAAAAAATCACAATTTTAAATACATAAACACAAAAAAGGTGAAAACAGTCAAAATGTATAAACGTTTTTGTTTTTTTTTCGCATAAAACAGAGTATTGAAAAAATTCTAAAGCTTCTATTTTGTTGTCCTTTGGCTGCTCACTGAGTGAGAAGATCCTTCCAATGGACCACCAAAGTTTCTATATAAAAGGCAAATAATTAAAACTAATTAAAAATGTATCATTAAAATTCATCGGCTATTGTTGGAATATAGAATTTCCACCTGTTTTTTGCACTATGATGGCCTGATAGAGACAAGTGTAAGGTTGATGAAGCAATGTTAGCTGTTCTGATGCAGTAATTTTAAAATACCATTTGTTGTAAAATTCTCCTCTGTGGTCTTAATGTGTCAATTATTCACTATTGATCACCATTATTCACTATTGATCACCATTATGCTTTATTTGCATAATGTAAAAATGCACCAACTCAGAACTAAAAAGAAAAAGACATATATATGTTGCCACTACTGGACATTGCAATTCTTAAAATATTGTGAGATTCAGCATGGCCTAGGTACAGGCATAAAGTATTTATAATTATGTAACTGATTTAACTGTATGCTGTTCTTAATAAGCCTGGGCTACTTCTAGTGATAAGCACAAGAGATAATTTATGAAAGTACATTCCCTAACCTATTAAGAGTTCCACATTTTAATATTATATGTGATTTTGCTTTAACAAGGAATCCATGCATTTGTTTTTAGGCAGTAAACCACTTACATATGAAAAAATCCTGAAGCAACATAAACCAATGGAAGACATGCAGAGTCAAAGAAAGCTGTCTAAAAAAGTGCCTTCTTACATCTCATGTAGGTAAAAGATGTTTATAATAATTCATTTTTGAGCCTCTAAAATGGATTATCATATTAATCACTAACATAATTAAGAGCTTTTCAGCTTCATAGCATTCATTAATTTAGAGTATGTGATAAACGTTTGGAAGCATAGATTACTGCATGAACGTCTGCCCAAACGTGAAGTGTGTGATTTTCCAAATACTCATACTATCAGCAAAGCATGTGAGTACTTCTATTTAGTTACTAGTCTAGTGAAAATACAAGCTGGCAACAAGCTCAGGAAAAAATACTTTTGTAGCTGCTGAGCAATCCGGCACAGTGTTTAGAAAAGGTGATGTGACCCTCCTTCTTCACAGAACTCTTTCAGCTCTTGTACCTTCGGGGATGTCTTGCTTGAACAGCTAGCTTCATATCATGCCACAGAGTTTCAATGGGATTAAGGTCAAGACTCTGACTAAAATTTTGAAATTCTTGTGTTTGAGAGCCTTTGTTGTTGATTTTCTCCTGAGTTTTAAAATAATTGCCAAGTTGCCTGACCCAAGCTCTTTTGTGTTTTAGATCACACACAAAAGCCCTCATATTCTGCTGTAGAATTTCCTGATGCAACTTGAAATTCATTGGTCCCTGAATGATTACAAGCTGTCCAGGCCCTGAGGCGGTGAAAGGATTCTACAGCATGCCCTTGGACTGATCTTTGTAGGACGCCCACTCCTAGGGAGAGTAGAAAACAGTGCCAAATTTCTTTCATTTGTAAACTATCAGTTCCACAGTGCTTTGATAGACATCACTTCCTAACGCTTTACATTCTTATAACCTTCAAGAACTTTTATTCTAAAATCTCTTTTCAAGACTTATTAAACGTTATCAGAATTCTCTTGTAACTTGTCAGGTCCAAGCACGAAGCCCTAACCTAACAACCTGGAACACCTAATGAGGCTCATTATAAATATGTTGATAACTTAAGATGCAAGATGGGATAAGATTGATTTAAAGAAGCAATTCATATTTTTTAATGAATAGATAGCCTTGACACTAGAGCAAAGAAAATGACAACGTAAGTAAACAAAAGGTTTTGTTAGAGTCAACTTCTGACAGAAAAAAAAAAAAAAAAACGATTCTGACAGGAGACTTTTAACTTGAAATTAGAAGGATTAAAGATTTAAGAATGGAGATAAATGGCCAGGGCTACTAGTGCTGCAATCTGAAATAGGTATAATTAAAAATGTATTGGTCACCGTCCTCTATCCTTAGCAGGACATCTTCATGCACTACATGCATTTTTTTACAGTACAATTACCATACAATTTTAGACTTAAAGCCCCCAGGGAATATAAATCTGTGATTGCTATTTAATTAGGGTAACATTAATCTTGGAGTCATACAATATTTATGTACAGCATATTAATAATTTGGGACAATCCAATATCTACATTTATTTTGTAAGACTTTTTTTTCCCGCTTGAATTAGATGGGGCTAAACTTAAGTATCGCTTACTTAAACTTTAACTCAAGAGTAAAAATAATGTTGTTAATGAGCAAAATGTAACCTAGGGAGAGAAAACAAGATAATCAGCAAAAGAAACATTAAGTTTATAAGAGAAAGCAAATGTTGTGAGAGAATTTCCAGAGTAAAGAAAGTAAGCGTTACACAAGTGAGAGATACATCTTCATTCAAATTAACCACGAATCCTAAACTAGCAAGCGAAAAAAGTGAAAAAAAAAAACAACCTATCCAAAGAAAAGAAGCAAAAAGTTATTTGTTTGCTAACAGTACAGCAGTATTTTAGCCATTTGTCTTGAATTTGTCCTCTTAGCACACACCATGTTCTCTGCATGTGCTTTTGTTTACATTGCCACGTGTCTGGGTTTGAGTTTTGTCTCCATTGCGCCTCATCGCTGCTCTGTTACTTAATGTGTTCACCTGTGCTCAGTTCATTGCTTGTTTATTTTGTCTACATACATGCCCCTTTGTCTCACTGTAATTCTGATTAATTATAAAATGTACATTAATGAGCCTTGATTTTTTTTTTTTAGTGCCTTGTTTTATAGTTCTGTATGTACTGTTTCCTGGTTCTGATTATTGAATCTTTCCTGTGTTCTGAATAAAGATTATCCCTGTTTAATTCTGTCTGCCTAAAAATAAACCTAATACACAACACTCAGATTTTTTACTCACTTGTTTTCTGCATTTTCAACACTTTAACATCACATTAGTACGCACATTAGCTACGATTACTGCACAAATCAAGCCATTCTTCCGAAATCAATCAATGCATCAAGTTGTAATAATAAATGCAATCGAATAAAATGGTGTTTCTATTGTTGTCTTGTTATTCTTTTCTACATCGTTTAGCGTGAGTGCTAGAGCCAGATGGAACACTCAAACAGAGGACCGTCAATGAAGTATGGTCGTTAAAATTATTATGACTCACCCAGATAATTCTCAAATTGGCCTAATTTTAATTGATTATAAAATAATAAGGGTTTAAAAAGTATTTTATCACATTCTTTTTATCCAACTATTACAAGGCTTTTATTAAGTATCCCTGTTGAATGAATTTCTCTAAATACCCTGACACTTTAAAATGGAATCTTTTCCTAAAGACAGTAGCAGGATATATTTTCAGAAAATCACATGTTCTCATTTCACACAGAATGACAAAGTGTCTAAATTAATAATGTTCATGCATTTACATGACAGCAGACAGGAAACAGGCCTAATTGTATTTCGTTATTCTGAAAATATTTAATATTAGATGAAGCCAATTATACAGTAAACTACACAAGATTAAGAGAAGGACACATTGTCCATTCATCGTTAAGATATTAGGAGCTCTTTGCTTTGCTTTCTCAGTTTCAGAATCAACAGTTTGCTTTCTGTCAGCAGTTAGTCCACATGTCCATTAACAGTGTTACATGACAGACAGAGCTATTGCTTCATTGTTATGGTACACATTTATTGCATTGATTTATTTACTTTTGTTGTGAACAGTATATCCTGAAAAAGTATCAAAGCTGGAGATTACATTTGTATCCTGAGTACAGCTATATAATTTTAATCTTGGATGTCATTTTATATAGCCTTTCTATCATGATCTCTTGAACACCAAGACATGAATATATTTTCTAATATTTTGGATCCTGCTATTACAGTAGTGATAATGTAAAGGTAAGACATGTTATTCAATCACCCAGCTCTTTGGTGAAGCAATCAGTGCTTTCCATTGCACAATACTGTATTGCTTTCCATTTTTGCTGCCGCTGTTCAGCGTTCATGAAATCTATGTTGAACTGAATGCATGTGGAAGTGTTATATATTGCTAAGTTTTTTTTTTCTCTGTACTACGAACATTCTACCAACACTTTGTCTCATATCAAATGATCTGCTTGTGTTCATTATCTTGTACGTTAATCAATCTATATTTGGTTTGTTGTTAGGTTAAGCAAAATAGGCAGTGAAGAGTGTTTCCAGGCAGACACATTTCAAACACATTTCACACATGTCAATCTGCTTTCACTATAAAAATCTACGTAATTTTTGGTCTAATATAACATGTTAATGTCTCTAAGGTTAGTACGTACAATAAACACATTTTCTCTTACATATTCGGCTATGTTTACACGGTTTTTATTTTACAAATAAAAGCTCCTGAAGTGCCATAAAATCCTTGATATTGATACAGGGCTTTACATAAAGTTTATTCAACAATATTTAAGCTGATACAGTAAAAGATGTTTTTGTGAGGGTTTATATATAACGGACACTTACATTTACTCTTATTCTTATTAAAACCCGGTCAGACTTTTATCAATTATATACCTATCCAAACATGTCAGAAAAACAGTACCATCTGTGAGTTATTGTTTATATGCTGCTTATTGGGTTATATACAGTATATGTTCTGAATAAAATCATAAGTAAGTTTCCTAAACATAGCCTTTAATATAATAATAATAATAATAATAATAATAATAATAATAATAATAATAATAATAATAATAAGTGTTATAATACTGTACACTGTGCACAAATGAAAATGAGTTGACAAAAATATGCACTTATAAAAAAAAGCACACGTTTATGGAAATGTATTATTTTGAATATTGAATATTAGAATTTATTAAAAATAAAAACTATTTAAACAATTGAAACTATTTGTTTCAATTCTGTAGATTTGCAGCAATATTTGCAATACTCATGACATAAAGTATACTATGATCTTTCTTATAACTGATTAATGGGTGTTAATCAGCATACGACAATCTAATAATTGTTCTGTATTAAAATGTATTATAAGTATTATACACAGCAAAACAGTGGTAAACCCATGGAAAATCACACAAGCTAAATCATTGTTATGAAAAGATAAATGTAGTAAGATTGCTATAAGTGGGCTATGAGTGGATTTCACCTGTTTGTTTGCCTTAATGTGTGTAATCCAATGCCATTGTTCTTTTTCAGTTTAAATGACAGCTTCCTATGGTTCTATCTTTTAAGAATGAGAGATATTTTTTGCCACTGTTGCCACTTTATACCTTCACCATCCACTTTATTAGGAACAATATCAACACCACCACCACCAACAACAACAACAACAACAACAACAACAATAATAATAATAAAAGTAATATAATAATAATAATAATAATAATAATAATAATAATAATAATAATAATAATAATAATAATAATATGCAGATGCAGGACAAGATATTGATTTTGTTTATGAAAAGTTTCTACTACAGAATAGTGTCTACAGAAATGTCTTTAAAATGTCTACTTATCAGTGGTCCAGATGGTGAAAAGTCTATTAGTAGAGGTATGTCTAAAAATTGTCACAAAAGATTGACTCTCATCATCCACTTTATTATTAATAGCTGTACACCTGAACATTTCTGCTTCTATCTAACAGCCAATCATGTGGCAGCAGTGTAATATATATTTAAAAATAAAATATAGTTTCAGTAGTAGATCAGTATTTTCAGTTAATGCCAACATCAAACATATGAGTAAAGAAAATGCATGGTTTCTGTGACTTTTTTATCGTTGCATGGATGATGCTTCCAGATGGACTGGTTTGAGTATTTCATAAAACTGCTGAGCTTTTCCTCTGGGAATTCCACACACAAAATCCCTAGAGTTCAAATAGACTGATGTGGAAAAAAAAGATCCTGTGTGCAGAGGTTCTGCAGGCTGAAACACCTTGTTCATGTGAGAGATCAGAGGAGAATGACCAGACTGGTTTGACCTGACAGGAAGTCTATAGTAACTCACATAAACACTCTTTACTACCGTGGCGAGCAGTAAAGATGTGCATCTTGAAATGCACAACACATCAAATCTTAAGGTGGTTAAGCTACAACAGCAGAAGACCCCATCAGGTAACTCTCCTGTCAGACAGGAAGAAGAATCTGAGGCTATCACGGGAACAGACTCACCCAGACCAGGTGGTTTTTTTCATATATCTTTAACTCTCCAGTTTTGATGATTCTGTTCCCAAGATAGCTTAGATTCTTGGTCTTGGCTGACAGAAGTTGGTGGATAGTTTCCTTGTTGGTGAAAGTTAGTGCACAATAAAGCACAATACTGCAGATGTATTTTCCAGCAAGAACAAAATGAACGTATATGATTCCATCTTTTTCACAACCTCTAGAATGGTGTATTTGGCATGTTAGGACTTTCATTACAATTGGCCCGGAGCTACGAGGCAGGATTTGTAGCTGGCACCAAGCGGCTTGCTTGTTTTATGTTACCCACCTTTACTAAATGCATAGGACGTTATAGATGTTGTAAACAGATTTTCTTCCTTTCATGACATTCTCCTTTTCAATAATAATTAATAATTTATCATTGGCTCATTATCTCAAAGGAACCACTGCTGTGACTTATGGTTTTAGAAGACAGCATGAATAAGGAACCATATGCTTCCAGTGATTTCATTTTTATTATTTATTTATTGCATTTACTTTTATGTTTAATATATACCCTGCACAAGAGAACCTAATAATATCATATTGTATTACACTGTTTTTTACTGAGAAATTTCATTTTAAATTCCAATTTTCAATATTATAATAGCTGAACGTGATCTAGTTTAAAAGGTTAGACACTGTTTTTGAAACCCATTAGAAACAATCACATACATATAATAAGCCAACTATATAGTACATTTCTGTAGCTGAAGCCAAACCATTTAGAATGCGATTTATTTTTCAGCAATATTACGCAAGCAATACTGCTGCTATAGTGGATTTTGGCACAGCTGTGATTTGACCGCAGGTAATCCCAGCTGTGTCGATATTCAGTACAGCATCACAATTGCAAGTAATATTGCTTAAATATAAAATGCTGATGAATGTATGATTGGGGTTGCTCAGAATGTTGCAGCTGCTCAAACAGTAGTTCCAGCTGCAAAAGGATTACTGAATATCAATGAGTTCATTTTAATATATTATGATTTGGATAGTAGCATCTTTCACAGGAAGGTTGCGTGGCAGATGCCTTACATGAAAGAATTTAAAAGTATGTTCAATTCTTAATATAGTGCAATGATCTTTGAATTTCTTTTTGGTTTTTTTTTGTATTTTTGGAAGGAGTCTCCAGTATCAGAACACTGTATGACAGATAGACGTAAAGCAGTAACTTTAATATTTCCAACGTGTAAGAGATATGCTGGAGAGAAGGTAATTGTTTACATCGGGTGTAATATACACAGTAACAGAAACTAGCTTAATTCATGTACAACTGTAAGTATCAATTCATAAACAGTATGATGGTGCATTCTTTAATAAATACAAATTGTTGGAAAAGCATTGGCAAATTGCTGTGAAGTGAGAGGAATTATTGATGATTACACTTCAGGGGGGGTGACGCTATTGGGAAATAACATCTGGACAATAACTACTGGAAAATCATTACAAGAAAATAGTTACAAGAACATGTGTTTTTCCTATAACTACCCAGCAAATAACATTATTATTTGTATACTAAGATATAATGTGCACAATGCAATATGCACTCACTGGCCACTTTACATTAACATCTGTGCACTTGCACATTCCTTCAATTGTCCAGTCAACTAATCATGTATAAAATGATGAAGGGGAAGGTCAGTAAGCCCTCTGATATCTCTCATACATAGGTGTTTCAGTCCACCAAAATGCTCCTTGCTGGAATCTTTTCATGGTTGCTTTTTGCATTATTCTTTGTAATTCTAGAGACAGTTATACATGAGAAATTTTAGGAGATTGGTATTTTCTGAAATACTCAAACCTACACACCAATAAATATGTCACGGTCAAAGTCACTGCTGTGAAATGTCTCTCTATTCTGATGTTTCATGTAAATATTAACTGAAGTTCTTGACCTGTATATGCATGATTTTTTTGTATTGTGCTGCTACCACATGATGACCAATTGCTTCTTCCTTAGGCTGCTCCCTGTTCGGGGTCACCACAGTGGATCACGTGGTCCCCATATTCGATTTGGCACAGGTTTTACACCGGATGCCCTTCCTGATGCAACCCTCCCATTTTTATCCGGGCTTGGGATCAGCACTGAGGGTTAACTCTTCAGTTGCTGGGTTAGCTTCCTGCCCAGGAATCAAACCTGGGCCGTGGCAATGAGACTGCAGGATTATGCCGCTGGATCACCTAGGGGCGATGACCAATATATTGTTAAATTCATTGACTCAGCATTATGACTCAGTAACGACCATTATTGACTCAGTAACGTTGAGTTTATGTACCAGTTTAATATCAGCATCCAACATCCAACTCTTGAGTTCAAACATATGTTTCAGAAAAGTAAGGGAATTAAATTGCCAACGCTGTTTAACGTACGAACAGTACTAAGCAATGCAAATAAAAAAAATAGAAATAAATTGAGTTGCATTTGCAGGGGATTTCAAATTCTTATTTACATTTTATATTTTTGCAAAATTAAAATCTCATATGGGCATAAACAGACATCACCAACTACACAGAGTAGAGGCAGAGATACTGAATCCCACAAATCTCTACAAGCCCTTCAGAGTTCAATGACTTAATAAGGCACATTACAGCTATATGATGTCTTGGTTCCTTGAATGTTTGGAGGGAAAAATCAATATCAAAAGTGTTATAAATCATAGAGAAATGACTGGAATACCAAAACAGACAAGAATGACCAAGAGAAGACAATCTACTATGGCCAAAATGGGAAAAAAAAATCAATAGAAAATCTTCTCTTTATGGAACCTGGTGATCAGCAGTTGATACTATTTGTAAGCAACCAGATGGCACACATTATACAGGTGTATTTTTCCAGCACTGTAAATAATTACTGTGGTTAATTATAGTTTCACAGTAAAGGGCATGACTGAATATAGTCCAAAGGGAATATCATTTTATCATGATATGTATAAGTCACAGGTAAGTATGTGATAAAACCTCTATTGAAAAGGAGAATCTAAATTTCTGTTGAGATGTATTGGATGTATCAGAACACACACACACATGCACACACACACACACACACACACACACACACACACACACACACACACACACACCAGTATTTCACCAAAGAGTTAAAAACTTGAAAAGGATCTCTTTCTTCTACATCATCATCTCTACATCATTGTCTTAATAAGAATAAAACAAAGTACATATATAACAAGATAATAATTCTAAAATAAAAATAAAAATGCCATTTTCATTCATATCCACAAACTTACTTATGAAACTGCATCATAGTGTGACTGAAAAAAAGGCTTAAATGAGTCGGACTCTGTCCTTTGTACTAGTAGGAAATCAGGCTTGTCAGACTGAGAAACATCAACAAGGAACAAGAGCATCCTTGTTCAGCCTCAGGGAAAATTGCTTCATGTGTCTATTTAATTTGTACTGATATGACAGTTACTGCTGAAAATTGGACCAGTGTTAAGTTTGAAGGTTATAAAGAAAATGCGTTCAAATTGACATATTTGCGTTTTAAGATGAGTTTATGGTTATTGATGATCACATGATGTCTTTTTAATAGAACAACATACATTATGTTGCTTTTTATAATTCCCAAGAAGCAACTAATAGAATAGTATACAATACGTTGATAAGGTTTGTATGTATGCAAATAAAAATCTCTTTCATTCTTTGGATTCCTTCAGATTTTGCTTGACCTCATGGTGACTTTCATTATCCATTCATTATGAAGACAAGACGTGTCACTGTCATTAAAGAGCAGCATCGAGGAAGTAACCACAGAGCTCTTATATAATATATGTCACGTTATGTAATGTCGCAGACTGTTTTATGACCACCTACGAACATGTCTGCCATGGACTCCAGCTCCCAGCAACTCCAGCTTCAGCTTACCTGCACTCCCAAGCTCACAGCTCACATTGTTCTTCTTCACCTTTTATAAGCATCTTTGTATAAGTTCACACTTTGTAAAGCATACTGCTATATTCATATTCATATTGTGTCCCTGTACTTTGGCGACATTACCAAGCCTGCCTTGTGCTGTTGTGATTACACTATTTTTTTTTTTTACTTTATACAGTATGTTCCCTGTTCTTGACTCTGACCTTTCCTACTCTATATGGATCTGCTCTAACCCGTCTGTCCTGTGCACTTTTGATCCTGCTCTTCTTCTGGTGTTTTTGGATTGGTTGCCAGTATCATTTTACCTTTCTTATTTTTCCATTATTCTCTATGCACAATGTAAAACATAACATTACTAATAATATATATGTAACAGTGTTGAATTTGTTGCAAGAGTAAAAGAAGGATATAAAATAGTTTTGGAAGAACACAATCAAAATCACTCTTTATCTTTGGTGATTAAAAATGTGCTCATGATAACTTCAAATTCAAATTGTGTTTAATTAGTTATTTGACTAGACTTTTCAACTGCTATTATTCAGCTCCAACGTAAGATTCTAATATTGAACCATTGTTCTCAAGTCTTTGTGTGTGTGTGTGTGTGTGTGTGTATATATATATATATATATATATATATATATATATATATATATATATATATATATATATATATATATATATAGTTTTTTTTTTTGTTTTTTTTTAAACAGACAGGATTTTCCTTACAATCATAATTAGGGTTGTAGAGTTTTAGCTGTAAAGAGATGGACAAGCATCAGGAGGTAACAATTTACTTTTCTCAAGGGATCAACATTTTCCACCCTTTCCCTGGCGATGGAAAGAAAGACTGCATTTCCTCTGTCACATAAAGCTTATTTACAGTCACAGCTGTTCAATTTTGCAACACCTACCTTTTTCCTCCCATTAGGTATGTATGCCCTGAGAGCCCAAAACGAGCCCCTTCACTGTGGATTTCTTCAGGCATTGCACATTAGGCAAAGCATGTCCAAGCTTACTGACCAGAAATCATGCATAGTTAGACCTGAGAAGTAAATATTTCCCACTAAGACACAAGCTATAGCAAAATAGATGCCCTTTTCTCAAAATGTATTTATTCATACATGTACATTATGTACTCGGCCCTACACCATTTAGCAATTTTAAAACTTCAGAAAGTAAGGCATGATCAATAAAACTGAAGGATTTTTCAAAATTTTGCTGTCATTTTACAATTTTTCAAAATTACAGCAGCTTTTCTGCAGATACATGCTATGACACATCGCATTTAGCAGACGCCCTTATCCAGAGTGACTTACATTTTATCTCATTTTTATACAAATGAAGGTTAAGGGCCTTGCTCAAGGGCCCAGCAGTGGCAGCTTTGTGGACGTAGAAATCAAACTCACAACCTTCCGATTGGTAGCCCTTAACCACTAGGCTACCACATCCCACATCGTATGACCTGTTCCAATCACCTGCATCAAACATGAGTACAGCTATCACAGAAAGCTTGCAATGCACCAACTGCACCAATTCAATAGTTTTCCACAAAAAAAAAACACAAAAAACTCACACTGCAAATCTTGAAAAAAAGCCACAAAATCAGGCATCTTTGGCCACAAGTTTCACAGAGGAACTAACTTATATCTCTACATGAGATTTTCTTTTAAGGTATCAAAGAAAGCCCTCAAAGTGCTTTTAGAGCTCTAGAAAAAGAAAAGAGCATTGTAAATGAGTAAATGATGTCAGCATTGTGCAGGGAATAAGACACCAACAAATAACCACAAAGCCACTAGTTCTAACCACCGAGCGCCTCTTTACCTCTCGCTCGCTGTTAAAGTAGAAATGGACAAAGTGTCAACGCTTTTTATGCAATTGATATCTTTTAAAAAATCATTGACACTTTTCTCCTGGCTTCTTCTCTAATTTTAGACAGCCATTAACTGGACATGGAGAAAACAGATCATGATCTCTGCTACTGCTGCTACACAACCTGCATCAGAAGCAGAAGCAAATACAGACTAAAACTGTATTAACTGAAACTACACAGTGGGCAAGTTTTTTTTGTTTGCTTGTTCATTTTTTTTATTCATCCAGGTGGTAATTGTTTGACTACATCATAATAAAGAGTCTATCTTAGCATATATATATATTTATTTATTTGTTTGTTTATTTATTTATTTATATATAAAAGTTCAAACTTGTGCCATTTCATATCTTATATAATATATTGCATACTAAATAATAAATACAAAAATCTAAGAGTATTGCAAGTCATTTTATTTGATCTCGAGCTACTGCATGACATGTTGCTCGGATTATTGGATTAAATATCGATTGAAGTAACATATAGATGAAAAATTACAAATTTGTTCCAATGAGCTGGAAATTCAAAACAATGGATTGTTCGGGTTTTTTTTAAGCATTATGTTATACAGTAAAGATGCTGTGAGAGCAGAAATCAAAGACAGGGTTATTCCATTTAGAAAGAATGATGTTTGATATACATATTTAATATCACATTCCAAAGGTGTGAGAATATGTATTAATAATCTTTACATGAGCATGCGGGGAATGTGGTAGCCTACTGGTTAAGGTGTTGGATCACCATTCGGAAGGTTGTGAGTTCGATTTCCACTTCCACCAGACTGCGTCTCTTGGGCCCCTGAGCATGACCCTTAACCCTCAATTGCTTAAAAAAAAAGGATAATGTAAGCCATGGTGCATGTACTTTGTGACTATCCTGTCTGTTTTATAGGTTACATGATTAATCAAAGCAACTTTTGGTGTAAATGAAATGCTTTAATGTAATGGCTACATACTGCTTTGAGAAATGATGACTATAGTAAACTGTACAGAAATCTATTGAATGTTGCTGCAGATTTTGACCCTTTTTCTGTCAGTAACACACTTTGACATCTCTACATTAGGAAACCATGAATGCATGTTAACAAAACATGTGGAAATGCTGCAATTATTTAGGATGTTTAAACACTAACCAAGTTTTTTTTTTTCTTCCTGCAAGTAAAGAGCTAATTTCACAAACACTGGTAAATATGATCAGAATGACTGGCTATATGATTTTCTCAAAAAGGTTTTGATCCTTACATGACACTCATCAGCTCAGTTTATGATCAGACACGAGTTGTGAAAATGTCTGTGATGCTCTTGAATGGAAAACATAATTCAGATATTCAGAAATCTACATATTAAAATTAAGTGTATTGTATTATAAATTGATGTATATACTACTACATTTGCGTTTATAGATGTAAATCTTTAAACAGTATTAAATATACTTTAAGTAGTATACGAGTTTTAAGTAGTAAACCGATTTACTTGTTGTTGAACTTACATACTTTTTACTTAAGTGTAAATTTTGCAACTAATATTTTAAATCATTGATCCATGGATGTTTTTTTTTTTTTAGTCTGCACCATCACATCATCATCATCATCCAATCAGAGAAGAGCACTTACACAATCTGAATTCAAAATATAACCTTGTGAAGGGTTTTTCCAGGCCACCACAAATCACACCGAGAATTAAATGTCTGATTGCCAAACAGTTCTTGATAATTGTTCATGATTTTGTCGCTTTCCGAACCTCCACATTACTCACATACCGACTGGCTTAAGGAACCTTTAGCCATTCATTTTTATGAATGTTGTTAACTGCGGGGCAAGAACATGCCAGTGGCAGACTGCGTACAGTTTTTTTTTCCTTGTTGGCTGTTATTCAATAAAATGTAAAAAATAACATAAATGTCTTGAGCAATTAAATGTCTTGAGCAGGCAGAAAGTTGTCTAGGCCTTTAGGCCACCCTCAAAGCTGCAATTACACATGCTTGTGATAAAAGCTACATTCATTTGCCTGGAAGTCAACATTTCCCAGAGTAGCACCTTATTGTTCAAGAAGACAATAACAGTACATCATGTTTTTATTTCCCTTGGTAACTCTACATATTTCCAAACTTAAATGAATCTGTTTTGAGAAAAACCAGTCACTGACTCCAGTCAGCAAGTCCATCCATCAATCAGTGAATCGTATATTGATTGATTGATTTTTTTTTTTACTCAAGAAAACTCAAGCTGCTGGCTATTTTATGACTAATTATGCAGCGAAAGTGAAACAACACATCTAATAAGCTATGTTACTTGCATTAAACAGAAAGGGTAACCAAAATAGCATGTAATTAATAACTTTCAACCTTCAAGCGACCCTTACATTAATAAAGCTGGCTCATAAGTTCTGTTTAAATGGAACATGACCTATATTAAAAAAAAAACAGTACATGAAAATCGTATATTGTTTTATACTACTGTACTGTACATACACGAATAGACTTTTACTGTTTACTACGAAAGTTATAGTGTAGTTAAAAGTACTATACTTTACCTATAGAAAGTTAAAGTAAAAAAATATAAAAAATATAAAAAAAACAAACAAACAGAAAGACTGTTATTTAACAATAAGTATATTAACTATAAGCAAAAAGAGAGAACAAACAAAATTTCTGATTCTTGAGGGACAGCTTGTATATTCAGTTCTAATGTTCGAAAATGTGTAAATGTAGCTGCATTTACAATTCAGGATTGAGTCAAGTGGGTTTTTATTGTCATTTCTCAGTATAGCTTGTATACATTGGGACAATGCATGCAGTTACTTCAAGACCATGGCACAGTACATAAGTGGATAGTAGAAGTGGAAAATACACAACCGACAATTTTACAGAAAGATTTTAAGGAAAAAAAAGAAATAGAGTGGAAATTTGACTGCGGAACACATTTTACTCTACATCTTTATGAATCTGCAAAGCTTTATGTGTAAAATAAGCAAAACAGAACATGAGGGTTACAGACATACCATTAAATGACTAGAATGAAAAATACATAGATGTAACATCAATATTTCTTTACACCTTTTATGATCACACTCTCAAAGACACTATCATAAAAGTCAATTCCTTTGCCTCCACCACATGGGCTGTAATTATAGTGCTAAACTTATGCATCATTTCACATAGATAATTTTTTTTCTCTACATGTGACTGATATCCTCGTTTCTGTCCACTTTATGACTCATATAATGACATGACTTACAGCTACTCTACGGATTCTATATTGTGCTGCTTCTCTCTATTATTTTAGAATCTTTTCAGCATTAACAAAGCTTTATCACTGTTTATAATCATAGACATATCTTTATTTGATGAAACGGTAAGTATAAAATGTAAATTTCCTGTGATGCTTTTTATAAAGAGATCGGAGGTAAAAAAAACAAAAAACAATTGGTGACTTCTTGCTTATTATATTTGCAAAACTGTTGTTATTGTGTAATTGTGTTCAGACGGTTGCAAGTAAAACTATGTCAAACCTAATATCAGACGGAACACATTCCCAGCATGGCTCCGTGAAAGGAATCAGGCATGGCAGGTCTTCTTCAGCCTGTGCTCCGTCTTGCTAATTGAACTTTTATTGTTTTCCTGTTTCTCAGCCATGGAGCAGCAGCTGACTTTAGAATGTGTGATGATAAATGCAACACACTGAGTTCCAGTGATTATGTGGAATGCTGGACTCTTATTATATTTCCAGGCCTTCAGAGAAAATCAGACCTTATGAAGGTAGGCAAGTTTTATATATATATATATATATATATATATATATATATATATATATATATATATATATATATATATATCCCTATATGGAATGAGGGCTTGACTGCAAACAGTTATATGCTTGGTTATGGATTGCACAGGTAGCAGTAGTAGCGTGACCAATAAACAAATATGTTTTGCCTTTGCTAGTAAGCATTCACTTAAGGATAGCATTCACTTGAGATTCATGCATAAATCAGCTCCTCCTGGTTTTGAGGAGGTTTTGTGATTGCTTTGGCCAAAAAATGCTTGGTTTTGTAGCTTGTTTCAAAATTTGCTATTCAATTTTAATTTACATATGTAATTATTTCGAAGATATCTGCACTCCTGTGAACTAAAGCGTGCTTTATCTGACATCTTGGCCCAAATTGGTGGTAAATCTATGGTGATTATGAAAAATTGACAGGTTCTCCAAATATTGAGGAGTTTGCATTCATTTCTGAGGGTTAGGTGCTTTCAGAATCCTATTTATTTAATGTACATATACAAAATAGTTTTGCAGCGATAAATGAGAGATCTAGTTAGCAGTTAAATACCATATAATAATATATCATATAAGATTTTGTAAAACGCTAAAGCTGTCTATTTGATGGGAATGGGTTAATAATTCGATGACTGTCTCATCGTTATACTCCTTACTAAGTGTTGTAAGCTTCTTTCTTTCTTTCTTTTTTATTTTTGTATTCATAATTATAGCTATACACTTTGATTCCTCACCCACAGTGGTGTTTGGAAAATAACTGGCCCTGGCTCTCTTTGTGCTCAGGGAATTAAGATGTCATACAGCAATCTTCCCTACTTCCCAGTGAGAAATTTTAGCAGTGACACCATCTCAGGAAGAAAAGCAGGGGTCACCTTTAATGTTGTGTAACAAAAGATCGTCCTTATACGTGCTCCAGTCTATTAAGGTGAGTTCAGAAGCGCGGGCTGCTCAGACCAAACGAAATCTCTTTCATGTCGGCAAGCTGATTGAATTCCTTTACGTATTAGTGAATGAAGGAGGATTGAGATTTGTGCCTCGAAAGTTCTGTAGCCGGGCTGTGATAAGATTTCCGACTGAGTATGATTAGGAAAATAAATCGAAGCTGTAGTACAGTTTGATATGGTATCATGTAGATAAAATATTTCTATTTTATGCAAAAGCACACATAAGTAAAATTAAAGCATTGTACTCCTTTGTATTGCTCACAATGTCAAAAAGACAGCTCAACATCCCCAGTTCAATACGCCCATCATATACAGTAGATCTGTTGTTTACACTATTAAATACTTCTTGCATTTTCCATCAACAGCCAATCACCAGCAATACAACACATACCTGTCCTCCTACTGTAGTCCCCTTGCTTATTAAGCAATAACTCTACTAGATTTGCAATCCTGGCGGCCATTTTGTCTGCTGTGGCCACCTCTAATGAACAAGCCACTTCATTCTATTCTCGAGGCAGTTCTTCAAGATGTTTGCAGTCATTATCAAATAGATTAATCCCTACTTTATGTAAAAACATTGCCATGCTTGTGCTGGCAATATTACACCCTATATTATACTGCAGGGTAGAGCTGTGTGTACAGTTTTTATGCTGTTTAACTTGTATCTTTTAGTAGTGTTTTTTTATCCCATAAAGTATTGCAGCATAGACTAATGTTAAAAAAGTGTGAAGTACTGTAAATGCAAGGTTACACTTCACACCGTATCTTTATCTCATGCTACACATAGTGCACTGGTGCATACTGGCCAGAGAGACAAGTGTTTCTGAGCACATCAGGAGAGTGAGATGAGGTTCACATTCCCAACCTGGCCCTCAATGCTATAAAACAATCGAGAAGAAGCACCTAGCGGTTAAGCGAACGTTCTTTGGCCCCCGAACTGGCCTACCGTTCACGTGGGTTGATGACACACATCAGCGTAGGCCGTCGAGTCTCTTAACACTAATTGAAACACCAGGAACCGAATCCATTAACGGCCCTCCACAACTGAACAGCAGAATCCACCACCGACGCCGCCAGCATTTAACTGAAAAGCGATTCCTCCGTGTTGTAATCCTGAGTGGCTCTCCAGGAATTCAATTTCCTTTCAATTTCTGATTTGATAGAACAAACCAATCCATTATTTAATTGGCACGATTTGTTCTGACAAGGCGGACATGCCGAACTGCCACTTATTGCATTTTCCATTTCGCTTACATGATTAGGTTTTGTAATGTGTGCCTAACAAGTATAGATGCAAAAAGAAAGTGCAGTATGGTGTGAGTTTTCTCACTTGTTATCCCTGAGAGGTTCTGTTCTTAAAAATCTGAAAACACATTGTAATGGTCTTGAGATTTCATTTGCACCTTTTGTTTTTATACACAGAAGTGTGCACAGGCGTAACACAAACGAGTCTTCTCTCTCTGACCAACAATTAGCAATAATCTGACTTTGACTTTAAACAGTTTTTTTTTTGTTTTTTTTTTGCATTGTTTTCTTTCAGTTCCTGCAGCAGATTCTGCAGTATTAAACTGTATTAAAAAACATAAACAATGAGCCTATAAATAAAACTATTTTCACACATGCATTTTTTTTTTAAAATAATAATGATATAGCACCTGCTCTTGTATGACTAAATCAATTTTCCCCCTGTCCCTACATAGTGGGGAATAAAAATGACAGCAGCTCATTAATTTTGAATCACCTTTCCATATCCTCAGATTTTCCTGCCATCTATTGCCTTTCACATTCCATTCGCCCTGCATAATGGTTCAACTAAGTGATATTATTTATGAAATTCCAAAGCACACCCAGTCCTGCAGCTGCACAGTCGCCATCATCAAATTAACACGAGCACGGCAGAGTGAAGAGGGGTAAAAAAAAAAAAATGATAAAAAGAAAAAAAGCTTTCTGCCAGAAGCGATCAGGCTCACGCGTCTGAAACGTGTCAGCTGTGGCGTGTGGGCGTTTCATTCAGAGAGTATGTGAGAGTGTGAGAGAGTGTGTGAGGGCTGCACTGGAAGGCAACTACTGCCTTTGTGCCTTCCCCAAAAGACCCTCCGTGGCCATGATCACTCTGACAAAGGGTGACCCATGATTCCACTCTCGCTCTGCTCCTCTTGCGCAGGGCTCATAGCCCTGATCTGTGAACAGCACTGCAGCCTCCGGAGGCCGTGCAGAGAGGACAGGTCGTTACTGCACGTCCTTCAGAGTGGTATTCCTCCACCGGATCCGGTGTCTAGTTAGGGCTTGAATCCTGCTGTGTATTTACATTAGCACTTTACACACCCGGGGGAGAGCAGAGACAGAGAGTGGCAACTGTGGGCCGCCAGGTCGTTTATGAGAGACCCAGCACGTAGTAAATGTATGAAAGTGTCATGCTCACTAATAGCACCTCGTCAACACCGCCTATGAGGCATTATGCAGTTGTGTTGCTTACAGGGGAAAAAAAGGGTTGTAATGATGCTTTGCCATTTTGGGTGAAATGATCATAACATAATGTACCCACTGGAAATGAGAGGCTACACAAACAAGGCTGTATTTAAACTCATTTACCTGCTTGCCAATATGAAGAAAATTCTGCTCTTTTCCAACTCTAGATTTTCATTGGCATGCGTTTCTCAGAACCCACTTCTAGTTCCCATCTTTCTTACCTTTACTATAAGTGCCGCGCCGTTTGTCTCTATAAAATGCCAGACAAGGTTTTTGAACTAGTTTGAAATGGTAAAAAATGGAAGATGTAGGTAGTTGTTAAATTATGGCCACAGGCAAGTGCAGCAAAATCATAGAGAAGACCCATAGTTTTTAATATTCTTGACTACATGCCAAAAATCAAAAGAATTCAAATGTGCATCAGAAAACTACTTTTAAAAAACTGCAGCTTTGCAACAGCTCCAGATGTAATACCAGAGCAATCCATTTTCATTTTTTGAACATGACCTTGTACTGTAAATTGATATAGAAAACTCCACAGCATGTCGCACACATTACACTGTGCCTTTCTTTAAATCATTGCGCGTACACAAAGCCTAGAGTAAATGAGGCTGTGAACAGAGGAGACATACAGATTAAAGCAGGGACGTATTATCTTGATAATCTTGATGGTGTTGATAAAATCCGGCTAATCTAGGACAAGCAGGATGTCTTTGCACTCCCTTTGAATAAATATGAGTTTTCCTGCAGAATCCTTGATTTGCAATTAGCAAACTGCCCTTCAATTCCTGATGTTATGTTTGACATGAGATGGAGAGTATAGATATAATAGATTTCTTTTTTGCCATCTAGAAACACTGAAGTGTTCTCCTGAGGCTTTTGCAGGTACGTTTAAATTTAAAGAGCTGATGACTATTTGAAGGCTCAAATTATTCCAAAACAATGAATAATTAGGAAAGATGTAGGTGTATAAAACGTATAAAGTAATGGACTGTTGCCCTCTATTGGTAGGACTTTAGTCTGCATTTCATGCTTACATTTGAATGGATGTTTGAAGACAATTTGGAGATTGTTTGAGAACAATAATTATTATTGTATTTCTGGAATCGATTCCTCAGACATTATCTTCCTGCAGACCTTCATTGGTTACTGTGCTGCACAATAATTCCACAACCATGAGGGGAAATCTGTTGTGTACACCGTATAATATGTTGTTTTGTCAATGATCTTACAGTTTCATTCAACATATGCCTTTTGGTGTCCTGACAGAGTTTCTGTTTTTTTTTTTTTTTTACATTAGATGATGAGCAGTTTTTTATTTTTTTTTACACTGTATTACTAAAACAAAAATATAATTACATAGTCTCCTGCAGTCAAAAGCCATAAAATCTTGTTGAATACTGAAGAACGTATTGCAATAATCCATTTTCCTAGCAGATTTTTAAATATGAGGGCTCTAGTAAAGGTAAAATAAACACCAGTATTCATTTATTTGTTCAATAACCACAGGAGATCCAGAGAATATCCCAAAAACACTGGGTTTCAGGCAAGGATACAGCCTGGATAGGATGTCAGTCCATCCCAGTTTCTCACATATTTGTACATTTTTTTGCCATCCAACTACTGAAAACTTTTGGGATTTAGGAGGAAACTGAAGAACTTGGGAGAAAACTAAAAGGGAACACAAAGAGAAGAAAAGTCCAAACATACAGAAGGTCAAAATCAGGATCCATCTCAGTAGCTGTGACCAACCTGAGTGTAACCATTAAACTTCTATATCCAAATATGCATCCAAATCCATGGATACATCTTAAACTATGATAAACTGGATTAACCATATATATGCCCAACTCTAAATTCAGCTTACAGCAATGATCGTTATCCATTGTGTAAGGAAGAGAACATTGCACAAACCTTTTTTTATTATTCATTTTCAGTAAGCGATTTATCTTGATGAGGCTGGTGGAAGATCTGGAGCCAGTCCCAGGAACACTGGATGTTAAGCAAGAATACACTCTTTTACCATACACACACACTCACACCCTCACAATCACACACTCTTTCACACCTTAAGGCAATTTAGTTTAACCAAGCAACCAACAACAACAACAACAACAACAATAATAATAATAATAGTCAAATATATACAACCCAAATTTCGCAATCAAACCGTTAACTTTAATATGCACACGCATACTATTAAATAAATAAAGTATAAATAAGCAAATAAGTAAACAAACACATATTTGAGTGTTGTCTGTAATTTGGATCAAACAGATTACCTGACATCTTAAAGACATGTTGTTAAGGGTGTACACTTAATTATTTATAAATGTTAATTTATTCTCAACAAGTAGCTTTTCAGTGAAAGAAAACATTTTTACACTTTACCTAGCCATAATTTTCACCTCTTAGGTAGCAATATCAAACACACATAGCGCTTGTAACACACTGACACAAACAAACCTATTAATTTTTTTTATTTATTCTTATATCAGTGTAACTGTTTCTAACTCATAAAGCATTTTTTTTGTATTTTACATGTTCTGTAATACAGATGTACAGACATCTTTGATACACTTGACATGTTTAGCTTTGCAGCCACTCAAAGCCACAAGTCTGATAGATGTCCTTGTGCTTGAAAAGAAAGAAACCAGTCAAAAGATATCAATAAATGAATAGAAATAATAGAATTGGGACAAAAGTAATTGAACCTTATAAGAGTTACAGCAATGATCTCTTTTCCACTGTGTAAAAATATTTTGTCATTTATTCACCTTCAGTAAGAGTTTTATCTTGTTCAGGCTGGTGGAAGATCTGGAGCCAGTCCCAGGAACACTGGGTGTGAAGCAAGAATACACCCTTTCACCATACACACACACTCACACACTCATTCAAAACTTAAGGCAATTTATTTTAGCCAAGCAACCAACCTATTAATACATAGCGTACGTATCATTGTTACTGTCATTTTAGGTCCGATTTAATTTAGTCTATCCTCAGAAACGATCTCGACTGTACAGCTCTGATGTGAGCAAAGACACACAACACACCTGTGTTGTTCATGTCCTCTTGTTAGATGCTGGCCCTCATAAATTCATAACTAATTCATGTCAGCTGTTCCTAGCGAGCATGAGTGTGAGTGTTAGGGTTGTTCTAAAGATGTGGTGTAAAATACTATCTACTCAAATCAAACTTTAAGACTTTAAATTAATCAAATCCAAATTAATGTTGTTCCACCCCGTTAAAAAATTCAAATATAAAATAAAAAAGTCACTTTTTTATATGTTCCTTAGTCCGTCATATTTAAATTAAGACATGAAGTTCTTGTCCAGAAATAATTTGAAACAACGTAACAGTAGAAGTTACGAGGGACGTGGTAGCCTAGTGGTTAGGGTGTTGGGCTGGCAATTGGAAGGTTGTGAGTTTGATTCCTATGTCTACCACGCTGCCACTGCTGGGTCCCTGAGCAAGGCCCTTAACCCTCAGTTGTATAAAAAATGTGATAAAATGTAAGTCACTTTGGATAAGGGCATCTGCTGTAAATGTAGAAGTTTTACCTTTTCTTTATACAGACTCTTGCAGCTTATACTGCACAGGATTGCCCAGATGTCTCTAATCTTTGGTCTCAAGTGGCAGAATTTCTTGAGGATAAATAAATCATTATTTAGTATTTGCACTAATTTGGCTTCTAAGAAAGTTAGATTTGCAGGATTAACAGCTTAAAAAAACATAATGCATTCTTGGTTTTCACCTGGACCCCTTTCAATAAAAAAAGTATTTCAGAGATATTGATCTTATAAAGGGATCATAAGCTATTATCCATAAAGCAAGAAGCTCAACTCTGAACATTTGGGATAAAGTTATTGCTGCACTTTTGAAAATATTCTATTTTCCTTTAGGGCACATAATCTAAAATGGTCTTAACATCCAAACTAATGTCATTGTATCTATTGTATATATATATTAGTTTATTTAATTTTGTTTCAAGGATTTTGCAAATGTATATAGTTTAAAAATGATGCTTGTTATATATAATTGAATACACAATTATAATTATTATTAGATATGTAACAAAGTAAAGTGCACATCTTGTGCTAAGAGTGAATAATAAAAAGTTCATCACAAAAAAAACAATGTAAATGTGGACATCACTGAAAATATAATATATAATTATGATATAAAAGGCAATGTGATGTTGCCTCACAACTCCGGTGCTCTCGGATTATCCTGAGCTCAGGTTGCACAATGTGTGATATTTGACATTTTTTTCTTGTTGTCCATGTGGGTTTTCTCTATTGTCTAAACAGGTAAACAGTGGCATGTATGGTGTAGTGTGATGGACAGATATCACAATTTCTTTCACTTTGCATGGAGACAGGCTCACCAATACTGGACAGTTGAAGACAGGAAAAAGACCAGGTAATTTTTTTTTTTTTTTAATCTTTAACTTTTTTAATCTAATGTTCTTGCCTGACAGGAGAAAAACTCAATGAGGTCTTCTGCTGTTGTAGCTGATTCACCTCAGAGTTTGATGTTACAGTATACAGTACAGACTTGGGTGATTTTCTGCTCAACACTGCTGTAAATAGTGATTATTTTAGTTATAATATCCTTCCCGGCAACGTGAACCAATCTAATAATTTTCCTGCGACCTTTTTTATCAACAAAAAAGTTTCCACCCACAGAACTGTTGCTCACTCAATGTTTTTTTTTATTTCTTTTGCACCATTCTGTGAGACTGTTGCGTGTGAAAAGCCCAGGAGATCAGCAGTTTGTGAAATACTCAAACCAACCCATCTGGTACTAACATCCATGCCATGATTAAAGTTACAGAATTCACATTTCATTGTGTGGTTTGATGTGAATATTAACTGAAGCTCTTTACCATGAGTGTGCTGCTGACACTTGTGTTGTGCTGCTGACACGTGATTGGCTGATTACAGGTATTGCTGAGTGTAGGTGTTCCTAATAAAGTGGAAAGTTGGTATAACTCTCTCTGCACTAAAGCCGTTTGTAGCCACATCTCTTACACATCTGAGCAGGAAGACGTTTTAGACCTTTTTATTTTTTTTATGTGTTTTTGAAATAAAACTATATTAAAATCTAAATGCTGAAAATATAACTGTCATGTTTTTTTGGGGGGGAAAGAAATATGTGTTTTTAATAAACAAAATCAAAGGCAGTTTTTTTTTTTTTTTTTACTAGTTACACAGCTTAATATAATTGTTCATTTTAGTAGTCACAATTTAAAAAAAAAGAGGAACTAAAACTTATTTTGGTTGTTTTCGTTGTGGTCAAAACAGCTTTTCTGTAAACCAGTGTTTTTTTGTACACAAAATTAAGAGAGGAAAAAGTCAACACGAATGTAGGCAGATGATTAGAGAGGACCCATTATGAACAAACAACAACAACAATAATAATAGTAATAATAATAATAATAATAATAATAATAATAATAATAATAATAATAATAATAGTTATTCCAAGCAATCAAACCATTATTTTTATTAACCACACACATACAACTATCTAATAAATAAGTATAAGTAAAAAAGTGAATAAAACAAACAAACACATACTGTATTTGAGTGTTGTCTGTATTTTGGATCAAACAGATTACCTGACATCTTAAAGACATTAGTGTTGTCAAAGGCGTACACTTAGACAACTTATGAATGCTAATTTATTCTCAACAAGTAGCTTTTTAGTGAAAGAAAACATTTTTTTTACACTTTACCTAACTTTAATTTGCACTTGGGTAGCAATATCAAACACACATAACACTTATACAGTAACACACTGACGCCAAAAAACCTATTTATTTATTTTTATTCTTATATCTTTAACAGTGTTTATAACTCATAAAACCTTTTTTTAGTATTTTACACTTTCTTTAACTCGGATGTACAGACTGAACATGCAAAGCCACAAGACTGGCAGATGTCCTTGTGCTTGAAAACAAAGAAACCAGTTAAAAGATATCCATAAATGAAGAGAAGTAAGACAAGCTTTCAATTGGGACAAAAGTAAAAGAAGAGGAGGACAGAGTTTGTGTTTCATTTTTCAACAGACATAGCTGTTAAAAGCATGCAAGTGTGTTTGTGCTTGTTACAAATGTCTGTAATTCCAAATAATTCCTTGTAGGATGTGAGAGATGTTAGAAATGAAGGCACTCTGTTGAGGCTGGAACTGTAATGACTCCAGCTGAAACATAGTCTTTGGCAGCTCCAACAGTCTTTTTTTGGATGTTTCTATGTTTTTAACACTGAAAACTATAATTATGGAATCCAAATTGAAGTATTCTAGTGTGTTATCAGGTAATTTTCAGATTAAAAAAATTGAGGTGACTGGACATGAATTGCAATGGAACATGTATTATTTAATCCCTTACATTCTTAAAGCTGGAGATTTTTGTATTCTTGGCTTATAATAAGCATACACAATAGTACTGCTAGTAGTGTTACTAAAACTACTATTACTATTACTGCAATTATAGAGTCCTACTGCAAGGTTTGATGTACAGTAAGAAGCAGAACAGAAAAATAAGTTATCACACTATATTAACATCTACTGTTAAGTGAAGGAACCAGGAGTCATGAAACAGGAACTTGGGTATTTACATCAATATAGACCAAGAAAATATACAGCATGCATTTGCATTTCACTTTTTCCTTTAGACTTTATTTCTCTGTTCTCAGTAGAATTGAAACTATCTGGATTTTTCTAAGACTTTCCCTTTAAAACTTAAAAATACTCCAATCAGCCACGTTAAAATCACTGACAGGTGAAGTGAATAACATTGATTATCTCGACAGTGGTACCTGTCACGAGGAGATATAAAAGGCAACAAGTGAACCGTCAGTTCTCCGAATTGATGTGTTGGAAGCAGGAAAAATGGGCGTCTGTGTGATTTTGAGTTAGGGTTAGACTGTCTGGTCCGATCAAAAGGTAGAAGAACTCCTGCGGGGCATGGAATAGCCTAGTGGTTAAGGTCTTGGACCACTGATCAGAAGGTTGTAAGTTTGAAGCCCAGGTCCACCAAGCTGCCACTGTTGGAGGTCTGAGCAATGCCTGTAACCCTCAATTGCTCAGTTGTATTTGTACGTCACTTTGGATACGTGTGTATGCCAAATGCTGTATATGTACAAATGGCTAAAAAGAGGTTAATGATGGAAAGGTGGTATGAAATATCCTACACATGGTCAGGTGTTATTGTAATGAGAAAATCAATCTGATTCATATCATCTGTCAGTGGTTTTAATGTTATGGTTAATCAGTGTATGTTCATGTGCCTAATACATATGTACCTCAGACATAATAAACATTTTACATGAAACAATCTTTAGCATTAAGACTTGTTGTATCCATGCAGTATGCTCTGTAATGCTTGAACACATACATGTTTATCACTGATTATGTAGGTTTAATGAATAATACAGATATTTTCTTTCTGTTCCAATCCTAAACATCCTAATTATAATATACAGTATAATTAGTATTTTACCATTGTACATTAATGTACAGTATTGTACATTATACAGACTTTTATCCATCGTATGTCTAGGGGATTAATGCAATGTTCTTAGTACAGTGCCTTTGAGATCCTCTATCCACCAACCATAATGTGAGAGAGACCAACTGGTGTATAATTCTTTTATAGCAGAAAAAACAGTATCAGGTTTGTTTTCGACGATAAAAGAGCTATAAAATGCTACACAAAGGTGTTGTTTGATTTTGTTACCTAAATTCTCCAAGACTATCCTGTGAAATAAGGTAAAATCCAGACAGCATTATGAAATCCACAGTACAAAAAAGCTATAGTAACAACATTATGGCAGTGTGACTGCAGAAGTCTGCAAACTTCTTCATTAATCATGCAGCCATAATTCCCCAGCACTTCAAACTTATTCTTGTCAAAATGTTTTAGCTGATGTAATGGCTGTATATTGTATGGACTGTAAGAGAGAGTAGGAACGCTAATCGCAATACCGGCGAGCGTTTCCCCTTCACTTTGCCAGCTTCTCTCTTTGCAGTCAAGGTTTTAGGGGAGCAAGGTTGCCTGGACTCTCCAACTAAAGCTTTTCTTAATGTAGTTTGGTGGGTAATTGGATAACACAGGTTTATCCTCTGCAAGCACTTTGTATGAGCAATCCAATTTCACATCCTCCTGAAAGGAAAGCCATTATTCCTCACCAAAGGGCGATGCTGTAGTCACCCTTGCACAAAAAGCAGCCAGAGATTTTCCGTAAATCCTATCAACACTTAACCTTGTTACCGGCCAATCTGTATTATTGCCATATAATTTTAGATTTGGCTTCATCTCCATTGTGCTGTTTATCCCGAATGATATTGATATTCATATTTACAGTAGCTGGGGATTGTGTTTAAAATCCTGTGCCAAGATTGACTATAAAATGTGTTTAGTTTAATAAGGTGATGAGATTGTTGATGACAGGTGGTTCTCCGATTTTTCTCAACAAAATATGGTCACCTACCACTTCCCACCCACCAGCCATATGATTGCAACCAACAGGGAGGGCGAACGCTAACGCATGCTTCCTCAGAGACAAGTAAAGGCAGGCAACCACATCTTTTCAAACAGCTGCTTGTGATGCATCACTTAGAGTCTTCCACATACACAAGCTAACATCGTTCCACAGTCACTGTTGCTAGCGTTGCTTCTTCGGGTTCCCAGCCACAGGTGGATATAACATTATCTGGATTTAACCTTGTGATCTTCCAGTGGTGGCAGGAACACTTTCCTGCTGCGGCTCTCAAGAGCCAAGGATGTTGACTCTTGATGTGATTTACAAGTATCACCAGTCAACTGAACAACACTTGTTTTTCCACCTTTACTATGAATTTCATAAGAAAATTCTTGCTTACTCCATGTTTTCCAATCATTCGTGTAACAATATAAATGGAGTCCGATAGTGTTTGCTTCAATGATTCTACTTTATGATTGTACTTTTTTGAATACACCTACACTACAGTGCAGATTGATCAATCTAAATGCAGCGATTCAATGATTATTTATACTAATAGTTTATAGTATAGTAGCTGAAGGTTAAATCTTTAAATTGGGGTTCAGGAAGGAAAGAGACTAAAATTCGTGCTCAGTGTTGCAGCATTTAAAAAAACTCAGTGGACTGTTTGTGTGGAAGCTTTCCATCTTTCATTTAAGAACATGCCTCTGAGGCATTTAGTCTATGAGACGTGAAAGAAATATCTGTTCCTGTCAGTAAGCAAGATGTTGAGCTATAATGATAGTTTCTATTAAAAAAAAGAAGAAAAAAAGAGTTTAAAGGGACTTTCTTCTTAGCTTGAAACACATTGAAGTACCTTGCTGTATGTGATACATTGCTGATACTTTATTGTTGTAAATCAATAGATTCTCAAATACAGATTCATTTCCTTCATTTTTTTTATTCATGCTGGTACTTTAGGTAATATTTTGCATTTTATTGTTAATATTTAAAATGATATTTTTTATTAAAAATAAAAATAATTGATTCAAACCTGCAATCGCAAACAAATTAAGGAATTGCACTAATGTAAAAAAAAACAAAAAAAAAAAACAACTGAATGCTGATGACTAAGGTCATTTTGTTGGAGCCTGATATAATTTAGTGAAATTTATTGATTCTATGTTTGGTTGAAGAGCACTTTAACACCTCAGCAGCTTCAAAAGAGTTGCTTGAAGATAGCCCTGAAGTTAGTTGGGGATATACTTTATAATATAAAGTTTTGACTCCGACAGTCCTGAAATAGTTCTTCACAGTCAGCAGTGTGTGAACGGTGTCAGGTCAGATTTGGAATAAAATTTGTACACACACATTATATGGCAGCTCAGCTTAGTCAAATTGCATCATGCCCCAACTACAGACATAAAAGAATTCACTGAGTGATGGAAAAAGAGCCAGAGCCAATCAGGTGAGAATACAAACCAAGCAAAGTGAGTATAAGAGTCTGATGTCATGGAACCCTGCACATGACATGACACAAAACAATGTACCGTGGCCATGAATCTGTTCTTACGACTTATTAATATTTAAACAAATTTTATTAATTCTTTCATTTTAGGTAAATTGTAGCCACATTTAACCAGTCTATGCCTTTAGTTTTATAAATACATCGTCCTTTTATTGTTCTAGTATTGATCTTCTATAAAAGACATCTATAAAAGTTTTAAATGTTAAAAAGTATAAAAGAAAAAAGATTTATTCTGAGTTTAGAATCATTTCCTGAGACTTTTTAAAAACCCTCTGCATTAGAGTCTTGCGCTTTACCTGCAATGATATATAATGACTTATTGGGCTGGTATTGACTTCACTGATCAACTCAATATTAAACTTAATCAGATTGTCTCTGTCCATGACAGCAGCTATAGATGGATTTCTAAAACTAGGAAAAACATTGGCAAAATACAGCCATGATTTATATAAAAGAAGTTCACAGTTTCCCTACAAAGATGGAACAAATAAATAAAAACATGGGAGCAAATTTTGCAGGAGAAGATTTAACTTCTAAAGAGTTTTTGTTTATTTTGGTGTGGGGTTTTGCTAGGGCACTAAAACTATTAAATTTGTAACAAATCTTTTTTTCCTCTTAAAAATTAAATATATTCAATTTAATACATATACCTGTACATGAATACAAATACATCAAATTAAAACAATAAATCAGTAATCAAAAGGATGGCAAAAATTGTAAATTGCTTCTATGCTTTCTCTTCTACCAGAGTTTCTATAGCTAAGATAGTTAACTTTAGCTTATGCCTTAATTCGGTAGGCGATGTACGGTTTAGGATCTAACAGAAAGAGTACAGCTTCATCGCAGCAGGATGGCGATGCACAGGCACTGCTACAGTACTTGATCAGGCAGTCACAGTGAGAGCCTCCTGGTTGAGTGGAGCTAAAAGACAAGCTCTAATTGAGAGGTTTTGCTCTTTCGTCTTGTACACAGTAACCGTGAAGGTTACGTTCATGTGCATGTTAAAATTATTTTGTTCTCATAACACTTCCGTATTACTGAACAATCACGAGTCATGAATCCTTAAACAGTCCACCAAAATGCACGCTAGTCTTACATATAATATGTGACTACACCATTGATGTCATTAATATATATTATTCTACTTTATACATTTTTTTCTTCCATAGAAGGCGGGATTTTAAAATCATAAATTCTACAGCTTTAAAAAACATTCTAGTGAGTTCAATGAGCATTCTCTGAACTTGGCTCCAATTATTTTCTCATATTCTGGTGTTACATGGTCCATTTGTTTGCTTCTCCACTAACGGAATGATTTCAGCTCCTCAGATTGTATTTATCTATTAATTCTCTTGATAGCCTGGTAGTTTAAAATAAGCACTAAGCCTTTATACGTGGTCTATTTGCTCCATTAGACGAGACTAGCAAGAAGTCTGATGACAAACACGTGTGTCACGGTGTGTCGCATTGCTCTAACATCCACATTAATCTCAGGCACTCAAGCAAATGTGCTGCTGCACTGAAAATGACAACATTTATCTTCATAATAGTTAACTCAGTCAAGTCAGATTTTCTCTTATTTCAAAATTAAATATTTTCACACAAGCCGTACAATTATGAGTCAAATGTTATTGGTTTTCTTTTTCTTTTTTTTCTTTCCTTTTTTTTTTTGGTGAACGATATTTGAACGAGTGTAAACTGCGAAGACACATGAAATTGAAAGCGGCTGCACATTCATATCTGAAGCTAAGACACAGCACTGCCAGAGCTGGCATTATCACGGCGAAGATGCTAACTGTTGATCTTAAAGTGATTTGTTGAAGTAGAAATGCGGATAAATAAATCAATGTGTGTTTAAAGAGTGCATCTACTAAATAAGATGTAACAAGACCAGAGTGATTCAAGGTAGGCTCAAGACATCTGCTCTCCCTTGGGGATGCACGCTGTTAGGCTTTTATTTATAGGGTCTATAATTTCTGAGGGGAATATCAGCATGTAAGGCTGTGGTTGGTGTGTGTGTGTGTGTGTGTTGTATGCAGTCAAGTAACTCACTATCACAAGGTGTTCCTCCGGTTTTGCTTCTGCCTGAATAATCTCAATCCTGCTTTACATTTCTTCTCTTTTCTCTTTCTCAATAAGTGGAAAAGAGGAGCTCTCTCACAGGTGACCTAATCCACGGTTCACTTAGAGCCAAATAAAGACAGGAGGAATCTAAACACAGAATATCGGAATGCTATTGACAACAAGAAGCTGGTTATGCAAATTGTAACTGATTATCACGATATGTTTTCCGTTCATCTGAAAAATAATTTTCATTCATTTAAAAGCTCTTAAAAATTAACTCGCATAGGAGACTCTTCACAGTTGTAGTACCATTCGAGCAATGCGAGCTCAAATCAAACACATTTCAAGCATATTCCTGCTTAATTAATAGCAAGTCTGCTCTTTTTCATATCTGCTGAAGACTTAAGGTGGGTACCAATTAGCCTGCTGTTAATTATCTCTTACGCTTTTGATCTTTGCTACCACTGCTATGTCAGGCACTCTCATTTATTCCTCATGCCTGCTTGAGCGATGGACTCTTTGGAGATTTGTGCAGATTGAAGCATATTAAAATGGTTTCAGTAGTTGCCAGATCAGTGAGAGGGCATGCATGCTTTAGCAGAAGTGCCTGATCCCAGCCAATCTAGGGCTCTAAGCAAAATCTGTTTGGGAGACCTTTACCTACACCTTGTTCATTACCAAATTAACATATATGTTTCTGCTTTTTCTGCAGGTATCAATTTCCTGAGGTGGAGTGTATGTGCATCACCTAATTTTTAAAGTATTTTTCATTTGAATGTTAAAAAAACCTAAACGTAAAAATGGACTTAAATACAATCATAACATATATGATAAGGTTTAATTAGGAGAATAGTCCAGGAGCAATAAACAAACAAACAAACAAACAAACAAATAATAATAATAATAATAATAATAATAATAATAATAATAATAATAGTAATAATAATAATAATAAGCATTATTATTATTATTATTATTATTATTATTATTATTACTATTAATAGTAGTATTTATATGTTGTTGTTTTTTTTTTTGTTGTGTTTTGTTGTGTTTGTTGTGTTTTCTCCTAATTAACCTTTGTTGACGAGACGTAATTTTCATATATTTTACACAATTTGAAACACCTTTACTAATGATTAAAAAAACTACCATCTAAATGGTTCATTTAAGCAATTATGTGTTGAAGTACAAACATCATGTGTTTGCATTATTACAAATACCACAAATAAAAAATAGCTGCTCTTGTATGGTTACTAGGATACTAAGGACCACGTAAGGACCATGTAATTTGTTACCTTACAATTACAGTTAAGTGGCTCTGTTTGTGTTTCTAAGATACCATGCTTACAGTAATGTATAGCATGATATGAAGTTAAAAAGATGTGTATTTAACATTTATAGAAGGAATATCAGTATCAGATAAGCTCACACACATGAATTCAGTCATCTTCATTAACTTAAGAATGTTTAAAAAATAGTCATAAACATTTCTCTGTTTACTTATACCTATTCCATACGAAGTTTTTTTCTTTTACCTAATATATTAATACGGAGTCTTCAAAGACATCAGACTGACAGCAGCTATTAATTAATCATTTTATATTATAAATGAAATAAGCAATGGGACTAAAGTAAGACAGGTTTGAACAGAGGCTAAGACTGCCATATGTCTCTCATTTTTAATTAGACAGATTGTTTGAACAAAAACATTAATGAATAAATAATTATTGCCAGACTAATCTACGCTTTTTTCTTTTTCTTTTTTTTACTGGCCCAAGGAGTGGAACAATTACAATTTGATAGATTTTTTTTAAAGCAGTATCTCTCTGAGTTAGTTATCAGACCTGTGCCAGGTTTTTAATTTAAGCAAATTATTCAATTTGTCACATTTCCTACGACAGATGTCATCACTCGCTGTGTGTTTCAGTACAATAAAAGAAGCAAAAACTAAACAAAGCTGAGGGTAAGATGGCTCATTTGGACACATTGATCACCTCAAACATAGGAATTTGCTTGAGTGTGCTCCACTTTCAGAGAGATGTTGTTGCTAATGCGATCCTGAAATAAGCACACTCACCACAGTCTCTCCTGGGACGAGGCTAATTACGTGTTCAGAATTTGCCGCATGTTTCTTTGCGCTTTTATGCTTCTGTCACTTTCCATAGAGTGAATAGAATTGGATGCATCCCAAGAACAACTAGCAGTTGTGGCTCTGCTTCCAAACAATAAAAAAAAGAAAAGGTCACTCTAGGTTCACAGGATGTGGAATGATTCTAATTATTAGGATACCAATAGGTGCAGAATACTTAATGCATCCAGCTTGGACGCTTTGACATGCTATAGCAAGGCAGTGCTGTTTCCAAGAGAAGGCCTGATGTGTTTCTCTAGAAGAGACAGGGCTATCTGACTGAAATAGAGCCTGCAAGTAGACTATGCTGTGTAAAAACACTCCGGTGATAGTCTGCACATTGAGCTTAAAAAAAAGGAAAAGAAAAGAAAGAAAAACCATCCCAGAATCCCACAAGCAATGTTGGACAAACCTGAGGACAAATCATTGTTATTCCGACGGAGAGCAACATGGCTGTAATATCTTAGACACTTCTTTGTATATCAATTGAGCATGGCTTGAAAACCTGTCTAGAAGTGTCATGGCCTTACCAAAAATGGTTATTTATATAGCATGGGAGCTGAAAATGTAACAATATTGTCAAACACCCAACAGACATGTAATTAAGCCATTATTTTGTGCTGCCAGGGTACATTTACAACCCTGCCATAGAGAATAAACAATGTACAATCTTTTCTTACACCAGTAATTGTGAAACTGGCAATCTTCTAAAATGCAGATGCATCTAAGCATAGCATCTACTTGATCTAATCTTGGTAAATGTTACTTTTATTCATGTTAGTTAAAAGAAACTTAAAAGAAAACATCAACTAGGTATTAGATGGAAATATTAGGTGGAAAAAAAGACATGACTGCACAATAAAGCACAGCATACTAATTTACTAATTAAGACACAATGCCAGATCTTTGCTCATGAAAAAAATACATATTCTTTTTTTTAAGTAATATGTTTTCTTATTTTCTTCACCAAAATGAAAAAAGGACATAAGTACATGTACTGTGACAACAGATGATAGCATACAATCAAGCATGACTGTGATGGCGCTGATAATGGTTTAACCTTGATTTCAAGCACAGATGTAGTGAGAACTGTAGTGAGAAAAGACAGCATTATTGTTTCCAAATAACTGATTAATGCTTTTGCCTATGCAGTGCATTGTTGTATCGTTTTCTTTTTGTATGCGTATAGACGATATCAGAATCAGAATATTCTCAATGCTAAATGCTGTATAAAGTGCAAATAATGAATGGCAATAAGGAAAGCCAGCAGAGGTGGTGCGGTGCTCTGGGCAATGTTCTGGGTCCTGGCATTCATGTGGATGCTGCTTTGACATGTACCACCTACCTTAATTTTGTACATTGTTGTAAACTAAGTACACCTCTTCAATTCAGTTTTTCAATTTAATGAACTATTATTTGTATAACACTGGACATTGCATGGACATTGATTCAAAGCGGCTTTACAGAAATATAGAACTATAGAATATAGAAATTTCAAGGTTTAATATTAGACTAATAATATTATTTCATCATGGCAACACTGATCCATAACAGCATCGACCTCTTTAATTAGGATATTGTGTCCAGCTAAACTGCAAAAATTGTTCAGGAATGGTTTGAGAATCATGAAGGTGTTGTTTTATCAAGCATCTGTGTATGTCTGAACAAACCAGTCTGACCCATGAGGGATCCACCTCACAACTTTTAGGACATAACATATCTGCTGCTAATGTCTTGATGCCAGATACCACATACACACATTCAGAGGTCTTTTGCAGTCCATGCCTTGACAGGTCAGAGCTGTTTTCGTGGTACAAAGTGGACCTGCAAAATATAAGCTGATTGGTGTACATTTTATTGTGGCTGGGATTTGAATGTGTACAATGTTGCCATGGTTCAAGTAAGAAAACAACAAGTAAAATCACCCACATGTGTCCTCTGTAGAAGGACAGGGATCTAATGTTCTTTACACAGAATCAGGATGTTGATTCTGGTTGCCTAATATAAAATATAGATGGATAGATGCATGTTTGTTCACTTTTAAATGACCCCCGGAGATCATTACTTACATTTTAAGAATGGTAGCAATTAGACAAATAAAAATGGTGTGCTGAGGGCTTTTTTTTTTAAACCCACAGTTACAGAACCTCATGAATAATTAGAAATATGACGAGAATTTTGTGAGGAGAGATTTTATAATAGTTATGTTTTAAGGTTTAAGATGGTGGCTGGTGCTGCATAATGAGAAAATGACATTTTAACAAGGGTCACCATTCACTGGCAGCAGCTCATTATTATTGACTATACAGGGCCACAGATTCATAGGTATTAATATTGGTATTGTGTATTGTTCTGACAGCGTGCTCATTTATTCATTTACTCAAACTCAAAAAAATAAATAAATACTCTGACACCAACACCTGATAGCAGGTGGTATGTGAGGTAAGCCTTGTGTAGGTTGTCACAGTAATGAGATGACACTAAATGGCAGAGATCTAAACATATTTCATGATTAGTAATGGCAAATCCTGCAAAGCAGTCCAATAACTGTGTTCTGTGAAAATAAAGAAAGGAGCTACAGCTTATTTTTCCAAGCTAAGTAAGTAATCTAGCAACGCTAGCAGCTTACAGCAGCACCCAACCCTGTAGCAAACACTGGCAATGCTAGAGGAATGTTTAGCAAGGTGTTCTTGACAACCAGCCATAACTGGTCACTGAGAATATGGGATTCTGACAAAAATATAAAAACAGTGAGATGCTCTTTACTCATAGCTGTATAAATGCACATTTCCAAAGGAAAACAAAACTGACAATTTTCCACTGCAATGCAAGGTAACAAACATAGCTAGTTAATGTGCTTAATTTGTAATCAATTAGCTTATATTAAAAAAAAAAAAAAAACGTGACATAATAGAGGACAGGTGCAGTTGCAGGTAAACCAGCTTTATTGAAAGACAGGTAAAAAAATTCAAGCTAACAGGATGACTACAGTAACCACTCTTTACAACTGTGATTAGCAGAAAAGCATGCTTGATTGCACAACACATCACACCATGAGGCAGCTTGGCTACAAGAATAGAATACATATTGGGTTAAATTCCTTTCAGCCAAAAGCAGGTGGCACAGGCTCGTCAAAACTGGCTGGTAGAAAATTTGGAAAACTGTTGCCTGGTCTTTCTATTTTTACAACTAGGACAAATGGGAATAGCAAGCAAAGATAGAAGTTGTTTTAATGTTGTGGGAACAAAGATAATACTGAGTGTATATTTTGCAAGGAATGGATGAATGAAAGTTTCTTATAAATGGTGCTTGTGTGCATGTGTGAGGCTGATTGAGCACAGGTTCAATCACAAGTTCAATAACAGATGTGTTCAATCAGGAGCTAGTTGGCAGAGCAGGGTTGTTTGTGTACATGAATGAGAGTGTGTGTGTGTGTGTGTGTGTGTGTGTGTGTGTGTGTGTGTGCATGTTCTGGGTTCTGGGAAGTGTAGTCTGAAGCGGCCATATTTGTAGGTGAGGGTGTTTGGTGGGAAATAGGAGTTGGTAAATTTCTGTGATGTGACAAGAACAAGTGCATTATTCATATATGCTGTAAATATAAAGCCCAAAATAACATGTTCTGTGACTTCTTTATTTGATTAATTCTAATATTTTGTTACTGGTATCGTTACTGTACTGGAAAATACGTACTATGAAAACATGAAAATAGTATTAATGAAGCCTCTGTAATCATTCATGTAATCCAACTTAAGTTAGTAACTTCTGTAATGCAGCATTAATATATATTAATGTAATCCTATTTAATGTAATAAATAATGTAAAATAGTTATGCTTGCAAATGAACAGCATCTGTAGCATCAAGTAGGTATGACTTAGACGGTATACACTATATATGTAAACAGTATATAGTATGATTTGTAGATGGTCAACAAAAATATCAACAGTTTATCAGTTACACATAAACCATATATCAGAAGTGTAGCTGTTATGTGTCAATATGCCATGCTAAGATAACTTCCATTCATTCTTCCTTCTGTTCATCCATCCATCTATACATCCATCCATTTTCCAGCATTCCTGCAATGTTGAAGACTTTATCGCAGACTGACTGCACCATTGTGCAGATCATTGTGTCTTTTCCTCTTTAGTATGAAGATTCGTTTTCATTGATACTGACAATACAGATTCAACAAACAGAAGTGCAGCACATCCTCCCTGTCATGATGCCTTGTATCTATGCTAATTATCTAGTTATATTATGGGACAACTGCAAAGTTTATCTCTGCAGCAGGTATGGCTTATAGTAGCAAAGGTTCGTTGACATATACTGCATATGACTTATAATGACAAAGGGGTTGTTCTGCTTCTGATTAAACAATCTAGGATGATTTATTCTCATGGATAAGAATACACCCTAGTTGTTGTTGTTTTTTTTTCTCTTTTAACGCTTTATTCACTCTCCAGATCTCCAGAGTTGATACTGTATAGCAGGAAATCACAAATTTAGTCAGTTTTAATTGGAGCCAGATTAAGTAGTGTAGTTCATGGAAAATGACTGTATATAAGGATCACAGGCTTTACTTAATGTATTAGTATTCTCTTCAGAACTACAGTGAGTAACTGTAGGCATTTTTAACCTTTTACGTTTATGTTGTGCAGCAACATCGGAAATTCAGCCCCAAATTTGGTCACCATAACAGATAAAATATTCATTCATTCATTCATTTTCTACCGCTTATCCGAACTACCTCGGGTCACGGGGAGCCTGTGCCTATCTCAGGGGTCATTGGGCATCAAGGCAGGATACACCCTGGACGGAGTGCCAACCCATCGCAGGGCTCACACACTCTCATTCACTCATGCAATCACACACTACGGACAATTTTTCCAGAGATGCCAATCAACCTACCATGCATGTCTTTGGACCGGGGAGGAAACCGGAGTACCCGGAGGAAACCCCCGAGGCACGGGGAGAACATGCAAACTCCACACACACAAGGCGGAGGCGGGAATCGAGCCCCCAACCCTGGAGGTGTGACGTGAGTGTGCTAACCACTAAGCCACCGTGCCCCCCCCAGATAAAACGTGACTAAATAATTTGATTTAACATGCAAACAATTAATTACAAACCTGTTAATAAATGTTTGTTTTTCCTGTTATTTCTACACTAACACAAGGATTCCATTTTTTACTTTTCATTATTGTCATCTGAAAAAGTCTGTTTGTTGGTAATTAACAATAATGTCTGCATAAAATCATCATTTACTAATGATCTACATTGGACATTCAAAGAAAAAAAAGGAACATACAGTATAGTTCAGGCCAAGCTCATTCTTATTTTTAACAAAGAGACTCTTAACATATCAGGTGTAAAGTATATTTGTATGTGTGCTACATATTCCCTTGTCAGGATGTGTCTTGGGCAGTGGTTCAGAACCGTTCAAACATGGTGTACACGGTTAAGAGGCAAGTGTGGTGGGTCTTGCATTACTGTCAGAGGATTGACGTGGCGTTTACCATATTTCTGAATTCAGTATTTCAGTCATGGCAGGCTAAAGGGGAGTCTGATGCTCTGACTGACAAGCTGCCCTACAAAATGGAAATTCGAGCAGAGCATTTCATATTCATGCCTTGATTTAAATTCTGAAGTGGATGTGAGTTTCCTTCCAAATGTTCTCTGATGTAATGTCTTGCCATGGCTTTTGTTAGAGCCCTAAAATAGTCCTTTTTTCTAATTGACACCCCATATGAAATAATTCAAAGGAAATAATATTAGAAAGTTTCTTAGTAAGGTGTTTGTCAGCAACAAGCTACAAAAACAACTTTAATGCATATTAGGACAGATGTATGTCTCTATACAACAAATCTATAAGTCTCCCTGAAGAGATTTTGTGTACCAGGATAGAAATGTTTCATCATAGAATAAAGGGATAGAGGTGATCAATCAGAATCAACTTTTACAGTGATGCTTCCCTCTAATTTCCTTTAATTTATCAACTGCCAGTCTGTAAAAACCTTTATCTCCCAAAATCTCTGTAGTCATCTCTTCAAAAAGAATTTGCATAGCTTCAGTCTTTACTCCTTTCACACAGAATTAATGTACCTCTTATTGCACAATATGTTTTTGAAATATACTAATACTGATAAATGAGCCTGAAATTGATATTTCGTGCTTTAATTATATTTAAATGTTGCTGCTTTTTTCTCTCTTCAGTAAAACTTCACTAAGGCTTAGATCTTCCTGAAGGTCTAGTTTCTACACACCAGCCTTATCAGGCTATCAGGAATGAGCAGATTTCAGTCCTGATAGCCTACTAAATCTTTAGCTCAACTAAATCACTTCCTCTAACACATGTGTGTGAGCTTGCATAATTTCTACCCAAAATCATTTATAATCTGACAAGCCATAATGAAGGCTGGAAGACTTATTACCCTGAAAGATAAACTTTAATCAAGCTCTGTTGCTGTCCCTCTATTTGAGCATGCCCCGGCATATCCTACATTGTAAGCACTGTGGAGAAAACAAATAGCAAATCTGAAGACGTTTAAGGTTCCCTGTTTAAATGTGAAGGGCAAGTTAATGCCATTACCTGTAAGATTGCCACTACTGACCTCTAATCAGTCAGCACTCTATTTATTCAAATCACAGGGAGATAAATAATTAAATCTTCAATGTGTGGCATTTGTCCTCTTTTAGAGTGTGGAAGTGTTTAAGCACTTATAAGTAGTTATATATTAATCTGTGATGAATATTGTAAAGGCCTAACACGCTCAAGGACTTTTCTGAGTTCTTATAATCATGCTTGGTCTTCAGAACACTTTTTCTGTAGGAGTTTATATTTATTCAATTCAGTTTCATTTGTATAGCGTTTATGAAAACATCTGTACAGAAAAGGTGGTGCGGGTCTAGAGCACTAATGCAGTAGTTCTCAAAGTTTCCCTTAAAGTTTTCAAGCTAAGAAAGTAGGTGGTTCAAAGAAATGTTTGTGTATAGAATTTAAAATGGTTCTAGGTCTTGCTTTATATATGGAATCATTCTTTATATAGAACCATAGATAGATAGCTAAAACTATAACCAGAAGATAAGATAAGATCAGCAAAATTTTCAGCAAAATGTTTTATTAGCATACTGTATATAATGTATTCAAGTATAAACAGTATATAGTATAAACTTCTCCTATATACTGTTTATACTTTATACTCAATTTGATATTTTCTAAAATATGTAAATCATAAACATGTCATTTCTAAAGATCTTGAAGCATCATCTAAATATAGATCCAAATAATTCTAATAGTAATCTAATAGTAATGGCACTGATATCACCTTATGTACTCTCTATAACTTAAATTATAGAACCTTTTTAAATTATAGAACTCCTTTTTTAAGAGTACATGAATTTGGTGGAAATCAGAACTCTATCTCAAATATGAATCACTAATATTTAGTTTTAAGCACCTTTAGCCTGTTTAAAAGGTCTCCTGAATTAGATAGATAGATAGATAGATAGATAGATAGATAGATAGATAGATAGATAGATAGATAGATAGATAGATAGATAGATAGATAGATAGATAGTTAGTACAGGTACATATAAACAAAATGTATCTATAAACAAAAAACCAGTAGTGCAAATAGTAGAAAATAAATGTGCAAAGGTACGAGTGCAGATAAATATGTAAGTATATGTACAACAGTAAAGTTATGGCAGGTGTTATGTGGATAATTATAGTATGCGCAAAATAGGAATATGTGCCATGTGTGTCCAATATGTCTAAAAGAATAATTACTGTGAATGATGTGCATTTTATGTACAACAGTAACCAATATACTATACAGTGTATGTGCAGATATAATACATAAACAGACAAATAGACAAACTATGTTAAGCAATGAATTTACAGTTATATATACAATTGTAATTTTTAGAAGAGATGTAACAAAATGCATTTTTAAAAGCAATTCAGCCAGTAAATGGCATTCTTAACTTTACGAACAATACTAACAAAAAATGTATTCTTTAAATTAAAGTTCAGGAACATTTATTAGGAGTCAAAATATTACTGTAAACTAAATATTACTGTTTAAATAACAAGCCTAATATTTGTATAGTCACATTATGTTCATCAAATAAAGATTTGAGAACAAAAGAAATCTGAATTTGAGCTTTCTAAGTGATACCAGTTTGTGGCATTATAAATCACTCCAGTTGTTATAAATGCAGGAAAACGTTATTAAACATGATGAACATATGTTCAGTATGAGCATAATGTGAATAAGAGCGATTACAGCAGCAGACTGTAAGAGTCTGCAGTATCAAGGTGAGATGGAAAAAATCTGTTTTAGGCATGAAGAGTTTTTGGGAAGTGTGAGTCTTTAGGGCAACTAGGTGAGGTGAGATTATCCACAGCACCAGGAGGTAAGTCAAAAGTGCAGAAAGCTCTAGATGAAGTGTGAGAAAGGAGGACAGGTGGCATCAGAGCTTCTCACGAGGTGGAAGAGTAAAACAACATATTCGCAATTTTTATTTATATCGACATGTTTGCTCAACATATTCCCATCGGTTCCTGACTTTTTGAACACTCTGTAGTCCAATCATTTTGTTATTAGTCTTAACGATATTAATGTAAGAGTAAAAATTTAAAATGGATTTTCAAATCTGAATAAAATAAAACATCAGGCTCACACCTGAGCTAAAGCTCAAACCCACAAGACCCTCAATTAAATAGAATAGTTAAAATAGTTCCCATCAGTGCAACAAGATTTCACAATAGAATTGGTCTAAGTTAGTAATCTAGTAATTAAAAACATGTTCAAATTAAATTTATATTTAATTATGTAAATTAATCTATATGTAAAACTTTTGTTTTTATCTTATTGAACACATTTTCCCTTTTTTCAGTAACCTTTTGAATGTTTGTGCAATATAGCATGAAGTTTATGATCATTACTAATATTATTGTAATGTTCATTAAGCTGCATTGTAAAATAATTTACTTCATTATGTTTTTTATGCTTTCAGTAATTGACAATCTGAATTTCTTTTTATTTTTCTCCATAAAGTTTCAGCATCTTAATGACTTTCAGAGCTCAACGAAGGATTGATGTTAGTTTTTTTTTCCTGTCAAAATATGGACTACAGGCTAAGATTAAAGGAAAACTGCAACTTAGCAGACAGTCTGGTTATCTGTATTGGAGTAGATGAAAATCATGGCCTGAATCCATCCGCAGAGATTAGGAAGATCTGACTATGTTGGTGATGCTGTTTTGAGGTCTGCTGAAATCACTTGATTGAGTAATACTGAAACCTGAAGTGGATAGCCTTTTTTCTGTGAACACTGACAGGATGAAGGATGAAAGCATTTGGGAAAAAATACAATAAAAAAACAATCATATGTTAACACAGTGAACATGTTTGGCAATTATTGAGCTTGAGGTTCCTTGGGGTTCTATTTCTATACAGACCCTTGGGTTCTGTTCTCGGACAGCAGAAACTTCCCCAAAAATATTTAGACATTACTTTTTGGAATTTAATCGATATTTTGCAAGCTATTTTGAAATGAAATGTTTATGAATTACATATTTTACAAAAAGATCAAATAGTTTATTATTTATTTGTGAAATAATTGCGAAATAATATAGATTTATTTTTATTCATAACAATGTTTTTATTGAAATAATTTCATGCTCTTTGAATTAGCTGTATTTTCTTGTCTAAATTTGTATGAGATCATTAATAATATTATTATCAAGACAACGAAGAAGAAGAAGAAGAAGAAGAAGAAGAAAACACTAAAAGAAGAAGATGAAAACCCTTTGTGAACTTCCCACTGGGTGAAGCAAGTATCTATCTATCTATCTATCTATCTATCTATCTATCTATCTATCTATCTATCTATCTATGATTCCATATAAAGGTCCATTTTAGGGCTCCATATATGAAGCAAGTGATTAATAATTTGTTAATACATAACTAAAGCTTTCATAAAAGTGTGTTAGAAATTATGTAGCATATAGAATATACATTAACAATGACTTGAGCCATATATGAGTAAACAATAATAACGATAATACGATAAGAATAAGAATAACGATAAGAGGAGGTTCATCTTTTCAAAGAAAGAAACTGTGGCACAGGCTGTGGGACAAGTAGTAATTAAGGCCGAACTTTAGAGCTGTGTTTAGCAGTGATTTTACCACTGGTTTTATTAAACTATGCTTCAAACTTCAGGTAAAAATTTTAACATACTATATTTTTCAATGTAATTTATAATATACAGTATGCCATATTACACAGCAAAATACTGTTTTTATTTTACAGGATTGTACCGTAAATGATTGGGAAATTAGAGCAGTGCATTGTACAGTGTACAGAACAAAAGAAAAAACAATGTGTAATGGGATATCGAACATTTTGGGCAAGAGTGAGAAAGGTAAAAAAAAATAGATTCGCTTTTCATCGACATTAGTGAATATATTTTTACCTTTTATTTTAGTTGTTTTAAGTAAATGTAAACTCTATTTTGTAAATGATTGATTTTCAAACTTTATAGTGCAAGTTAATTCAACTGTATCAGTGGCTAATTCAGGGTAGGTGTGTTGATGGAAGTGGTTTTAGGATTTGATCTCCAGGTCAATACTGTAGAAGGCGTAATGTTCAAGTACCAACTCGGCCAAGCTGCCATGGTTGTGTCCTTCAGCAAGAATCCTAACCTTCAACTCCTTACTTTTATCCTGTCTCACTCGTAAGTCAATTTGGATAAAAGTACAGCTAATTAAGCAAGTGGAAAAAAATAATATATAATCAATATTACATGAGCAAGAGTGCGGTAATCAGCGTAATTAAACAATCATAAATAAGATATTGCTTTTATTTAACAGTTTTGTTTTTTTTTTCAAAATGAAATTAACATAGAGAGAGTGACATTTTAGAGACATAATTAAAACAAATATTCTCTTTATTTTTGTGTAGCTAGTGGAAATATATACTGAGGATGGCAAATCTATCTAGCTGATTCATCTGTGTATTTAAGTGGCTGAAGATAACGACTTCAAATTTTAGATGTTTATGAATAAGCACTTCCGACATCTCAAACAGCAGAAATGGTTTTGATATCACTATTTACTTTAAAGATATAATTATTTTGGTGAATTTATAAAATACTATTGCCCCTGGAGGTGTAGGCAAAAAAAATAGAGTGTCTGAGTGTCTACTGTACTTTACCATTAAACATAACAGTGAAGTGTGACATAACAAAGAAATTCAATGCTGAACATGGACACAACAAAACAGGTGTTTTTGGTTTTTAGTAAAAAGAGTTAAGCAAAGGTTCTATTCAAGGAAGATACTGTGTGTAATGTCTACTGTTTATGCCAATAACACTGTTGTAGTATCAGGGTTAAACGCGAAAGTGGAATTTTACGAGTAACACACACAGTGAAACATCCCACAGTGCAGTTATTGGAAGTATTAGTTGGTCGGAAACTGCCTGTTGTATTATTTATTTTAAATGTATAGTATATCATTGGAAGCATAATGCAGCACTTTACTGTCTCCATTTCTTCAAACTTACATTATAAAATAATCATTCGAGTTAATAATTTCCTTCAAAATCATTTTTTCATAATGTACATCATCTTTATTAATATGATAGAAGTTATGATATTAATTAACAGAACGAGTTAATAAAGATTAATATTTAACTTTGACTATTATTAATGCATAAAGTGTCCTTATGAAAACCGTTCTTATGTAATATAGAAATATTAGCAGTATATGATATAATAACCATTTTAACATGCTTGATATATGGTATGTAGGGTTTAATTGGTTTATGCTAGGAATAGTTAGCCAAGGCAACTGTATAAATAGACAACAGGGCACTAAAGAGATCATGATCGTGTCCTCAGGCAAGACACAAAGGCATCGCCGTATATAAATTATCTAAGTGACTTAAAGAAGAACCTTCACAGGTAAAGATGATCACTGCTCAAGCAAGTATTACCCAGAGCAAATATCTAATGCAAATGTCAGCTTTTTAAAGGCCTAGAGAAAAGTGTATTCCATTAGGGTGATACACACTGGCCTGCATTTTCTCCCCTTTGCTTTCTAAGACAAACAAATCTGGTGTCTATGTGGGTCAAAGGCACTGCAGGTTTTTCAACAAATAAATCACAACGCCATTCCAATCCCAGTTGTCTGAGAAGTGTTGTGTAGCTTTGTGCTTGTTAACTCATCTCATTTCTCATGATGTATGGTGTAGCACTGGGGTCACACGTTGGAGTTAAGTGTGTTTCGTGTTCCTTTTCTTCTCAACAACCCCAGCGAGTGCGCTCATGAACCTTACAGCTCTACATCTGGTCATCATAAACCGACTTCCACTGGGATATGCTGTGGAAGTGGATCAATGCAAAGTGTTGTACTGAGTCTTATTTCATCCACATTGTGTTGTTGTGTTTCATTTTTTGACTATACTTCAGTGCGGTGAAAAAGTGATAATACAACCTTTTTTTAATACAATCTGTTGATCCATTTCTGAAAGCATCTGGATATCTGAGTATCAGATCTGGACCATGGAGCAATGGAAGAAGGTGGCCTGGTTTAATGATGTTTTTTTTTTTTAATCAGGTGAATGGCCAGGTGCATATATGTCGCTTAGCTGGGTACGACATGGCACCAGGAAGCACTTTGGATAGAAGGCACGTGTGGAGGCAGTGTGATGCTCTGGGCAATGTTCTGCTGGGATACCCTGAGTCCTGGAATTCATTTGGATGTTATTTAGCATGTACTAACTAACTAAACATTGTTGCAGACCAAGTACACAACTTGAAATGATATTCTTTAAAGTCAGTGGCCTTGTTCAGCAAGATAATGTACCTAGCTACACTGTAAAAAAGCAGTCGAGAATGTTTTGAGGAACATGACAAGAGTTCAAGGTGTTGACTTGGCCTCCAAATTTCCCAAATCTCAATCAAACACCTGTGTGATATGCTGAACAAACACGCTCAATCCACAAAGGATCCACCTTTGAACTTATAGGACTTAACAGATCTGTTGCTAACATCTTGGTGCCAGATACAACAGCACACCTACTGAGGTCTTGTGGAGTCCATGCCTGGATGAGTCAGAGCTGTTTGGGTGGCACACGTGGAAACTACACAGTATTAAGCAGGTGTTTTAAATGGTATAGCTTATATTCACTACATTTAAAAAAAAATCTTTCAACTGTAGCATATTGTTCAGTAGTTAAGACAATCCCACAGAGTGTAAAAGATTTTATATATAAGTTTGTATTATGCCAAACTCATGTATTAAGTTAAACATCATGCATAGGTTTAATTCAAAGTGTAGAAATCTTTCGAAAATATATCAGGTAAATATGCTAATAGGTTTAATATTTTAATATTTTCATAAACATGCTATAGACTAAGAAAGCAGCGAGACCAGACGACCAGACACTGTAAAACTTTATGTACTGCATATATATATATATATATATATATATATATATATATATATATATATATATATATATATATATATATATATATATACACAGTATATCAAACTACAGAACCATCATTATGGGCTACGCTCACTAGGTGAATTCTACTGACTTGTGTAGTTTGAATTCTTTTTCACAAGTAAGAGTAGCAATTTTTGTAATGAATGGGAAGAAAGACCTAAAAAGAAAATAATGTCCGCTTCACATTTCCTGTAGATACCTAAATATAGTAAGAACTAATATTTCAAACAAAACGTTTGATGCACTTGTATATTTATTAGGAAAGAGTGCCTTCTGGGAATGACAAAGTCCATCCAAAACAGAAAATAGCTTTGTTTAAATGAATAAAATGAATAAAAGTATACTGGCGGACCTAAAGAAGAAGTTGGCAATTCTGTGAACCGTAGGGGTCTAAGATTGTGCCTGGACTTCATCTCCAGATCTGTCAGATTGACAGGCAAATGCCATTGTATGGTTCATACTTATTATACTGGAATGGCTTTGAAAATGAGACCCCGGCTGTTTTCCCAATTTGCAGGCTTAAGGCAGCGATTTAAATATATTAAAGGCTAAAAGCAGAAGCAAAGCACCGTCCAATCTGTCATTTATGTGACCTTGGATTAGAAGCTATCTTTCTTTCTTTCTTTCTTTCTTTCTTACTTTCTTTCTTTCAATTCTATTCAATTTTGAAAATGTCAAAGATCATAGATCTAAATAAGACCAGACTGAAAGTATCATAGAAATGAAGGCAGCACTCAAATCTAAATGTTACACCAGTTTCCACACTGGGTTAAATCAAAGGACTTATATAAGCTTGGACAATGTGGTGGTTTCCCTTGTAAAATATGTCTGATCCAACTATGGGTCAGTGTCTAATGTGTGCAGTTTGTGGGCTCAAGGGAACTCCATATTCTTCATCCTCACAAGAGTAATCAGTTTGCTGTTTAAGCATCAAGTAACTTCAGACCTCAATTTCTCTTCTCTTTCAAAAATTCTTTTAGGTTTAATTACAGTGATTTTAAATTACAGGCTTCATGCTTCACACATGATCATGCCTATGTTTTTGCCTAAGTTTATCAAGTACAAGGTTTTAGATATCAACAGTGAATGGTGTACATATTCACTAAAACCAGTCAGAGCCCTGTGGAAAGATATCAGCAAAGCAAAACACTTTTATGGGTCAACAGTAACAGCTTAAAAAATGCTGGAAACAAACATGTACAGTACCTCAGAGCTTCATAGCTATGAGGGTAAATTGGAGACAGTTTTAACTAACTACAATATTTCATTTGGATGCCATAGTTTTCATTCATTCATTCATTCATTCATTCATTCATTCATTTTCTACCGCTTATCCAAACTATTCTCAGGTCACGGGGAGCCTGTGCCTATCTCAGGCGTCATTGGATACAAGGCAGGATACACCCTGGATGGAGTGCCAAACCATTGCAGGGCACACACCCACTCTCATTCACTCACGCACTACGGACAATTTTCCAGAGATGCCAATCAACCTACCATGCATGTCTTTGGACCAGGGGAGGAAACCGGAGTACCCAGGGGAAACCCCCGAGGCACGGGGAGAACATGCAAACTCCACACACACAAGGTGGAGGCGGGAATCGAACCCCCAACCCTGGAGGTGTGAGGCGAACATGCTAACCACTAAGCCACCGTGCCCCTGCCATAGTTTTGTTGCCAATAAATTTTGGTATTTTGTACAGCATAGTAGATCATAGTGTGTGTGTGTGTGTGTGTGTGAGTGAGTGTGATTGTGCGGTGGATAGACGGATGGATGGATGCGTGGATGGATGGATAGATAGATGTGTTAACACAGGTTTACTCATAATTGTTTGAATCTAAAAATAGGAACATTTTCATCATTAACACTGCATTATTTGCATCTTTACAAGCATGGAAATTAGTGAGCATGTTAAAGTACTGCCACCTTTTGCTCCTCAGAATCTGTGAAGCAGCATTCTGTTTAATCTTAACAGGTGTTACGCTTGTACTGCAGGTCACACCCATGATTTCTTACACTCTTACAAACAGTTTGCACAACCTCTGAAGCCTATGCTCTGAAGACTATGTTTTCAAGACTATAACAGTTGTAGATGTAGATTATACACAACTGCACGAATTTCAGTTTTTTTAAGGAACATTATTTTAAAGAATTTGTGCCAGCTCTCCCTGCTACTCTACATATTTTTTTGAAAAATATTATTGCTGTTTGAGTTTAATAGGACTGTTCATTTAGAAATGTTATTTCTTGTTTTATCTGGTGTATCTATTGTATGCTGCCTGAATTACCTGGTTTTGTAGGATGGGGTCCCATGTGTACTGGTTGAGAAAACAAAGTGAGCAGCATTTCTTGTTTTAGATATTCTGCTTTCTGACTTGCTGTGGATTTAACGCAATGAAAACCATATTATGCATATTATTATTCTTTGAATTAAAAAACCAACCAAACAAACAAAAAAAAAAACAACTTCCAAGAGTTTGGCATAACACACTTCATACACATATTATTGTGTTTGCTTTGTCAGCTCAAGAATATTTCCTCTAAAATAAGCCTCTTTTGAGGCACTTCATTTTTTTTCCGCCACCATTCTAATTTGGAGAGTAAAGTAGATGCAGAGCATCCTTGTGGCTTGTGGCGTCTTAAGTATTTGATATGTTTGACTAGGAAAGCATGCCTGATCCTCTGTTATTGAAGCAATTCAAAGCACATGCATGGTCTTTGGGGGAAAGGGCAAGGCAGGGGGAAATAAAAGCTGAAGAGATAAGATGCTGACATGGGAGAGCGCAAGCAGTGGTAGCAATGAGAAAGCCTGTCAAAAATTAATATTGTAGAAATGAGGCACCAGCTGCAGAGCAAAATAAAAAAACAATCACATTATTAGCATTATTTGACACACAGAAAAACTTCAGTAGTTCATTAAGGTAGTCCAAGTTTAAATGTAGATTAAATGATGAATGACGTAAACCATGTACCTCAAGGTCATGTACCTCAAAGTCAGCATCACTGCTTCAATTCATTTTCAAGCAGATTACGTCATCTGATCATCGTTTGCACAGGTGTCCAATCTTGTCCGCATAGAGCGTAGGTTTTTATTCCCATTAAGAAAGAGCTGTACCTTTCCATAGACTTCCAGGTGTGGCTTCCACCTGGTTGGAATGAAAACCTTCACCCATCACTGTTGAGAAGACATGCAGAGAAGGACACGATGACCTCATGATGACAAAGCAAGCTATTGGGTGATGCAAAAGATTTATTATGTTAGCTAACTTTATTTAAGGATATTTAGACTTATCTTAGACTCCTTTTGAAGCTAGATAGGTAGTTTTATTAGTCACACATTAACAATTATAACAAGCTAATCAGGTATTATTGCTGGTTACTAATTTAAGATCATTCTTCCTTTTTCAAATTTTAATCTGACTATTGAGTTTGTTCTTAACAAAAGTTATCAGTCCTGGTTTCAAATACTTACTTATACAGAAGTGACAGTACGAATAATTTTATCTGTGTGCAATATGATGTGTGGCAAAAATGTTTCAGTTTCCATTATGAACACTTCAGCAGGGGATCCCCAAATGTATTCACACATATCTGAGCAATAAATCGATATCTATGCTGTATGTTTCACTAGTACATGATTGTGTCTGTAATTTCCTTGTATTAAAAGCTTCCTGAGCACAAAACTGAAATCCAGGAATCTTCTTGTCCCAGCTGGGGCTCAGAAAATAATATTGATCATGTATTGACTGCTGCTCACAACAACTCAATGCAAATTTATGATTACAGAGAAAACAAATGCATGTATCAATTAACATTTATTTTATTTCTATACGTGTTTACATTGAATATTTACCCCAGATGTTGCACCATTAAGTTATTGTCAAACATCTTCCCCTCTCGCTGTGAGCCAATGTGCGCAGCATGCCTGGCAGCCTGCGGTACTACAGAGCTCTATTTTACTTCCGCCCCTGTTCCACTTTTTTTTATGCATCAATGTGTTTTTGAATCGGTTCATGTCTTGTCTCTGCCCCTTTTCATCATTGCCTATTTCCTTTTAATATCCTGATTAACCCTCATGTGTATCAAAGTATTTGCAAAGTAAGTGTGCGTTTGTGTCCATGATGTTTCTGAGCCTCTGTTCATTGTTTAGCAAACATGATTGTTTTTAGACTGTTTTAGCCTTGCTTGTCTAGCTCCTTACTTGCAAGTTTTTTTCTGTCCATAGCCTGATTCATACTTGTCTTGTCTTTGCCCTTTTTTGATTTATCTGTATTTGAATTGTCTTTGGTATAAAGAAAAGCTCACCTGCACCTGTGTCTAAGCAGCCTGTGACTCTGTATCCTGTGTTCTGACATATTAACAACTGAATTTAACAACTGAAATGAATTTTAAGTACTTTCAATTATCTCTAAGCTGATAACTTTGTAAAGTACATAGGGAATTAAATATGTTTCGTTCAAGAGAAAGCTAATGGCAATACTTTGCTTTTAGTGCAATTGAGCATTATTTGATAATATTACATTAGCAAAAGAGTTTACAAATGAGAATGATGAGAAAGTTTAAAGACAAAAGAACTTGCAGAAACTGTAATACAGAAAGCTGCATTATAGTTTCAAACAACTAAATAAGTCACAGTAATTAGTAAAAAGCAGTAGAGATGAATCTAAAGCTGTAAGCTGTCAAAGCCTTAATGACATCCACAGCTGCCGGCATGTTCATTTCTTTTAACATTATATCATATCTTATGAATATTCCTATAGAGAATATATGTACAGATGGGGTGAAAATAGCGTTTGGGATAGTACAGAAGACATTTTGCTAGCATAGTTTGTGTCTACTCAGAGGGAAGCTTCCTAGCAGAACAATGTATAGTTCTTCTGACTGATAACCTTTATCCTATAATATTATCCCATTTGAACACCGATGCAAGATTTTGAGGTGACTCTCTACCACCATCTTGACAATAACAATTAAAAGAATATCAGTGTAACAGAATTCATGACAAAGCTATCAGCTCATATACAAAGTGACAAAGTGACGTGACATACATATGGTGACCCATAATTCGTTCTCTTTAACTCATCTAAAGTGCACACACACAGCAGTGAACACACACACCGTGAACAGCCATTTATGCTGCGGTGCCCACGGAGCAGTTGGGGGGTTCGGTGCCTTGCTCAAGGGCACCTCAGTCGTTGTATTGCCGGCCCAAGACTCGAACCCACAACCTTAGGGTTAGGAGTCAAACTCTCTAACCATTAGGCCACGACCTCCACACACACATGTACACATGTATCAGATCATGGATCAGATCAGATCTTTAAATTACCATGTTTGTTTAAATTGAACACATGTAACATGAATTTGTAATTATGTTTTAGCATTGTCTCATCCTTTATCATCCATCAGAATGATAGATATTATGAAACATGTTCAATGATCATTTTCATTTCCTTGAGGAATGAGTAAAAAAAGAACACTTGGATAAGATGAGAATGATATCATTTCATGCTGAGTATCTTTACCTATTCCTATACTACAGAGCGTTCCCTTAGAGAATGCTAAATTAATAATGATAAAGAAGTTTAGGTAACATGTATAAATGTTTAAGAGCATTCAACACTTTCTTACCCTTCAGTGTCAATTCTTTCTATTCACAGCATCCTTAACTGTGTCATACTAGAAAATGCAATGCTAAAATATTTAAATAATGGACAAAATACAGCCCCCCCTCTTTCAGATTGTCAAACTATGTTTCTGTCAAGAGCTGGCGAACTTTGGAGAATATAGTCTCTGACAGGACTGACATTTTTATTCTCTGCTGGCTGACAGATAGCTATTGTTACCACCTCTTCCAAATGCTTAATGTACATCACCCTTGTCAGTTGGATATGTCTGGTATTTTCTTTTGTTAAGAATGAGACTGACCACGGCTTGGGCTACTATTAATTGACATGAACCTTTGAGTTTGCCACACGTTTAACGCTTACATGACGTGAGGTTTGTTATACTGCTATATTTCAATAATTTATCTATTTCCCTTGAGTTTGTATTAACTGTACACATTGTGTATGAAAATGAAAACAACTCAAGTATTTATTTATTTATTTATTTACAAATAGATATATACTTGCTGGATTGACACATTTTAGTAATTATGCATTCAATTTAATATTAAATGGCCATGAGTTAATTTAACTCAATACATTTACAGCATTTAGCAGATGCCCTTATTCAGAGCGACGCACATTTTTATCTCATTTTTAATACAACTGAGCAATTGAGGGTTAAGGGCCTTGCTCAGGGGCCCAGCAGTGGCTTGGTGGACGTAGGAATTGAACTCACAACCTTCCAATTGGTAGCCCAACACCTTAAACACTAGGCTACCACATCTCCCAATACAGTTTTATTAATATTGCATTTTTAACAATGGACATTGTCTCAAAGCAGCTTTACAGAACATAAAATGTTTATGTACATTTATTTAAATGTATCCCTACTGAGTAAGCCTACGGCATCTATGGCAAGAAAAAAAACTCTCTTAGATGATATGAGGAGGAAACCAGACTCAAAGGGGAACTTATCCTCATTTGGGTGACACCAGAGAGTGTGAATATAAATACCGTACTTACTACAGACATACACATTCAATTACTTGTGTAACCAGAAGCAACTCATAATTTAGCTCATCATCTGTATTGATTAAAGGCTGTTCTCCTCAAAGTCCTCGTGGGGTCGGCAACTTCTCTTCAAATATCAGAAATCTCTTTATGAAGCAAAACCCAACCGGAGCTGGTACATCTCTAAAGTTAGAACATTTAAGCATACTATAATCCATGATTATAAGCAAGGCACAGCAAGTGATTGGGTTAAAATAAAATACAAAAAAAAAAAAAATAAAAACATTTTTGGCCAGATGCTATATTTGTATCGAGTACTTTTATTTATGTTGTTGATTTTAAGTGATATCTGATCAGTACTTGTACTAAGTAGACCTTTATTATTATTATTATTATTATTATTATTATTATTATTATTATTATTATTATTATTATTTCTACCTCTAGTGTCTTGGATACAATTCCCACCACACACATGCCTGCATTGGCTTATGCTTCCCAGACAAGTTATTTATTTATTTATTTATTTTTATTATTATTTTTTTTTCTGTCACATTCACTGTACAAGATCCAGTGCAGTGTACATCATGCTGACTCTTCAGCCAAACACTGGTAATCAATACTTCTCATCAATACAGTGTTTGCCACATGGAGTGAGGACTTGAACACAGGAGGACAAATGCAAGTGCTATACTAACACTATAGAAGGAGTATAATAACATTGGATAGCAGGACCAGGAAGCACAGATGGGACTGATATTTGTGTTAGCAAAACTTGGCAAAGTAATTGAAGCAGCACAAGGGCTATTTGTACAGAGCTTTATAGTAGAGAAAACAAGACAAGTGAAATCCACACAAGACAAGTGTTTACATAATTATAACCTAACTGTGGGCTATAGAATCTCTGGGTGATTTACTCTTGATTGTAAAAGAAAGAACAGTATTTGACTTTGAGAAATGTATCAATTTCTTCTCGTTTTTTTTACTGGCATTTTTATTCATCAGCCAGGACTCCAGTGGAAAAGGTGCCTTCAGGAAAACCTAGGTATAAATCTGAATTAGCAATCTATTTTGTCTCAAGCACAAAAGACTGAAATGAGTCTTTTTCTCCTTGTCAGCAAAATCAGTTGTGTGTGTGTGTTTGTGTGTGTGTGTGTGTGTGTGTGTGTGTGTGTGTGTGTGTGTGTGTGTGTGTGTGTGACTACTTGTATTTATATGTTAAAAGGTTTTTCATAGAAACATATGCCCTGACAAAGAACCATTTACGAACCTTTTTTAAAGGTTTAGACTGGAAACATCAGACTGATGTCTGATATTCAATACCTTTTTACATGCATAAAACCACAAATCTCTATGAATCTTTATTAAACATTATTCTCTGCCCTGTATAAGAGTAGTTTTCCTATTCTCCCTTTGCTTTAGGTGTTTCCTTCAGGTACTACAGTTTCCTCCCCCAGTTTAAAACCATGTGTTGTAGGCTGATTAGCATCTCTTAACTCTCCATATTGTGTGTACGATTATGCCCTGCAATTGGTTGGCATCCCTATCCAGGGTGTCCCCTGCCTCCAGACAGCTCAAGACCCTGTGTATGATAAGCGGTACAGAAAATGGATGGATCGATACGATATATTAACATTCTATATATACAGTAGCTCACTACTTGGTAAAAAAAAAAAAAAGCATTGCTAGCATTTTGGAAGCTTTCTGCTATTCCAGTTTATTTCTATAGACTCCATACATTGACAATCATTAATCACTGATAAGGCAAACAGAACTTCTCCAACTTTATTAAGCCATAATTGTAGTTAGGGATGTATATTTTATAAACTTATCTTTAATGCTTATGATGGTCCTTTTGCATATACAGCTTTTAGCCTACTTGAGTCATTGAGACTAGTGCATTTAAGCTGCTCACTTTGAGAAGCTCTTTTACAAGTCTTTCAGCATTTTTTCCTCTTTTGGTTAGTTATGTGCAGCATATAAACTGAACCAGACCAATTAGCAACCAAATATAGCACCAAAAAAAATCTATTTTACTAATGGGTGAGAAAGCACTCTTAAGTACACTTTAAAAAAAAAACATTGTGTTTTCAAAAAGGGCATAACACTTATGATATAACACCTCCTGCTTGAAGTAGCTAGCTCCCAAAACTTTGAAAGAGTGCTAGCAGGCAAATGAAGACAGCAGGTACTTATTAGGCAACAGAGTCAGTGAAAAGCACCAGACAGGGGACATGCACCATGTCATCAGGTTACCTCATAGGAGATTTGATCATAGGAGATTTCAGAGATCCGGGTTCTGAATCCAGTATTGGTTTCCTCAATAGATTGGCCATCTTCAGGCTATATTTTAGTTGTTTAATTTGCAGTGTTTTGGGAAAAGAAAAAAAGCAGTAGGTTTACTGTATATGGAAAAAATGGGGATATTTTCCTTCCCATTGCGTTCTCATGAAAATAAAACACTTGGCCTTATAAAGACCAGACACAGTGTGACCATCACACTTTTGGCTATTAATACGTGCAAAGTGCTAAGACATCCCGTTCCATATTCAGTCTGAAGCAAAGTTCAGGAGAATGGGAGAAGGTGAAGTGGACTCTCAAGGAAGGACTAATGGAAAGCCTTTTATATAACACATTCATATTTTAAGAGATAGATTTCAGCACCACCTCTCACACAAGGCTTCTTGAAAGCTATTGCTATTATGCCTCTGTTCCAGAGATGACTTATTCATCATCGGGGTAGGTGCAAGAAGCTCTCTTTTATGTGAATAGGTGCATTTACATGTTCAGATGCAAGGTGCCACACAGAGTAATGACTCTTTCAGAGCACGTATTTCAGTAACCTGCTATTGTTGTTGGATGGTATAGAAGCTCTCTAAGCGAAGACCTCAGCACATAGATTTTGTCTCTGCCTCTTTCAAGCAAAAGTGATTCTTCCTGGGGTTTTAGAATAGATGTGGAATTGACTATGAGGTGCCACAACATGGAGTTGGATATGAGAAAGTGCAAAGCAGAATGTTTGTTTTGGTCATTTGTAATTAGACTAATACCTATACTAATACTGATGTTATATATCTATACAGTATGTAGCTGGGACAAGTGAAACAACAACAACAACAACAGCAAAATACAACAACAGCAAAATACAACAACTGTGGCCATTCAGAAGCCAATTTTTCCCTTTCAAAAGAACAAATAGTTCTCTGCTGTGTACTAGATTGAAAATCAATTGATTTTACATACAGAGCTATTCATATATTTCACAAGAAAAAAAAATAAAAAATGCAGCATCATAAAAGTAAAGAAAAGAAAAGCAAGTTCGAAGTTTATACCTAACATTTAAGCTAAAGATTCTTTAATATTTAAATACGTTTTTTTTTTTTTTTTTACAAGCTGAATATCCATATTCAAACAAAACAGCACATTGAAAGAGATTTTTTATTTATTTATTTTTTTATTTTTATTTTATTTTTTTTTTTTTTGGATTCCAATACAGCTTGGTGAAGTATTTTAGATATGATTAAGGGTTTGTTTGCAAAGAATTTATACCTCTCATTTGCTCTGATTTGAATGTTCATGAAGTGTCAAAGTGCCGGTATGAAACTCGTCACACTGAGTAAACAGCTTTTTTTAAGGACATGGTGGTTTAATATTGTGTAGGACAGATGCAGGGTGCCATGTTGCAGCATGACTGGGACAACTTGAGGTTAAGCGCCTTACTCAAGGGCATAACAGCATGCTTCAGATGAAAGGCAGTAACCTGTAGCTCTTTGGTTCTAAGTATTGCACCCTGCATGGATTCGTCCCCATTCATGACACACGTCTTAGCACACTGAGCTCTCCGATGCTGAGTTTTTGTCATCCCACAGATAGAAAATGAGCAACAGAGAATTCACATCCATGCAAGACATTTCACCAGGTTTGACTGTAGTTCTCTTTTAACTTAAACATTTTTCAGAAGAAGTAATGTGCACAAAAAATCTCTAAGGTAATACAGCCTGACATATTTAGCATATTAATGCTAGCCCAAGAAATCCATCCAGCCCCTTGACAATTTATCACCAAACAAAATTACACCACTCTCAGGCCATATTTACTTAATCAATTCTGCTGACAATATCCTCAGAGACTGTGTTGCTTCGACTGAAATGTATTCTGACACCGTCTCACCCACACTAATCTCAGTGTCCGCCAGGCCATCTCACTTACTAATACTACGGTGAGAGAAGTTAATACCTTTTTTTTATCCAATACATCAGAAAACAAAAACCAAACAAACAAAATCAATTAACATCATGCTCCAACAATATCCTGCAAGACCCATGATGATAATCTCTCAAATTAGTGACAAAAGGTCATTAGAAATGACTTGCCGCAAATTTCAATATCAGTGCTCTAATTTTCTGAGGAAGAAGGCTCAATCTAGGTTAATATTTAATTATGATCAGTAAATATTAATGCCTGGAGGATGAGGACAGAAATGGGTGTGTGTGGTGGGGGCTCTAACTGCAGCTTAGTTATTGCAGAAAATAAAGAAAGAAAAAGAAGAAAAAAAAAAATGGTGAGTAAAGAAAGTATTGTTAAGGATGCGCATTTTGTTTGAGAAAACAAGAAAGTACACACAGTAGGTCGCATGCATAAAAATATGTACGCACTATGATCTTTTTTCCCTTTTCTTTTTTTCTAGGATTGTACAAAAGGTTGCTATCTTATTTTGAAATATAACACACTTTGACCTTTGTTACACATAGAGCCATGTTCATAGTATTGAATCGATAAGAGGCATATTTCCAGTAAACCTGAAATTGAATTAAAAAAAAAAAAAAAGAGAAAAAAAGTAGGAAACGTGCCAAGTTGCCAAGAGAAACCAAGTTGTCTTTATCGTGACAGGTCTATCGGTGGAGAAATAATTTGAATGGAGAGATAAGAAGTACATTTTATGTGAGAACTGCTTTCACTACTTTTCTTGCTTTTTGTAAGGATAATTCCATGAATTTACATTCCTACTTTTAAGTTAACACAAATATTGTAGCTGAATTTGAGAGTGAGTGCTTTTTATGAGAATTAAGCGAGGCTCGGCTTTGTCACTTATGTCTTATTTTCCTGTGATGTGAGGTGAAGTATGTGTAAATTTGACAGAAGGCAAGGAGAAGGATTATAGGCACGTGTGCACAGAAAGGAGGATGAAAATTATCAGTAAAGAATTTGTCTGGATAGAGAATTATGTTGCCCACACAAATTGTACCAATTGTAGTGAGAAAAATGCAGGCATTTGTGCTTCTCCTCTGCCTTGTGTTTTCATGGAGGAACGATGTGCATCCTTAACATATACCCTACTCCGAGGTTGCTACTGAATGATAATTCAGATAAGCCTCTGTGCTGCCTTTGTGCTAGATCAGGTGTCACTTAACGTCCTCTCCACCCTTTGTGCCATGTGCAAAGCCACAGGAGGCCAGTGCCGTGTGATTTACAGGTAATAAAACCAGTCAGAGATGACAGCTAGAGACAGGCTGTAACCAGAGACATGGTGTGTTAAATGAGAACAGTCAATACATCTCATCATGATAATATGAATTATTCTCTTTCTGTGCAATAAAGGAGCTGCCTACTGTGATTTAACAGCTGCCAGTGAGGAAATTCTGAACTTTAGCTCTGTCTGACTACATGTCTTTGAGCGGAACTGTTCAGAAATTATGCAGTGAATGTTGTATATTAGATATGTAACACAATGCAACTATATTGGGGCAGTGGTGTCTCTGTGTTGTTGATTGTAAATTCAGGGTTCAAGCCCCAGCACCGCTAATCTGCAACTGTTGGGCCCTTGAGCAAGGCCCTTAACCCTCACTGCTCCACAGGCACTGTATCATGGCTGAACCTGTGCTCCGACCCCAACCTTCAAAGATGCAAAGAAAGAATTTTAGCGTGCACTAATGAGACAAAATTAAGGCTTCTATCTATCTATATGGGTCTGTATCTGTTTTCTGTACCAAACCAAATATTCACATATCTTTTGAGTGACTGTGGCTTAAACTGGAAGGATTTTTAATTAAGTCTATATATATATATATATATATATATATATATATATATATATATATATATATATATATATATATATATAAAACAATATAGAACAATATTTCCCCATAAACAAACTTTACTAAGGACTGACTGCTGCATGTTTTAATGTGAAGTTCAAAGTTGTTTTAGATCCCTAAACTAAAGTTGTCTTTAAGATCCCAGTGCACTTTTGGTCTCAAACAGATGCCCAGTTTCTTTCATTTCTAGCATGTACAATCAATCAATCAATCAATCAATAAAACTTACATTCAGACTTTGTATCCAATTACAGCACAATATTTGATTCAAATAATGCATTTAGATTCAATTATATATTATATATACCTTTCTCTAAATATTTGAATATTTTTTTTATATATTTTTTCAAATACTTCAGTTATATTCCAGTTTATACATGACTGTTTGTATTGAATGCATAATGCTGAGAATCTATTAGAATGTATCCATTAGGGATAGTGAAAATGAGCTCTAAACAGGAGCACAGTGACAGTTATGTTGAGTCGTTCAAACCGCTGGAGCCTCCTATAACTATCCCAAGACACCTGCACTTCATTTCTTTTACTCTACAATTATTGTTCAGCTGCCATAACACAGTCAGGATTTTCCGTTATCTGCCTTTGCAATGATGGCTCATACAACCACTTAATATTTTTTCCTCACATTCACTGAACTCGCTATGCAGCAAAATGGTTTGAAACAAATTCCAAAACCGAGACAAGGTTAATCAAAATGAGCTTGTGAGAGCCATGTGTTAATTCTCAGGAGGATTTATTTCATTGGAATCAAATCCAGTACATTTTACCCCTAAGGTTCAGGTTGTTTGTGCAGGTGAAAGCACAGTAATCACACTCAGGTGTGGACTAAAATAACTGTTTCAATATGGTCTGAGCAAGGTGGTCTCAGTCGGCTTCCAGTCAAACTCTAGGGTGGTCCGAATGTAGTGAGAAAGCAATTCAACCCTGAATTGATCCAGCTGCAAGAAGTGAACCAAAAAATGCTGTTATGGGTGGTGGTGCTGTGTTTCCCCATGTGCTGTTTATTTCTGTAGTTTCCGTATGTCAGAAATATAGATTGAATAAAAGATTTTTTTTAGTACATTATATATCCCGATCTCCTTCTCCACACCTCTAAACCTTTTTTTTTTCTTTTTGATCTGTGAAACAAAATTGTCTCTCAAGGGTCTCAATCACCTCCCTTGTTCAATAATCAGGGCACCGATGAGGAAGTCTGTCATTTTAAGGGATGCCATTTTAATTATAAAATTCTTCTAGTCCTTCCAGTCTACTTAAGAAATTTTAGAATGCTATGCCTACTATGTTCCCTTACTGTAAATAACATAATATTTTCTGAAGTCTGTCAGCTCAAATCTTCTACGAATCATCTACAAAAGTAAGTAGCTTGTTATTGTTCTTGTACATGTTAACAATGTGAAACTTTGACATCCTATATTTGGTATTGTCGTGCTGAGACAAAGGCAAGTGAGGATCCAAATGCAGTTCAATCTTTTATTCATCCAAAACAATAAACAGGCAGGCAGAACAGGGCAGAACCCTGAGCAAACAGGAACCAGGAAACAGGAACAGAGACATAGACATTCAACAACGACCAACACCAGAGAAGTGAACAAACAGAGTAGATATAACAAACAGGAACCAATCACCAAGCAGAGACAATCAGTGACTAAGACAACACACCTGAGGGAGAGATGGAGTTCAATTAGTGTCCATGGTAACAAATGAGTGGGCGGAGCAAACAATTAACAGCAAGGCAGACAGCAGACAGAAATATGGCAAAACACAGACAGACTCATTACAGGTATGTTTGAGTCTATTGACTTTTACATGTTCAATGATTTAAAAAAAAAATCCAATAGCTAGCCTACAGTCCTGCTGGAGGTACAGTACCATGCCAGAAAGGAGTGTGAATAAGCTAACAGATTTATAACATATAAAACTTATCTTTTTTACATATTTGCTTTTTTACAGTGACTGATAAAAAAAAAAAATTGATTGTCACCAAATATCGAGTCATCCGTGTCCAAATGTGTAGTGACCCACAGTCGATTGGTTGAGATTCACCATAAGACAAATAGCAAAAATACTAAAAGAATGCATTCGCTCTCATTCAACAGTTTCGGACAGACGATAGGTGGTAGGTAGCGTAAAACAATAATTTATGTTGATCAGATAGTTAGTTAAGTGCATTATTGCAGATCACGAAGAACAATTGAGTATTCTGAGTATTATGAATGCTTCTGAAGTCATATCCCTTATCCTGTTCTCATGAAATTTCAGTAGCACATTGAGTTGGTTTGATCAAGTTTATACAAACAGTTTGGCTACACAAACAGATTTACACATACAGATTTACACTAACACACAAACAGGGGCAAGTGGTTAAGGCTCTGGGTTGTTGAGTGGAAGATTGGGGTTCAAGACCCAGCACTTAAGCTGCCACTGTCGGGCAACTGTGCAAGGCTCTTAACTCTCCCTGCTCCAGGGGTGCTGTATCATCGCTGCCCCTGTGCTCTGACCCTTTCCTCAGTTGGGATATGCAAAGAAAATAACTTTACTGTTCTGTAATGTCTATGTGGTGAAAACAAAGGCTTCTTTGCCCCAATTGCATTTATTTATTCATGTATTTATTCTTCCTGTGACAAGTGAAATTATTATTTATCTTGCAAGCAGCAATATTTTTGCTTGGTGTCATCAGTAAAGTTTAAAAAACTCTTATCATCTACGAGATAGTCCCTCTGCTGTTGAGTGTAGTGCAGCAGGTGGCAGGATTAAAAGAAGCAGCTTGCACACTGCAAAATGTTTAATCACACATATCAAATGAAATCTTTTTCTTTTACAGATTTAGTAGGTTTATTGTATTTGTCCTGTTCTTGAACATACTGCCAGTGAATTATAAATAATAATAATAATAATAATAAATACTACTACTACTACTACTACTAATAAAAAACCAATAGTGCAGCCAAGAAATCTGTCATGCATGGAGCCAAGCCAAAATGAGTGTGAGCATGTGTGTGTATGTGACTGTGTTTGGTGTGTGAATTTTACAGATTAACTGAATTGAGTCTGCTTCCCTGGTTAAGTGGGATGTCATAATTCACATGTCATATGTCAATACATTATGACATTTCTCATAAAATGCTCACATCTACTTTGGATAAACATATCTGAATAAAGTGAGTGCTCAGGATTGTATGTAACGTAATCCAAAATGTTTCACACACATATCAACAACACACTCTGATTTTTCCCTACATGTCGAATTGAAATGAAAAACGAAAACATCATGACGTATGCTATTATTTTTGTTTAAATTCACCATAACCAAGAGACATGTGGCTTTGTTGTATTCTTAGATTTGCCAGTCAATTAAATTGTGTTAATCTCGTGGTGTTTTCTGAGCCGGAAACAAAAACGCATGGCTACTTCTTCAGTGAGCTATTGTGTCTTTAATTGAGCATAGCATGTCAGAGCATTCAGAGGACGGGCCTGCATAATCATGTTAATATGCTAGTTGTTTGTGTGACCTTTGTCAATATACTGTAACTGCCAGCAATCAGAGGCAAGATTGTCTAATGAGTGTCGGCTCATGTTTGCGAGATCGTTCACTAAGTGAGGTTGTATGAGATGGCAGGCCCACAGCTGAGGTTGACCAGTTCATCAGCTCTACAGATATGATCATGTTTCATCAGTTTAATCATATCCTCTTACATGTGAGGTTTGCAGCTTGGCATTTGGTGCAAAACTGTTATAAAACAAGGAATTACAGAGAATACTGATACAGTATGTGTCAAGAGTGATAGAAGTCAATAGAATGAGTAGCTCCAGTTGCAATTTTCTGAGGCATGTGCCCCATTAAATTATCATGGTTGTCAACAAAACTCGACCAGCTGTAGAGTAGCATCAGCCAGATTCACTGTCAACTACATACTTCTATTGCAACTTTACTTCAAGCTAAGTGTTGAAATGTATTCGATTGCATTCTTCATGCAAAGTTTAAAGATGGATCCCACAGACAGGTCCAGAGGTCAGAGATCAGATTAGTATTTGTTACCATTTGGTACCATGTGGAATGGTGGCTTACTTGCTAGCATGTATGCAGGAACAAGCACAAGAATGAAAATATTCCTAATAAAGTAGAAGATTGCATATGAAGTATATCATGAATTTATAAATTCTAGCTATGAACTTTTAATATCCCTTGACACTTGTACTTAACATATACACCCGAGAGATTCGTAAGCAGGAATTTTGTAGTTCCAGAACATCCAAAACTATTAGCCTTTTGTGCACAAATCAAAGTGTAGTAATATAGTATTATTATATTATAATATATTACTTTAGGGAGTGGTGATTAGATTCCCGTGTGATCTGTAGGTGCCTCTGGGTAATCTGGTTTCCTTCTCCATTCTTCAGACATTAGTTTGTGTGTTATTGTGCCCTGTGGTTTTGTATGGCATCCAGTCCAGGGCTTCCCCCACCCTCTGCCCTGAGCCCTCTTAGATTCCAGATTTAACGCAAACCCTGTATAGCATAAATGGCACAGAAAGTGGTTAGAAATTAAGTTAGGTTTGTTAACCATACAGCCAATTTGAAAAGAACACCAGAACACCTGCTCAAGCCATGCAATCAAGTTAGCCAATCATATGGCAGAAATGCAATGCATTGTCCAAATACAAGTCAAGAGCTTCAGTTAATCACATCAAACATCAAAATGATGGAAAAAATTTGATTTCAGTGATTTGGCTTGCCAAATGGTCTGGTTGAGAGTTCAAGAAAGTTTGGGGATTTTTACACACACAAAAAAAGAGAGACCAGAAACGAATGACCAGACCAGGTGGGTCAAGCTAACAGGTTGACTACAATAGCCACTCTTTACAACTGTGATTAGCAGAAAAGCACACCTGATTGCACAACACATCGAATCATGAGGCAGCTTGGCTACAAGAATAAAAGACATATTGGATTTGATTCCTGTCAGCCAAGAGCAGGTGGCACAGGCTCGTCAAAACTGGCAATTAGAAAATTTGGAAGACTGTTGCCCACCCTCCAAATCCTGCCACGTAATTAGTTGATTGGGAAACTGCATGAATGTGAACATGCACAAGTGTTCGTAATAGAGTGGGTAACGTTTGTATAACCTTATATAATGATTTTATTTAAAATATATATATGTTTAACTATGACCTACCGAAATTTTCAGTATCCCTTAATTCTTCTTAAATGTATACGCCTAAAGCCAGAAAGATTCACAAGACAGATTTTTCATGTTCTTGAGTTGCATGTACTATTATTACTACAACAATATATAATTGTATGAGAAATTATACAATATAGAAAATAATATACAGTGTTCTCTATCTATGAACCATATTGATGCCCTGTAGATACATCTGGTACAGTTGGTAGATGCATTAGATTTTGTCTTCTCATCCTAATGAAACATTCTGACCAAGAAAAAAGAATAGCAAATGAGATGTACACTTACATTCAAATATACAAATATACAAAGACATTTGCAGATGTCTTTATCCAAAGTGACTTATTCATTCCTCATGCTAGTTTAGAATTTATTGTAACAAAGCGTCCATAAATAAATAGCACCATCTTCTGAAGCCTGAAAACACTTGCAACAGAAAGGAGAATTGTGTATTTGTAATTTATTTGTTATTTAGGCTATTTGTGATAGTCATTAGTCATTTTGACAATTTAACAACCTTGTTATGTCTTACAAGTCAAGCCATACCTACGTATGTAACTTTCATTGCAATGTTTATCCCCAAAACATCAATATTACCACTTCAATTTTTGAAATACTGCTGTAGTAAAGAGCTGGAAAGATAAGAATAATTCCTTTTTAATTGGGTTTAAGACCTCATGAACGTTCAGCCATCCGTATGTGCTTTTATTTCTTTTCTTTTTCTCCCCGAGACTTGATAAGTAACTGTTGTTTGTGCTGTAATTGATATGGCCACAGGAAAGTCTGGATAGACTGCTCCACTATAGCTGTCATCTCTCCTTTCCTGTTGCTTGTGGTATTTTAGCACAGGAGGCTAAGCAAGGGGGTAACCCCAGTCGGTGGGCGATTAGAGCACATGTTGCTCCTGATAAACCACTGTTATCAATCTCACAGTTGCACAGTGAATCAGTCGAGTGTGTGGCTTTGAAAATCAAGCCCTCTCTCTGATTACATGGTCAGCAAGCCAAAAGCAGTCTACAACATCAAGGCAAAGAGAGGTACAGCAGTCTGTCAGTTCTCAATAGTAATTAAACCTAGACAAGATCCTGGCTCGGATGGGACCAGTACTAGCCACAGCTTCCATACTGATAAGAGATCATTTTGATCACAAGTAGATTGGGTTAAAAAAATAAAAGTAGCCATTTACTCTAAAAGTAGAAAAGTATGTGGTTTTTTGAGGTTTTCTTTGCCTGTTTTTGTTTATTCAACACAATTGTTATGTCCCTGGATATATTTGGGCTTGTGTGTGTGTGTGTGTGTACTGTAGGTAGGTCTCTCTCGCTCCTCTACTAAGTGGTTAGGATATCCAAGAAGGGAACCAGATTTGATGCAGTGACTGGCAGATTGGCAGTGACATCATCACATTTGAAGAATAAAATAGGGAGACTGTCAGAGACAATGGTAGCACATTCGAGCCCATCAGTCACAGTAAAGGCCTATTTTCACTATGCTGATTCTTTGCTCTATTCTTAGGTTTTAAACAGTGTAATACAGTGTTATACTAGCTTTTGGACTGTATACTGCACCTTTATGCTAGCTCCTTAAATGAAATATAAGCTATACTTATACTTGAAATATGCATACATTTTATCAGCTTCTTTATATATTTTCTATAAGTATAGAAACCAGAAATCACAAAATTCTACACTTGTGATATCAGATTATTTTAGAGGTACATGTACACTGTAGGGATGAGTCAGAATCATGCCATTTTCTTCAGTTTTTCTTTAGCTATGAAGAAATGGAAGATTCTTTTTTTTTTTTTATCTTTTCTTTCAAATAGGGAAGGTCCTTTAAAAATCCAACCCCATCTCACAGAAAAAAAAAATAAACAACATTTCAGATGCAACTTGGATGTTGCAGCACCCTGACATTCTGTCATAAGCATATGTTGTATATCAACATATCAGACATTCACTCTGAACACACTGTGTGCCATGCAGTTTAACCAAGCCTACCTCAACCATTATGCTAATTAAATAAGATTGATATGTCATAAATAATGTTCAACACGCTAAAAGACTTTTGGTTGTAAATTATGCTACAGAGGCTGTAGAGACATCTTGCAATTTAAAAATTCTTCATGTTACCATACTGTGTTATCATGAGGCATCTCAATCAGCCTCGGACTTCAGTAGTCAGGGAACTGATTAGGGATATGGTCTATTTTAAGGGCTGTCTTAATCATCATGTCCTTCAACTGCACCCTAAATATGGAATGCTCCCTAAAAAATCCCATAATGCACCAGGGAGCCAACTATGTTCCTTTACTGGAAATTGTATATTTTCTTTCAGGTCAACAGAAATCTCAGAATTCATCTACAAAAGACTTTGTAGACTCTTTGTATAAAGAGTACCTTATTTTGGTTGTTGAAACTCTCAAATGAGAATTTTTTCATTTATTGGATGTTCTATACAGTATATGGTTTATTGAAGTCTGAAGTGTTTTTGGTATAGGTGTGTAACTACTGTACCAGTGCTTAAGCTCATGTGTATTTGATATACTGATTCACAGCCTAGGGAGCTGACTGAAACACATCCCATGTCACTTACGAGGCTGATTTTGTTCATGGACAAGAGCATCATGCATTAAGTTTGCGCAAAATATAAAAAACATGTTTATAAAAAGAAGTAAAATGATCATATTTCTTACACAAATAACATATTGGTAGTGATTTGCATTGTTAAAAATATGCCTATGAGCATTTGTGTGAAAAGTTAGGTTGTACACAAACGTTTGTTACTGTGAGATTAGATTAAATAAAAAATCATTTAGAGAGATTGTTTTTTTTTATTATTTTGGGGAATATTTTCTCCAGAACTATTTGGCAGGAAGCTTCCGTCTTTATTTGTGTATACATTTGAATCAAAAACCTGAAACTGAGACCAGACAAATCCAGTGTCTGGACTTTAATAGATGTTAAAGCTCATTCGCACTGGGCCAATGAGCTTAATGTTAACTTGTTCTTAAACAGGAATAGCTGTCATATTTTTCTTATTGAGATTATATTAGAAACAGCTATTATAGCTATTATATTAGAAATAGACCAGTTCATAAATAATGATCTCTAGAACAACAAAATTTAATTTAGATTATTCTTCATTAATGTACCTCTGTATAGCACTGGTAACAGTAACTACTTGTCATGTTTTGAATGTCAACGTATCTCTTTTTATTTATAGCGCTACACCATGTGCAGTTTCTAGGCAGCTGTCTATATTCTTGCTAGTTTCAGAAATGTCATTATTAAGAGTGCCATAATTCCCAAAGCATTCTGAATTGTCTCGACTTTTCACGTGTGGCTGCATGCAAAAGTTATTCTTACTGCCCAGATTTCCAACTGCTACTAGCCAGCCCCTGAAAAATATTGACAAGGTGCCTCTTAGTATCTGCTCACTCATTCCCAGCAATAAAATATCAATCAAATATTTTCCACTTCAATGGGCTAATTTCAGGCCCTTGAAGGGCTTTTGGTTTTGCTTCATTAACTTTTACTGCGGACAACCTCAAGGAGGCTCCTGCACGCACCTGCTATAGTGTTTGAGCGATTTGTGGGATTTAAGCCTGAAAGAAGCACAGTCATTTTAATGTAGCCATGCTTTCATACAATGCCTTATAGGAATATGCCTTATCAACTAGCCCCTACTGTGTTATTCCCAATCACAAAGCCCAAACCCCCATTAAACCTTCCTTGCACCCTCGCCCCTACACACACACACACACCACACACAATTCAGAACTTCAGGTTCCTTCTGAACAGTAAAGTTTGTAGCATTCGCTTGCTCAGAACCTTCAACGTAAAATTGGTTATTTAACGATGTCACTTGTATACCTGCATGCTGATTTGATTATTTTAACAAATGGTGGCCTGGTGTAGTTCAGCTTGTTTAGTGAGATACTTGATAGAGCCAAGCCAGCAACTTTAATTATAGCTCTCCCTGTTGACTCAGTGTGACTGGGTTGGCATCGCTCCAATTTTACTCCATTGATTTTCCATAACAGTATGAAGAACACTGTTCGCTGGTGGGGATTAACGAATTACATCTTTACAGCCACTCTGGCATCCCTAATGAAGCTAGATGAATTTGCCTTAAAAAAAAAAAAAAAAAGAAAAAATAAGGTGCATTTGAATTGGTGTTAGATGTTTTAGAATCACAAGTAAAATTCCTGACTCTAAAATGAACAACAAAAAAGTAAATCATTGACTCCCTTTACATTTTCCTGTTATTGTTATTTTTGTTGCTTTGCTCTCACTTTTCAGCCTTAATTAAGTTGCAAATTAAGTATTCCAGAAGAAATGTTTGTGTTTGCTTGTGACTTTAAATAAAATATTATATTTATTCAAATATATTAACCCAATTTATTTTGGGGTGCATTTAAGCATGTCTTACTGGGATTGCTTTCCATTGTAATTGCTCCTCAAAGTTCATAGCAGGTAAATATTTATTCTGTGGCAATTTATGTTTGCAATCCAATTGTAACGATTATTATACACGGTGGCTTAGTGGTTAGCACGTTTGCCTCACACCTCTAGGGTCGGGGTTCGATTCCCGCCTCCGCCTTGTGTGTGTGGAGTTTGCATGTTCTCCCCGTGCCTTGCGGGTTTCCTCCGGGTACTCCGGTTTCCTCCCCCGGTCCAAAGACATGCATGGTAGGTTGATTGGCATCTCTGGAAAATTGTCCCTAGTGTGTGAATGAGTGTGTGTGAATGAGAGTGTGTGTGTGTGCCCTGCGATGGGTTGGCACTCTGTCCAGGGTGTATCCTGCCTTGATGCCCGATGACCCTGAGATAGGCACAGGCTCCCCGTGACCCGAGGTAGTTCGGATAAGCGGTAGAAGATGAATGAATGAATGAATTATACACAATGCGTGTGAACCTATTTAGCATTGAAAATCAGTTGGGTTTTAATTAATATATTATGATCCATTTTATTCCAGGATTATATCAACGTTTGTCAACAAGTTTTGTATGTTTTACTTTTATGAAATGTCTTTATTTAGAAAAAGTTATGTCTGAGTAAAGAAAAAAAAGTTTGAATCCTGAAGACCTTTGAAACGATGATCGAAAAGAACTGAACAGAACTAAATAGGTTGGTATCTGCAATGTAAGATCTCTATTTAAACACTTTGTTTGCATGTCTGCATTCTTTTAATGCACAACATTGCTCAGGTCAATGGATGTTGTTCAGTCGAAATGTCCTTCGTTTGCCCACGCGATGTACAAGAGAATAGGCTGTATCTTGTGCCCTTGTTGGCTTTACATTCTATTGTTCATGAGGCTGAAACATTTTAGTCCACTCAAACATTCCAGTCATTGCAGGTTTTAGGTAAACATTAACTCTTGAGTAAGAATTTGTTGAACTTTTGGAAATATGATTGTATTTAAGAGTAATTACAATGAATTCAGTGTAAACCTTCATATTAATTCAACACACTTTGGACTGTACACATATATGTACAGATTACCTCATATTTAAACCTCTTATAAGTTCCTGTTCCTAGTCAGCCAGGTGTACTAACAAATATAGGAACATATAGGAACATATTTCAAATATATTTTACTCTAATGAATTTTAAGGAGTGCCAATTTTTTTTATTTATTTATTTTTTTTTATATAAAACTGTGTTGTGTTTGCAATTGTTATCCATGAGAGCATAATATGTTTGTGATTTTCTTTTGTGAACCATCAAAAGGTTAAACAAATACCTTCAATTGCTGAAAGCTTTCTTTGCTCATATTTACCAAGCGTACCAAATTTAATGGGGGGCACTGTACACAATCTGGCTTGACATTATGAAATGAAATGAAATGAAATGAAATGAAATGAAATGAAATGAAATGAAATTATATTTGTGTTGCAATTTGGAGTAATATTAATTCAACATTAACTACATTCAAAAAAATTGTCTTTTTAAAGATTTATAGATGGACCATTCTTGTATTTCAGTAGCATCCTTTATTTGTCACATATAGCTTACAGCTTATTAACTGTTGAGCCACTGATGCCAATGGAAATGTAGGGGAAAAAAAAAATTTCTAAAAAAAATATAAATCATTGCGACAGTTTGACCAGAAACTGGATTTTTTCATTTACATGCAAATGTTTTTGAAAGTATACAACTGGAAAAGAGTGAAAACAACATTAGGTATAACTGCAGAGAGTCCTCAGAAGAAAAAGGCTAGCAGCAACCATGAGCCAAATGCAATGAATCACTATATTGAAGTGTAGAGCTCAAGGGAGCTTAGTAGCCTACAGCCACCTCACGTGCAGAAATAGAGCTAGAGGTACTTTAAGCGTCTGCTTTTTTCATTCTCTAAGCTTGAGGCCACCTTTGGTAAAGACCGCTGATAGTCCACTATCAGAATGTCAACTGATCAGCGTGTAATGCAGGAGTGTGACCCAGCAGCAATAGGATTGTGCTGTAGGCTAATAGACAGGCTGCTTTCGAGAAACTTAAGCTGCATGTTCTCCTTCACATAAATGATCAAATGCAAAGACCTAATGTAGCACATGGTATAGTGAGTGACTAGGCTATCACACACAGATCTGTGTGTATTACAGAGGCAAAAATACCACACTAGTGTTTTTCTTACAACCAAGTGGAAAACAAAAGCTCACTGGATGTTGATGCCGAGCAAGCAAACTATGAGTGCACATACTAGCAAATTATTCTTGATGGTTTACCATTAGCAACACGTATTAACTTATTAACAAATAAACTCACACTGCATCACACTTCTTCCAATGTACAGTACTAGAACTGCTCAACCTGTTCCACCATCTCTCAGGGTAAGAGGTAGGTATACAGTGAGACTCTTTCCTGTTCATTCCAATATTTCTGCACATGTACTATAAAACATACAGTATTTACACTGGTCGGCACTGTTTTCTGTATTGTCTTTTGTGTAATGTCTTGTATTGTTTGTTTGCACTGTCTTTTGTCCTGCACTGTCTTCTTGTCTTTTGTCTTGTACTGTTTGCACCAGGTTGCACAGATGCACTTTATGTGTCTAGGAGTAAGTCCTTAGCTCTGTCTTTGTTCTATGTAGCACCATGGTCCTGGAAAAACGTTGTCTCGTTTCACTGTGTACTGCATCAGCAATATATGGTTAAAATGACAATAAAAGCTTCTTGACTTCTTCTTCTTGACTTCTGGCACTGGTGGTGGAATGAACTTCCCCTAGATGTCCGAACAACTGAGTCACTAATCTTTAAATGATGAAGCCCTTCCTCTTCCTGAAACACTTAAACTAGCACCTACTTTCCCTCTTTGATTTTTATGTGTATATTATAAAAAAAAAAAAAAAAAAAAAAAAAAAAAGAGTTTTAGGTTGTTGGTATCCTAAGTCTGTTAGAGGAATCGTTAAGCTGTTGGTCTACCAATTGGAAGGTTGTGAGTTAAGTTCCCAAGTCCACCAAGCTGCCACTCCTGGGCCTTTGGGTAGCTCAGTCTATGAACCACTGGAATTTTTATAAACCAAGTGGCTTTCCTGTTAATGTAACGTTTTTATTTTTCTTTTCTTCTGGCTATCACTAGGGTTAAATGAATTTCACGTGTCACCGGTCAGAGCTCTGTGTCTGTGTTTAGGACCATAGTTCAAAAATGTCATACAAATTTCTGAACATTCCTGTCTTTAGACTATAATGCTTCAATGTATAGATAAATCTACCTGTACCTTGATGTACTTTCAAAATATTACTATGGTAATCAAAGTGTGCTATGGCTGCCTCCTGGATCACATTAAGAGAAGTGTCCTTCATGTACATTTGTGAAAAAATAACATATAACAAGTTTATTATCTAACCTCACCAGATTTTCATTGGATGTTCTGTGGTGACTTGTTTGAATGCACACTCAGTATAAAGCAGTATTGATTTTGAGTGATCCTCAGACTCAGTATGATATTTGCAAGTATGGTATGTACACGTTTCATTAGTATTGTCCTGTACACCTTTGTGAACCCTTGAGTCAAGCTCCACTAATTCTGAAAGAAACTGCTTTGGGATAAAAGGAAGGAAAATCGAAGGTTATGCATTTAACCGTGGTTTTAAGATTGAGTGGATGTCACTGGGGTCTTCTCACTTGACAACAATGGCCATAGAACGAGCATTATGTTAGCGAGGTCATATATAAGCTACAGTACAAGTGTGAAGACTTTGCTATTGATACTCAGGAAAAGAAGCAAACTAGTTCCAAAGTAAACCATACTGGCAACAATCAGTCACAGAACCATGTTTACACACATGACATCCTTTTTTTTTTTTTGTACTGAGATTTTTCATGGGCCATAATTTTATACATTTTATACAATATTAGAGATGCGGAGAAGTACTAAAAAATCACGTGTTCTGTCCTCAGATGAAGCGAATCAATTTAGTGCAGGTTCCAGCTCATTCATATTTACATCTCAATTAACATTTCATCTCAAGACTGTGGGCTGTGCTGGGGTGAGATGCTGAGACATGACACTCTTAATATTCAAGAGCTGATTTCATGACATGTTCCACTAATATATCATATTTTATGCTTCTTTTCAATTTTTTTTTCTTTTCTTTTCTTTTTCTCATCGAGATACTTTCTCATCTTTATCTCAGTCAATGATTTGAATAAAACAGTCTATAGACACGTACATGTAAAAACTGTCATATAATTATGCTTTATGGATTATGGAACTTATAAAGCACAGGAACACTTTCACATCATTGTTCTTTGCTCTTTATTGTATCAAGGGCTTTTGGGGGATGGAAACTGAATCATTTTTACAGCAGTGCCCAAATTGCTAACAAGAAACGGCAAGAGAGAAAAAACTAAATTAAAACCAAAACAAATCAAAACAAACAAACAAAAAAAAACACCAATCACATGTACTGTAGGTGGATGTGTTTGCTCTGGGCTAACAGCATAAAGAATAATGAAAAACATGTATTGGTTGAACTGATATTTAACTGTAACCCGTAGAAAGGTTTTTAAAAGAAAATGATTATTTATAAATGCAGATTACATCCCCTTTCTATCCCTGCAGTTTTATTAGCGAACTCTCTCTCTCTCTCTCTCTCTCTCTCTCTCTCTCTCTCTCTCTCTCTCTCTCTCTCTCTCTCTCTCTCTCTCTCTCTCTCTCTCTCTCTCTCTCTGTATATAGATAGATATTTAAACTACAAGGTGTTGACTTGGCCTGATCAAGCACCTGTGGTATGCGCTGGACAAACAAGTTCGATCCACAGAGGCCACACCTCACCTCACGACAACAGCACACCTTCAGAGGTCTTGTGGAGTCCATGCCTCAACGAGTCACAGACCTGTTTTGGTGGCTGCCTGGTGGTTTTAATGTTATGACTGATCTCGATCGGATAAACCCGTCATAATTTTACCCACTCCAATCCAGAAAGTCTTTTTTTTTTCTGAAATTAAGTATATTTCCATGTGCAGTAACTGCTAATTATCAGTTCCTAGAGATCACAGTCCCACCTTCTTGTTGATGTACAAAGACAAGGTTTACAAATTCACACGCCTCAAAGCAAACCTATCTACTACTGTAGGTGTAATAAATGCGTCTTTCGCACATATCCTTTTTCCTTTAAGTGAGTTGAGAAAAGTTTCCACTACTAAAATGTGAATTTTATTTACATTTGGTCTGACTGCTGCTTTAGCTGAGAACACAGAAAATTCATTGAAAGCTTAGTGTGAGCTTGATTTGAAATCTAAATATGTATTGATCTTATATCATGAGCTGCAATAGACTGGTATGGTAATATCACTTAAGAGTATCTGAACTTATCTGTCTATTTATCATACCTCTGCCTTAAGAAGAACTTATAAAATAAGTAGGACATATAGCCCTTGAGGCTTATAGAAGTGTTTTGCAAAGTGTTTAAATTACATTTTCCAAAATATTTCTAACAATTTTTTTTTTTACTTCAAAGTTAGATATTACATATTATAGCATCCATAACATGCACAGAGTGTAATTACCCATGCTATACTGAAGAACCAACTCCCACTAAAGTAATTAATGTCCTTCAAACGCCTCTTTTAGCCCTGTTTTAATGAGCACCGGTTCCTATTCCTCCCACCCTGTCTACCCACACAGGCATTAAATGTCTTTTAGATATTCAGCACAAAACCACTGGTTACTTGTTTTGCACGAAATATTATTCAATGCAGATGAATCGATTGTTACCTGGACATGCTGCTGCTCATCCTCTATCAAGCTGCAGCAACAAACTTTGATGCACATAAAAAAAACATGTGCCTTAATAAGTATGCCATTGCTGCCAAACAGAGAGCAAGAAAACATCAAGGAGACACATATATGAAAGCGTGTGATTTTTAGACTTGGAGCAAAACAGGCTCCAAACAGCATGAAACTGAGCTTAAAGGCAAACAAGATGAGACACGGTTGGAATCTAACACAAGGGTGCAGGAATACTGTTCTCGTTCTTACACTTACATACAGATACAGGCTTCGACTTTCCATCGTGTGTCACACCAACATCACCTTCAAAAGTGCTCTGTAGGAGATTGCCTCGGGGTAGCCTATATGACACAATGAACTTTTACTTGGATCCTTTGCTATCATTGAAACGTGTAACGTTTGGGTCAGAAGAAGGAAAGAAAATCTATCATGGCTATGGCAGAACTCAGGAGGTGATGGATGACCTGGATTGAAGTGTTGCACGGACCCTTTGACAGCAGGCCATTAATAAGCAGATTGTGCCATCCCCTTCTTTGCGTGTCATTATGGCACCTCTATATTGTGTCCATGCCACCGATAATAAATACTCATAAGCCTAATGATGCCTGATTACTGCTGCAATCTTTGCCTCATTAAGCTGATTAGCTGCAACATCGTAACTGGGATGATGCCTGTTTAATGATATTCTGGAAAACCAGACACCTTGCTGAAGTTAAAGTAAAACCTAAAGTGCGCCTTTTATCTTATTAAGCCTGTGCCAGTCAGGCATACTGGTGTCAAATTTGGTGTCAGGAAAGACATTTAAAAGTGTCTGGACGCTTCTGATATCAAGGTCACCCTGTCAAATTATTGGAATCGTCTCGATCTTGTAGTTTTTTTTTTTAATTTAGAGCCTTTGTGCTACAAAAATGTCCTTCAGTGTCAAATGGGCCTTGTGTATCTTCAAACAAATCACAGGGGCAGGCAGGTGCACTGACCCTAATAATTTAACACAATGCTCCGGATGTTGCTGAATGCTGAGAAGGAACACAGGCAGCCAAAACCGAGCCCAAGCTCCACTGCTTTATTACAGGTTTGTGACCCACATTGGGCACCTGCTGATAAAACGGTGCTTAAAGCTTGCAGGGGTTATACCAATGACACTGGCATCTTCACCTGCTACAAAACACACTCAGAAGAAACACTCTTGTGCTTCAGAAAACTTGAAACCTTAGAAACTGCTGTTGCATGGCAACATACATTCCTATGTATTTAACACCAGCTCAATAAATACTCTAAAGCAAATAATGGGCATGTGAAAATGGGCATTGCTTTCCAATCATTCAACCCCCGGCTGAAACCATTTAATGTTGTGTGTGTGTTTGTGTGTGTGCTCACAGCTGGTGCTGGATGCTGATAGCCATGTTTCATGCGAACTTCATTATCTCCCACAGTCCATCTACATGCTACTCATTACAATTAGGTGCAACAAAGCCTAGTGTCTCTTTGCAATTACTGTGACCACATTTTTTAATTAAAATTGAATATTGCATTAATCAGTGTACAAAATGGGCCTAAATTATATCTAGGAACTCTGGTTATTAGCGATGATTTCTACTCCCTCTTAAAAGTAGAAAGCTGGAGTAAAATAGGTTGATCAACAGTCTAAAAATAGTAAAAAAATAATTCATTGACATTGTGTCGAGTTTCCAAAAACATTACAAAAGCGAAGAGTTTCTGCATTCTGTTTATATGTCATAATGAAGTGTTGTAGTGAGTCCAGTTTGCACATTCAGCTTTTTAAACATGCTGCTTGAGGTTTAAATGAATTGTGTCATAACCAAACATCCAAACATCATCCCAATGTAATTTCTGAATGTAGAGCAAGACTGTGACGGCAGTAAAGTTGCTCAGGGTTTTATATCTTCCTGACATTCAGGAGCAAGGATGCTCTGGTTGGTGATAACATTAAAAATGCACACCTTAGCCATTGGTATAACTCATCTTCTAGTGTTACCATCATTAAAAGTCACTGTCTGGAAATAACTGCAAGAAATATGGGTTTTATTGTCACTGTTGTTCCCCTATTTACTGGTACTGCATTCTTACTGAATAATGAACAAATATAATGCTAAATAACGTTATTAATCTCTCAATCAATGACTTATCTGTCTTTGAAATATGTTAGCTTGCTACCTATCATGTTAGCCATCTTGCCTCCTAAATATTAGAAATAGATTTAAATCTGGAACATGAACTAACACTACTCGTCTGTTTTAATGTATTAAAAAAATTCCATCTCATTCAATTGGATAGAAATTTTAATTCAAGTTTTGATCTCAGTTGATTTGCTTTATTCTTACTGAGCTATCAATTAGGTTGCATGTAAAAAAATCACTAGTGTTATAAGACAGTGAGACGGTGGAGCTGTTGAAAAAAAATAAAACACCCAGACAATTCATGCATAGGAACAGCTTCTGCACTGATCAGATCCACAGCAAGCATTGACAGCCAAGTGTAGATCTGGAAAGCCACAGTGATGGACCTTCACAATACTCTTGCCAACATGTAGGCTGGAAGCTTGTACTCTGATTTGAACTTGATGAGCCTCAAAGGCACAGGCTGTCACCATTCTACAGAGCAATTTTACAGAACTGGCAACCTGCACTGGTCGACCAATTTGGCTGTGGAGGAGTGGGCGCAACAGGCCTGGATAATCATCAAATTTCTGTTCTTTGGTGACAAGCAAGCCATCCTGTGAGCACTAAGGGAAAAGGACATAGCAGTGACGCATAACGAGGACTGCCTTCAGTTCTACCAAGTTTCTCCAGGGAGGTCATTCCAGCTGGTCTAAAGATACCACAGCGAGTTATCCATCACTGGCTTTGTGGAGTTTTTTGTTTTTGTTTTTTTTTTTCTCTCTCTCCCTCTCTCCACCCAGAAGAGTCATTAAAAGGATGTGAAGTATGTTGGAGTTGAGCTGCACTGATGTGGAATTCTGGGATAACACAAATTTTACGTGAAATGGATGATGTGAATTGTTCATGCAAATTCTTCTTCTATTGATTTCCTATTTTGCACATGATGACCAGCTAATAATGATTGCTGTTTAATCCTGATTACTGAAGCCACCCTATTGATTTTTATTTAGAGCCGTATTTGCTAACTATTTATTTGAACTCTGTATGAGCTTGCGGATGTTAGCGTGGCTATAGTTTATCTGGATTTATTAGACTTTACCACAATATTGTGTAATCAATACAGGGAAGACATGAGTAAGGAACATTATTGCAGTGAGCTTAATGGTAAATGTTTAGCTTGATTTGTTTGTCTTTCTTCTTCTAGCAACTGCTGGTTGTTTTGTTTAATTTCTTTTAACATAAACTGACAGACATGGTCTCCATTTAAATTTGACATCATTGCATCATGATCATCATTGTCGTCGTCATTATCTCTCTGATAAAGGCAGAGAAAAGAATTGACATTTAACTTTTTACCAAAAGAAATACATCTGTAATCCCAAGTAAGCATGCACTTATAATTATCTAATGCCACATGGATCACTGTAAACCAGTAAGTTATTCAGCTGGAACAAAAGTAATTCTTTTTTCATTAAAACCCCAGCTTTTTAATTAGATGTTTTTCACCTTAGAAGCACATCCTTGGTTACAAAGGTAAAGAGGTTTATGGAATACTAATAGTAAGAATAAAATAAGTACTTGAATCTATAGCATAGTATTTCAATTATGTTATATTGCAAATTACTATAAATACTTATAAGTATTAACCACAAAACACAGAATTTAACAGAAATATATTCATAGAACAACATGGCATACATTTTTTCAAATTCCCTCACCTTCACAGTTCCCAAAAGCAGTGGATTAAAACACAAGCAAAAATAAAGTGTCATTTACTTTAAGTCTATCTTTTCCTATACTTTTGCTCACCTAGAAATTAGTCTGCCGCCAAAGGTGCCGAGTTGTTTGACACATCTAAATTCTGAAATCATCTCATATTCAGCTCTTGATCTCAAACCTAAATCGATAAATGAAAGAATTGACCTTGCTGTTCCAATACATACAGAGGGGACTGTAATTGAAGCAAGGTCATTTAATCACCACTCATTTATATAACTGTATATCTAAAGCATGAATCATAATTTTGTTGAATGAACGAACGATCGAACGAACAACCGAATACATTTCAGAAGCACTTGTACTGGCATTGGCAGTCCATTGCTTCAGCCCTGCCTGCATTTTCCTTCCTACTCCATCTTTCCTCACTATCAACTGAACCTGCACTGGTGATTTCATACATCTCTATGTATATCAGGTGCCTCTTTTATTACTACATTGAAATGACACAAATCTGATTTTCTTTTTAACGCAACACAGATCTTATTTTTATTTATTTATTTTTTTTTGACAAAAAGCGGATCGTTTTAAATAAAGACCTGTGCTGCTTTCATATACAGTTTTAGATTGGCTACATATCTGATGTGGCCACGGGACATGAATAAGAATGCTTGGATCAGAATTCATGCAGCTAGTTTCACAAGGCACAAATAGAGCGCAGCAACAGCAGTGAACATATTCAGTGGAAGGATAGTGATTTTGGCAAATAAAGTCAAATAAAACTGGAAGGAACCAACTGTGACCATGTAACTTTTGAAGCATTTGCAAAAAAATCAGTGTTTAAATATCATTATGAATTTCAACCTTAAATGTGTTATTTGGCTAAAGTTTATCAGATACCTGAATATATGAGTTTTCCCTAAACTAATGCCAATCACACAACTGTATAGAAAATCTGTCTCTGCTGTCGTGTTATAATTTCCCCTCAGAGGAAATCCAAGCATGTTCTAGCATGACAATGCCTCTGTGCACAAAGCAAAGTCAACGAAGAATGGTTTGCTCAGGTTGTAGTGGAAAAGCACAAGTGTCCTGCACAGAGCCCTGACCACATCCCCACTGAACACCTTTGGGAAGAACTAGAATGCCGATTACAAGCCAGGGAAGTCTCACTGCCTCACGGGAGTGATTGACCTCACAAAAGCGCCTGTGGCTGAATGAGCAAATCAACACATCCTTGCTCAAGTTTCACGTGGCCAGCGGAGGTTATTATAACAGCAAAGATGGACTAAATCTCCAATGGCATGATAATAAAAGAACAGGTCAGGAAACTGGTGCACAAACATTTGGTCATATAGTGCAGATCCAATCTTATGAAAAAATCTAAATTGTTCAAAGAATCTTGTAATGTGAATATACAATAGTGTGTTTGCTAAGTTTCCTATATCTGAGTATCTGTGTTTGCTGTTTTCTTGTTTCTAGTATGTGATGTTTGTTCTGGGATTGAGCAGACATATGACATATCCTGAGCATTTGTAGATCTTTTGTGACCATGTTTGCCTGTGCGCTTGTCTAAGCTACACATTTGATCAAAGACAATGAAAGAAGTGGACAAGCTTTCAAAAATATCTGCACTTGCATCCAACGCACTATAGCTAATTTTAGCCAGTGGAAATGATTTTAACATGATTGAATTCATGTTTAAATTTCACATACTGAATTGTACTTAAAAAATACAAATACTGTGAATTTGAAGGATATGTGCTGGGACTCTGGCAGTCTTTCCCAAATGAGGCAATATGGCTTATTAATCTAGCACACTGGCTGTTCCAGAACAGCTGCACTAGGAGATTATCCAGACAAAGTTGACCAGCTGTTTGTCAAACGCACTATCGGTGACTAATTGAGACCAGCAAGCAATAACAGAGCAGGACCTCAGGAACGCTTAATTTGTCACATCCAAAATGTGAAGCCAGCGTAGAAGGTTAATTGCTGGCTTGGTATCTAAAATCATGAGCTCTTGTTTGTTACAAATCTATATTTTGTAGTTCTAAGAAGGAGAAAATTCCATGGGGGTCCTTGCGAGACCACAACTTCTAGGCTAGACCAGTGAACTTTGTTTCTAGTGAAATATCAAAAGTTGGACATTTAATCCGATATGAATGGAATGTATGGTTAATGCTTTTGGATCTCAACAGAAAAGAAAGATTAAAACAATGTGAGGCAGATTTATTTTTCAAATCTTACCAATCGCTTTACAGAATTTATAACAATACAATTTGCAATGGGGTAGACAAACGTTGTGGGTTATTTTTGTATTTGAGTAGTAGCATGTGCAATACATTTCCCATCATTATTTTTTGAAAATGTTCTAAGCCATGTTCTGATTGCCTACAGTAAGATTTCTTCATACAGTACAGATCAATGGTTCTTCGAGGATTAAAGCAACAAGCTCCATTGTTGCACACTGACCATGGCTTTTCACCATGCATGGAAAGACATACTGTATGCCTGTCTGCCTCCAGACTTCTAAGGCTTCTTTGTTTGGTTATAATTCTGTTTAAGATCACCAGGAATCAAAGCATTATGCTTGGCCGCTTGGTACTGAAAAGAGTGATTTTTGTTTTGTTTTCAATGCTGCAGGCTACTTTCAATGTCAACACACTACGTTCCAAGCAGATCTTTACCTTTACCTTGATTATCAAAGTGCGCCACAGAATAAAGTTAAGATGGCTTTTGATTTCCATGCATGAATGTCACTTGATTCTGAGCCCTGTCAGACATTGGGCTCTCATCTATCAAGCTGTGTTAACAGGACTGCCATGGGACTGTTTTGCTTCTCACAGCTGCAGTTTGTCTTGGTATAGGATGACACGCTGTGCGTATCATAGCCTGTCAGATAATTGTGTCTTTCTGCTAGTCTTTTACCCCTGTGTAACACCTGTTCTTCAACCCATATCACAGATACAGTAAACCCTTTTAACAAACCCTGCTGTATATGACACTGTCACCAGTGGTTATACTAATCTCATTTCCAAGTTAAAAGAGTATTTAACTTTTTAGCCTACCTGCTAGCAAACCGATGCAATTTACTGCTCTCTGATAGCTAAATAGGAGAAACTCTTTAAACTTCCCGAGATTATTATAAGCTTCTCAGCTTATCACATAATGCTTGTGAGCTTATGATATTAGCATTTATATATTCCCAGGGTTTTGAAAACAATTTCAAAGGAAAGCACGGCCATTTGACTTCACATGCTCATGAAAAAAAAAACCAGAAAGCCAATATGCAATGTGTCTGAGGCAGTTTGACAGAATTTATTTATTAAATTTAAGGAACCCTATTTATTCCCATTTGTTATGGTGTAGTAAGAATATTATTTTCAAAGATGTCTGCTTTTTCATGGCTACGGAAATGTATCTGTACAAATCTCTAATATTTTGGCACCTAATACAAACTGGGAGCAACAGTAATTGAATATGTTTATCCTAGAAAGCCCTGTGCTGTCAATAAGATATAATAATTATACACTACAGAACTGACTTTTCAACATTCAAACAACCTTCATACTTGGTATATATTTACTGGGTCTTGTAGTAGGGTGGTATAGTAAACTGTTAGTATATCATCCATATAACAATATTTCTTAACAATATTCACCAGTTTATAGATGTTTATGTTTTGTAGGTAATCTATTAATTCTCTATAGACTGTCACTTTTGCTTTCACTGTATTTGGATAGTTCCAGATCCTTAACAGGCTATAAAGTCCCATGTACTACCATGTCCCATGTACTACCATTTTGGATTCACTTCAAACTGACTTTAATGTTACACTATATGGCCAAAAGTATGTGGACACCTGACCATCACTTCTATCTGGGCCTTCCTCAAATTCTAACCACAAAGTTTGTAGCACAGTATTGTGTAGCATAGTATTCCTTGTATACTGTAGCACAATGATTTCCTTTCACTGAAAGAGGCCCAAACCTGTCCCAGCATGACAATGCATATGTGCTCAAAAAATGTACATTTACAGTATGGGATTTGGCAGATATCCTTATCCAGAGCGACTTACAGAAGTGTTTTGAAGTCGTTATCCATAAGTATATCCTGTTACTGGTTCAGTAGGTCATGAACTAAGAATACTATCACACTGGGGTGAGGACATAATATAGTACTTCGAGAAGAAGAAGAAGGACTTTAGATGTCATTTGATGGCAGAGAGTGACTCAGTTGCAGCAGACATCTAAGGGAAGTTCATTTCACCACCTAGGTGCCTGAACAGCGATGAGTAGTTTTTGCCAAGATTGATGTGGAAGAACTCGAGTGGACCTGCACAGCCCTGACCTTAACACCAGTAACACCTTTGGAATGAATTGAAATGGCGACTGCACTCAATGCTGTATGAGCGCCAGGACTACTCATCCGACATCAGGGACCGACTTCACTAATGCTCTTGTGGCTGAATGAGCCAAATCCCTACAGCCATGCTCCCAAATCTAGTGAAAAACCTCCAGAGAAGAGTAGAGCTTATTCTGACAGCGAAACATGGACGATGGCACAACTTGAATAGTGGTAGAAATATAAATTTGTTCTAGGTTTGCAGTTATTTATTCAGATGGCATGTAAGCTTTTTAATTAATCTTTGGATCAATCTTAAGTTTAATCTTAAGTTTTGGAATGATGCTTCCTAATCATTTTGAACACAAACAGACTCAGCATTCAATTCCATGCAGCTTATAGGACTAGATGCTAGTTTTTAGCATCATAAAACTATTGGCATAAGTGTATCTACTTGCAGTCTTGTTATTTGCGAAGTGTACTTGTAGAATTTACTTATAGGAGGATAGAATTGAATGCTCAGTCCATTTGTATCCACTCATTTTGCATATACTGACATAAGCCTTTTATAAATTCAACACCATTCATTCATTCATTCATCTTCTACCGCTTATCCGAACTACCTCGGGTCACGGGGAGCCTGTGCCTATCTCAGGCGTCATCAGGCATCAAGGCAGGATACACCCTGGACAGAGTGCCAACCCATCGCAGGGCACACACACACACTCTCATTCAGTCACGCAATCACACACTACGGACAATTTTCCAGAGATGCCAATCAACCTACCATGCATGTCTTTGGACCGGGGGAGGAAACCGGAGTACCTGGAGGAAACCCCGAGGCACGGGGAGAACATGCAAACTCCACACACACAAGGCGGAGGCGGGAATCGAACCCCGACCCTGGAGGTGTGAGGCGAACGTGCTAACCACTAAGCCACCGTGCCCCCCTAAATTCAACACCATTTCTTTATAAAATATATGAATGCAATATTTATTAATATTAATATTTAATAATATATTAATAATTATAATTTATAATTATAATTAAATTAATAATAATATAAAGGTAGTATTTAGTAACTCTTCAAATATAGTTATAAAGTTATCTTTTTAATAATGTATTTCATTATTAAAGGCCTTATTATTAAAAAAACAAATCTCTAGTTAATTATCTGAACCTGGAATTGAAATCAACTTATTAGACATTTTCAATCAGTATAAACAAATGAATTATTTAATCTGATATAAACATAGTCAAGACACTATAGCTTTCAGTATAAATGTTTTTACCTCTGTTGGGAGAGTAATTATATTGGAAGAAGGATGTTGGAGATGGAGCTGCAAGGTAAGATGTCAAGAGGAAGGCCAAAGAGGAGATATACAGTATGGATGTTTTAAAAGAGGATATGAAGTTAATTGGTGCGAGAGTAGAGGATGCCGGGAGCAGAGTTAGTTGGAAACAGATTAGTTGCTGTGGCTACCCGTAACGGGAAAAGCTGAAGGTAAAAGGTGAAGAGGTATAATTTTACTGGTTACATTTTTTATGCTTAACTAAATAATAATAAATGTATATATTGTCCCTAGTAGGCTAGGTAAAAACAGAATCTACAATTTCTTAACCACCACTGTGGAGTGTGCCTTGACAAATTCATTTTTTGCCTTGCGTAAAAAAAAAGTTAACACGTGTTTTTTTGTCTACAATTGATAATATCATCCAATCTAGCTATACACTATTTATATAAATAAAATAAATAAAAAACTGGTAACTATTGCAAATGCTACAGATCAAAGCTTCAGAGCTTTTATAATTGTACGCAGCTCTTTGCCTGTACTAACTAAAGGCATATGACAGCATTTGTGAGATGAAAAGCTGTATTACAGCATGAGGGAAAGCTGTGAAATGATTATCCATGTCATCAGACATCAAACAAATAGACACAAATTGACAGCAAGAATTTGGTAAAATGATGAAAAACACATCCCATGCCATAGCAAGTATTTGCTTTATATCACATATATATAGAGAGTACATTATAATCAATGATGTTTTCTTATTATCTGGAACATTATGGCATAAATAGGAACAGTGAGATCAGTAATTAATGGTCTTCCTGGCAAGATCCAGTATTTAACAAGTGAGCAATTCCAGGACTGACAGAGATTATGAAATAAAAGTAATTATAGTCATTGTAATAGAACAATAATATCCTGCATACTAAAGTATTAATGTGTTAGATTAAAATAGGCCTATCCATTAGACCACTGATTTTTCATTTAATCTTTATGGGAAGGAAATAAGATTCATAATCCTTTGATTTGCTAGGAAATGGGAAGGAGAGTAATATCTTTTAATAACCATGGTCCCCTTGACAGCAGAGCCACTCAAGCCACAGAAATGTGAACGCTGGAGTACAGACGGAGTGCAGGTTTAACTCTCTCACTAACTGCTCTGTGTTTGAGATGAGCAGAACAGTCTCACACCATACACTTACAAATACAGCAAATAATACAGCAACAAACGTGTGTAAATAGAAAAGAGTGTTTTCTATCATTTGACTTTTTTCATAGAAAACATGCTCTAAAAAATGATATATAACTTTAATTGCTATATAATATAATATAATATAATATAATATAATATAATTAAAAAAAAAGCTTTTTTTCTTGTTAACTATTGTCTTGATGGTCTTTAACTGATGATGTGTAATTACATAGTAATATTATAGCACCAGTAATATTATGGCACCCACAAACAATGTGTTGCTGTCACTATCGCATTGTGGCAGTATTAAACATGTTATTTAAGTTCTTCTTATTAATAAATCAAATATACTTCCCTTCTTTTACAGATATTAAATTAGGAATCTTAGCATAAGATATAAATTGTGACTCTGTAAAATGATCTCAGCACATTGGAATTCAAATCATTATTTCACTATTAATTAATATTATTTTTAGCTGGAAATGATTAGTATGTAACTGTACACTAGCACTGTAACAATAGTAACAAGTTGCTCATGTCCAGGAATAAGGAATGTAAGGCAAGGAATGACTACAACTGCTTAAATATTGCTGTGGTATAAAAAAATATAACATGGGTTGTGCTTTCTGTTATAAGAAATTACTCAAAAGGGTAAAGTCGAGTTATGGTGTAACTATGTACACTCATTAAGTAGACCATTTTTTTTTTTCATAATAGCACATTCTGTTGAGTTGACTTGTCAATGACATATAAAACATGATAGTCCATTAAGTTATGTAAAGCCATTCTTATTTCTTATAGTAATCCAGTGTTTTGACTACTTCTGAGTTAAAACAAAGCATTCTCTAAGTTGAGCTTACTCATGCTTTAAAGACTTTCTTTGAATGTACTTGAAATGTTTGAAAGTATGATCATGATTATCTATTGAATCTAATAAACAGTATATACATATAGTATAGTACTTTTGCCTGTTTATTATTACATTACATTTTGGGAACGATAATGGAAAAATAGAAAGTCTGCAAGTCAGGAAATGGGTGCCTCCCTAGGAATAAAAATTCAGACCCAAATGTGGGGATAGCAGGCAGACTGGGGTTTTATTTAAATAAATAAATAAATAAATAAATAAATAAATAAATAAATAAATAAATAAATAAATAAAAACACTAAGAGAAAAACTAAACAACAACAACACAATAGCAGGATACTGGGAACAAAAGAGGCACAAAACTCTGCAAACAATACATGCAAGACAACTGGTATAAATACAGGAGGTAATTAGAGAAACATAAGGGACAGGTGTGTCGAGGTTGGAAGGGTATAATGAGTTGGCAGAAATTAGCTAGAACTATTGTCAAACATTCTGGCCAATCAGATTAGAGAATTAACCAGCACTGGAGTATAATCTTTGTTAATATATAACATCTACAGAGAGTATAAGACAATTGTAAGGAAATATAAGCGTGTGTAAATATTAGTAAAATTGTTATTAATTTTATAAGTTGTGCTTTATTTTTATAGATATTGCTTTATTATGTCAAAAACAGAATATGGAAATATATTTGCCATTTTATATGGGTATTTTATTAATCGGGGTTTGAATATTTTATTTTAGTTTTCAAATATGTTATTTCTAATAGCTTCTGTAATTAGAGTCCATTACAGCTTTTGGACATAATGCTTCACATACTGTAAGCTTTTAAAAGCAATTCCATTTCATTAGAAATTTGTAGAAACTATATAACAACATAATTTTACTCAAAGTATTTTATCGTTGTTGCTGTTGTTGTTATTGTTGATTTTTCGAATGGTAATAACTCTTAGGAAACATTATATTTTGCAAAAAACATCAAATTAATGTCAAAATGTTGTACTACCAGACTAATTTCTAAACATTTAGAGATTCATTTATTTGTACAATATTAATAATATTTATTATATTATTATGTGTTTCCATCATCATCAACAGTTTGTTAGAGCAATTACAAACTGTTGAACTTTAGTTATTTACTTTAGCTTACTTATTTATTTAGTTGAACTTTAGTTATTTAGTAGCAACTCAGAAAAAGATAAAGTTTGTATAACAAACTTGTTATCATAGTATTATGCCATTACATACATACATATATAAAGTATAGCTCTAATATCTTTGCCCTGAGTCATCACACACTGCAAATAAAAATATAACGCAAACACCAAATAGTATCTAATTATGTAAGTAGTGATGTAATTAAAACAAATTGAGAACCCTAACTAGAGCCTTCAAAGGTTCTTTTGTAAAACTTCCCCTGTAAGAGCATGGCGTTCAATAATGAAGAACCCTTTTAGAATAGAAAATGTGTCTAAGAACTTTTTTCCAAGAGTGAAGGCTGTTAGTTTAAAGCCAAGAATTTACAGTTTGCTGTTTTTGGTTTCTGATTTTTTTTTCTCAGGTGGATTGAAGCCTGATATCACAGAGGAGAACCAAATATACACATGGAGAACATGAAGAACTCCACACAGACCCAGTCTTAGAATGGAAGCAAGTCCCTGGAGCTATTATGCTCAACGCCTCCCACTGCACCTCCACGCCACCTACACTAAAGACAATTTTCAGTCAGAATCTGAAATATGTAAGTCAGTATATGAAGAGAGTGTTTGGTTCTACTTCAGTAACTTCAAATGACTTGAACAGAAATTAAATTGCTGTTTTAACATAGGTGATGTTGGTATTTCATGAATGGCCTTATGAAAAAAAGCTCAGTTAACAATCTTTATGTTCAAAATTTGAGTTTATGCATTTATTTCCTGTAACCCTTGGAAAATCAAGATATATTTTTTAAACAAGTAGCCTTTATTTGTCACATATACATTTAAGCAGAATGAAATTCTTTTCTTCAGATATCTCAGCTTGTTAAGAAGTTGGGGTCAGAGCACACATCTAATAAATTAGTGTCATGAAAATGATCAGCTGACACTGCAAACTCTACTTTTCACGAAAATCACCTTTGAAGGGACTGCGATTTTACTAGAAGCACTTTTAACAGAAAAAGTAGACAGTGTAGTTCCATCTACACTGAGCTAACATAAAAAGAACATTTAGCCATTTTGTGTCTAAAATCTTAAATTAATGAAATCTTATTTTTTTGTTTATATGACTGTTGAGAGCACTTAATAGTACTTAATTGCTTAATTGCTCTGCATTCTCGTACATAGAGCTACAAAATGATATACAGTATCACCATGCTCGTTCTATTATATATTATTGTTCCTTTAGTAAGAACTCATTAACAAAGGTAGGTATTGCGAATTCTCCTTATAATGTAATTCTTATAATAAATAAATTAAAAAAATCATGCTACTATGTCCCAAAGTGAAAAAAAAAGCTATTCCTTTTAAAAGATTTAAATTTAATGGAAGGAATTTTTCAGCGTCAGCACTTTCCCACTGTTTTCCACCACCTGAAAGTCTTCATGCTGAGTACTTTTCTGACTTCATGATTAGCTTCATTTTATTTAACTTCATTTATGTTTATAGCTGCTATATCATAATGTTAAACTAACTTGTTTTGCAGATGTTCCATAACATTAAATGTAACTATAAATAATTAAAAAGCATGACAGGCCATTGATTAATAAATTAAAAATTATAATCGCTGGGGTGTACGGATGAATAACACATGATGGGCCATGCTGTTAGAGGAAAAGCATCCACTTCTTGTGAAAATTTGCTCTTTGCATCACCCTGGCAGGGATTATTCAACTATAACAGCATGTCTTATCATGCGTTATTCCTTCCATATTACATCCAGGTTTAAAAAAAAAAATGCTAATTCAAAATTTATTGTTTTGGAGTATCAGTCTATAACATGGTTAGTGAATTTTAATAGCTGTTGAATCATTTATCTGTCTCTGTGCATAAGCTTCTTATTCTCTTTGAAGAAATTTATCCTTCATGCCATGTGCACTCTTGCTGCATTATAACTGTTCTTTTTTTACATGGTTTCTGCTGCTGTGCTTTAGACACAAACAAATCTGACCTTCTCTAACTCGAGTCAGATCACAAGTGAGTTTTTAAAACTCCCAGATTAGTATACTAGTGAGTTTTGTAGCAGAGAAACATGTGGAGATTGTCAGTCTGCAGAAGCCACTTTAATACACTCAAATTTTTCAATTCAATCAATTCAAACTATGAGGGTTTTTTATTTATTAAGAATTTAATTATTAAGTATGTGTTGAACATGCTACAGTAAAATTAGAAATTAGAAGATTGCATTTCTTAAGAAAATAAATAAAAAAATCCAGTATTTCCACATATTTCCTAACAGTCACGGTGAACTATCTCAGGATAGCTTTTGGTGTGCGCTGGCATTTCTAAATATATGAAAGCCAAGGCAGATGTGAAATTGAGAAATGAATGTTTTTTTAACACCTCAGTTCTCAGTGTGCTTCAGGAAAGTATTTCACAGAGACTTAAAGATATCTCATTAAAACTGTGTAGACATCAGCCATGTCATGCAGGTGTGTGTGTGGGGGGGGGTTTGTGTGTGTGTGGGTGTTGGAGTGCATGTGTATGTGTTTGTTTTTCTTTTTGTTTGTACACTCAGGCTTATGTATTTTTATTCACACGGTATAAGTGTTTATTTGAGGTCATTATAATAAAAAACCTGTGATTTAACATGGACACTGCAAAAAATATGTCTGTGTTGCAGCTCATAAAGCTTAATCATCTCTGTAGACAATATAGTAGTAATTGGACTTCATAAGTGACTTTCAAGTCTGTGCATCCTTTTCTCAGTGAATAGAAACATATGAAAATCACTGTCTTTGTATTAAACACCTGTTCACTATGAATGCAGTATACTACGACAATTCTGGTGAAGTGTTCCTCTATTAAAGCTTATTACACACATCATGCTGATGTTATTGCAAAACTCTGTGCAACGGTTAAGAATCAGTCACCAGAATCAGTCACAAACTCCATCTCCCAGAATGCACCACGGCCTTCCAACATGGCTGACTATGCGTCTTACTTCATACAGCCATTGTCACATTCACTTTCACCTGTTTAATGAGTGCTTGCATCTGGAATGCTTGTTCACACACACACACACACACACACACACACACACACTCACTCACTCACTCGCACACACACATCCTGGTTTCTCGACCCCGGATTCCTCAGTTCTGGTTTTGCCATGTTAACTCTGCTGATCACCTGACCTTCTGTTTGTTTGCCTGTTTTTGTCTGTTTTTTCTTTTAAGCAATAAAACCTTTACTTGCAACAGCTTGCATCACCACTGTTTAACATTGAGTTTTAAAGGGATTTAAGGGTTTAAGTGAAAAATCCACCTTGAAAGCATCATCTTCATGCCTCCATGCATTAAAAATAATATTACAATGTTTTGGAAAAAGTCTTATTGTTGGAGTGTTGTGGTGGATAGTCACACTTAGATGAGGAATTATTTCCTGTGATAAATATATATGACCTTATCTCTCACTTTTATTTTTTTGGCTGTGAAAGGTTTCATTTATGAATTGCATTTCCAACAATTGGATGATGTTTGCAGTCTCTTACACTTAAAATTTAAAAAAGAACAAATGATCCTTCCTCTATTCTACCTTTTTTTTCCACTTTCTACTCCTACTAAGAAATGTTCCTTTGTCTACCAGTACTTAATGCTAACATTAGTTCAAAGGGGATAACAGAATGACACCAAAGTTCAATTCTCGTTACGATCCAACCAAGCTTTCAAAACGGTAATAGTTTATTGACACACAAATTTTAAAAATGATGGATAAGAATTCTGATGAAAGAGGGAGTTACATCACATAGAATTGAAAAGACTGTTATTGTGACACCAAAGATGGCACAAGTTTGATCATTTGATGCTGCCAGTGCCCCAGGTTTCTTGTGAATACAGAAAGATGTGAAAGAGATTCTTGCTAGAACCTGTGATTACATTATTTCTGCTTGGCTGAGTCCCAGGGGGAGAAGATCTGTGGAAAAAGAAACTATGTGCTATAAGGTAAATGGAATTCAATGAGAAACTTCTCTCCTTCCTGCACAAAAAAATGAGAGGCAACAACTTCAAGAAAATATTTCCTCAGATATTCCTTTTTTTTTTTTTTTTTTTAAAGTATATCCCAGTGTGTTTGATTGAGTTATTGTAACATCAAGTCACAGCTGTGTATTATTCTGTACTTATGCTGGAAAGTAGTACCTTTATTATCCATTTTGGAAGAAAAGAGGAGTGTTTGCAACTGTTAAGTTTAATCCGATGTTTAAGGAAAAATTTTTGCAGGAGAACAAACATTATGCATAGCCTATTTATATAAAGATCATCTATAGGATGATGCAGCAATATCCTAATTTATAAAATTTCATTCTTCTGTCTTCAGTCCATAAAAGCTTTACAGCTTTCCAAATGTCTGATACATTATTATAACAACATTTGCTTTCACTATTGGGGGTCTTGTAATAATTACCACATATATCTTGATCACTACATTTAAAGGCAATATCTTACATACAGTATGCAGGGAAAGGTACAGCAATGGTTCTCAAAACCTTGGAGGAATTAGACATAAATTCTTATTGAAGTGGCAGAAAATAATCTAAAAGGAACGTGGCATTTGAGGAACCTTTGTTTTTGTGACAACTTTTTGCTGGTGTTCTGGCCCCGAGGGATATTTTCTCACTGTGAGTATTGCATCCCATAAGCATTTCTCTTTTGGCAATAAAGACAAGTTTATATAAGATTGGTTAAATCCTTTCTGTGATTTCAATGCATTTTGTACCTACATAAAAATACATCTACAACAAAGGGTTCTTTAGTTTCTCCCTCTGGGGTATTGTTTTAATTTTCTATATAAAACCCTAGAATAAAATGTTCATCTATCAGTAGTGTTTACATGAAGAAGTCCTTTAGGAAGAAAGGGACTTTTAATGATCCAGAAATCCCTTCAAGACTTTTTTCCCTAAGAATGTTGTTTGTTTGTTGTTTTATTAATATATTAATTAGTATAGGGATGCTTGTAAAGGAAAATCTAAATCATATTCATTGCTTTACTGACATTTTCAAACATGGTGAACGCAATTAATACAGGTTACTTAGCCAACCAGAGATCTGCAACTGGAGTAGCAGGGTGGTTTCCTTAAGAACTAATAATTTTACTGTTTGTTTATTTCCTTGTCAAACACCACCAGCAAAAAGTCATTACCTCATGACCGTGATCTCTATATAACGCTCCTCCTCTATCCATTCTGATCAACTCAGATGACCCAGATGGCTAATATTACATACAGTACATAAACATCCATTGTGATTTCTGTCTTTTTTTTTAGGTGGCCAGGTCCTTTGTTCAGAACTACTCAGTGAAGGCCATTTATCAAACTGGTGCCGAACTATACCAGGAAATCACTCAAAGTGCAAATATTGCTTTTTTTAAGGATATTAATGACTCGTTCACATTTATGGAATTTGGCGGATGCCCTTATACAGCGACTTGCAGATGTGATTTTGATGCCTCTATCAAGGAATACACCGATGCTGGTTCACGAGTTTACAGACTAATTATTCATTCATTCATTTTCTACCGCTTATCCGAACTACCTCGGGTCACGGGGAACCTGTGCCTATCTCAGGCATCATCGGGCATCAAGGCAGGATGCACCCTGGACGAAGTGCCAACCCATCGCAGGGCACACACACACACTCTCATTCACTCACGCACTCACACACTACGGACAATTTTCCAGAGATGCCAATCAACCTACCATGCATGTCTTTGGACCGGGCAGACTAATTATAAAGTATAAAAACTCTGTTTGGAGGTAATACACCATGAAAAGCACACAACCTTTTTTTTAATAAGTTCTAGTATTTCAGGAAGACTTAGGGCTTTACATGACTTCAGATATCTAGGGGAAGTTCATTCTAGAACAAAGAAGAGTCTAAAATAGTTATACAGCTATGTACAGTAGGTGAAATTTACCGTTTTTTTTTTTAGATATGTATAGCCTATTTCTATAGTGTAGAAGTGTGTTGTGCAAAGATGCATAGTGTGTATATCTAGAAAAAATTCTAAGTAAATGTTAACATACAGTATAGTTCGGTGTGATCAGCTGTTCAGAGTGGAAACAGCCATAGGGGTAAAGCTATTACATAGTCACCAGATGAAATGCACTTAAGTGCTTAAACTGTAATATATTGAAAATAAGAATCACTCAACATTTTGATACCGCTCTCTACCGACGATAAGAATTACCCTTGGTAACTGCAAACAATTCTTGTTCTCAATAGAGTCCAATGCCAGCACCAAGGGTAATACAGTATTCTATTGACTTTCACCCAAACACACAACAGAATACATAAGTTAAAGTAAGATTCAGTCTTTCTGTCGAAAATCTGAAGGTAGATAGTGAAATCAAGTCATCACACAGTGAAGGCCAGGAAAATAGTCTTACTCAAAAGCCATATTATCTGCATCTTCCTTTGGTTAATATGTCAAGCTGCACAAACTTGCTTGTGCTTAGATCACAATCAGAGGAGAATCTGGTGCAGATGCAATGTTTGCATGGTTAATTGCCAAAAATCATTCATTGTCCAGTGAACCAGTATACCCTCAGGAGTATCTGTATCAGGTGTGCAGATGTACTACCTTGCCTGCTTCCTTAACCCTCTGGAGTCTATAAAGGCGTATACGCGTTTTGTGGCACAATAATAATGCCTGAAAAGAACTTCAATTACAATTAGTGTGAGTGACATTAATTCCTTTAATGATAATATGTCATATGTTCAGATCTAGGGTATTGCTTCTTTGCTGTGTTAAGAACACAGACCAGAATACGCTATGGTCTGTTTATTATTTTTATTGTCTGATTTGCATTAGTGACTGCACTTCTACTAGTATAATTAATTGGCTTAGGTCTCATACCTCTGTGGTGCGGGCCTAGTGTTGGCTGATGCTGAAACAGTAAATGATACCCTGGACAATACTAGACACTAATCTGTTGTTATCAAGCCCCAATGCTCTAGTTGTAAAGAGAAGCTCCATCTATCCACTGCTGCAGTTTTTGACACCTAACTCTGCGGGAATAATGTGCCAGCACAGACAAGTGCCTGAAAGAAATCTAGTGTGTCATGTGTTTTGTTTGTTTCCTGGGTCAAAGATTTGTCCAGGTACCACTGGAAGTTGGCAAAGTGTGTGTGTGTGTGTGTGTGTGTGTGTGTGTGTGTGTGTGTGTGTGTTTTTTTTACCAAACTCTGTCAATGGCATTTGAGCCAAGCAAACTTGACACCTCATCTGTGTTAACAGTCCTAGTGATTTGCCCCAAACTGTTGCTAAGCTTGAAGTGCTGTCTGCAGGATCGCTGTGCTTACTGCAACTCTTGCTGTGGGCATTTCCTTAAGGGTCAGGAGCAAATGTACCACAGCATTAGACATAAAACTTACACTCACCAGTGTATCATATGCTTTACAAACCAGCTTGTCAGCTCTTTTATATTTGGGTTGTACAGTACACTGCTTGATTTTACGCTCAAGGCTTCAGCTGTACTACTAATGAGGTGAGCGTTTCACTACTGGCAGCATTGATCAGAATCCAAAGCTTTCTGCATCTGTTACTGTAGTAGTATGCCTGCCATTTTATCAAGTAGCATTGGCACTGTGCACTTAACCCTAAGAGCCGTACCCCATTTTCAAAACACTATGAAAACAATAGCAGGTATTTTATTATGTTTACCATTTCAGTCAATAAAACGTTACTTGGTATCTCTTGAAATAAATATATTTAAGTGGAGATTTCCTTCTGACTCTTTCCTGTACTGTAGCTTTCAGAATTTACAACCATCTGTTTATCTGTGAAGATTCTCAGTCATCCAGGTGAGGATATCTGAAAGATGAGTCATGTCAGCTGGACTTCTTTCTTATTAAGTCGGAACGTTTCACTACTCATCCGAGTAGCTTCTTTGACCTAACAAGAAAGAAGTCCAGTTGACATGAATCAACTTTCAGATACCATCTGTTTATGATACATGAATCGAATTGAAATATAAAGAAAAAGTAAGTATGTAAAGTAAGTATGTCACATATAATTCAAAGAAATATACATTTGATCAGGTAACCAACTGAAGTCTCTGCAAATCTATTAAACAACGAGTTGATTAACCATTCCCTAAAATTGTATAAAAAAAATTGACCAAAATGATTTTCTACTTCCACGCTTTCAGTTTCCAAATAAGAACTAATAATACCACTGAATTATGTTGACAGATTTAGACCTGAACTTTGATTGGGCCATTCCAAAACTTGTTTTTCAAAAGACGTAACTTTGTTGGCTTGGATTTGCGCTTTAGGTCATTATCATGCTGGAAGATAGAAGACCACAGTCCCAGCTAAAGACAAGTATAGCATGATGCCACCATCACCATGCTATTGTATTTTGGTCTTAGGTGATAAGCTGACATGATTCCGCAACTTTTAGAATTATAACCAAAAAATGTAAATGATTTGCCAAAATTTAGATGTGCCTGGATTTTTACTATTGATTGATTGATTGACTAGTTGATTGACTGATTGAAAGGCTTGTGAGATTGTTGTTCCATCGAGGCAGGGAGTGAACAGTTCTTGCAAGATATTCCTACAGCTCTAATGTTGCTGTAGTTCATTTATCAGTCCTTTTGATTTTAAAGGTGGTCTGACATGATTCATATGAGTTTGTTTTTAACTCTCTGAAAATCTGCAGTCTTTAACAGGTGTGTAGACATTTTATATCCACTGTATTATGTTACAAGCATTACTACACACTTGTTAGCTGTATTTTACTTGCCCTTTTCACATAGTCATAATAAAGCATTTTGGTACTACTTACTGCTGTTATGCTACATTTTATAATTAAGTGCTGATTAACTGTAGATCTGATGTATACATTTCCAAACAAATATTCCATATACACAGAAGTAAGGAGTTCATACCGATCAATTTATTAGGAACACCTGTACACCTGCTCATTCAAACAATTATCCAGTGAGCCAATCATTTGGCAAATGTGTAATGTGTAAAATCATGCAAATACAGTTCAAGACCAGTTAATTTTCACTTCAAACATCAGAAGGAGGAAAAAAGTTAATCTCAGCGATTTTAAGTGTGGAAAGCTTGTTGGTGCAAGACAGCCTAGGTATTTCAAAAACATTTGATCTCCTGGGATGGTCATGCTTCTCATGCATTTAAACAGAATAGTGGAAAATAAATAAATAAATAAATAAATAAATAAATATCTACTGAACGACAGCTTTGCAACTCTAAATGCCTTGGTGGTGATAAAGATCAAAGGGGAATGGTCAGACTGGTTCAAGCAGAGATAATTTCTACAGTAAATCAAATCACTGATGAGAAGAAAAGCACATCAGAATGCACAACATATCAGACTTTGAGGCAGATGGATTACTAGAGCATTACTAAAGGACTACATCTTCTCCTCTTCTACTCCTCTCAGCCAAAAATAGGAATCTGCGGCTGTGTTTCGGCTAATAGCAGTGTTATTATTATATTATTATTATTTGCACTGGTTACAAGTGAAGCTAAGCTGCTATTTTGCTCCTACTTTAACTTTGTTAAAATCTTGTATTAAATGAGTTACTGTTGGTACAGGAAGAACATGGCTGAGCTGATTTTGTAAATTACCTCATGCTGAGTTCCTCAGGGTTCATGACAGCGTGCATAAGGGACTGTTGGAAGTGAGTTGATGGCACCTTTTAGTCATTAATTCAGTGACAACAGCACACCTGTTCACTCCATCCCCTGTGACGGACTCTATTCAGTGAAATGTTAGCAAAGATGGTTTATTTAACACAGTATGGGTTTGGAAGGTGCACATTTGTTCTTTCCAGTGGACGACTGTTGATGAGTGGTGATTCATGCTGAAACTCATGGGAGGAAAGCCTAGGAAGAATCTTAGACTTTGAATAAAAAGTGTGATCTTTTTTTTCTCCCAATGATCTTGTTGTGGATTGCTTTTGGCAGATGGGGGATCTGAGAACAAGCCTCTGTAGGCAGACTCTTTAGATGTTGTCCTGCTTTGGTTGTAAATTACAGGATCTCAGACAGAGTTGTCCAGCTGATTCTCTTTATTCTGGCCAGTTCAAAATCAACCCCAAATGTTGCTGTTTTTAAGTGGGCTACACATGTATCTTTTAACAGAAATGTTCACATTAGAATAACTTTAGATTACATATTACAAAAACACAAAACAAAACGTGCAGCTAATAACTGCAGTCGGTCACAATAAATGATATCTATAGTACAGCGTCATGAGGTATAGATACACAACACTTACTCAAAGCAATTTCACCACCCACAATTGCTGACACATGAATTGATAGACTCTATTAAAAGAGATGGAAAGGCCCTCGGTCTTAGTGTAACTAGTGCCATTAATCCATATAGTTCCTCTATCAAAGTGTTTTGGCAGAGCAGAGAGATTAATTCATTATTTTCAACGTTTCACCTCATTTTCCAAACTTTATTAAGTCCATTTTATTTAAACAATTGAGGTAAACTGGCCAGGTCAATGAGCTTGTACAAAATGTGACATCATGCTATGTGCTACTTTTTTTTTTTATCATTTTTTTAGCAATTTGTTGTCTGGGTCTTAGTCTTTGAGGCCCAAATGCGTTACCTATTTTACTTTCAAAGCATTGCTCATCATTGAAAGTCCAATTAGCTGCAATTAATTGCAGTTCTCCTCAATTGTGGCGGTAAGCAAATTAGCCGATTGTACTGTAAGCCTCTTTCCACCTGAAAATGTGTCCCAGAATATGCATGCTCCCATGCATCTGTCCTCTTTGTGGATCTGCAAGAGGAAGCTTGACATGGCCACGCTTTGATCAGGGGCTCAGCCATCAGTTTTGTGTCTCGAAGACTTCTATCCTTGAAAGGGACACTCAGCCAGCAAAGCATGAGGTTTGAATTAGCAATGTAGATCCAAAAAAAGAGGATATTGTTTGGGGTTTTACATCTCAAAGGCACACCTTTAATATTTATTTATTTATTTATTTGTCTATTTGTATTTATGCCTTGAAAATTACAGTAATTGAATTGTAAAGATTTTAATAGACTAAATTAGCTGTATAAAATGGTTCCAAAAAAATCAGAAAAATTATTTTTATGAAGATCAAAAAATAAAGAGATTTTGCAGAAATCAGGTTAAAACTTCAGGATTGATTGATAGATTGTTTGATTTGTTTATTTGTTTGTTTCCATTTATAGTGTTAATATATAAACCACGAGTAAGCAATGTTCACATCAGTCATTGCATAAACTGCTAGCTAATAAAGTCATTTAGCTACCAGATATTATGGATAATTAAGATTTTAATCCTATCCCACTCCATACTATATATATCTCAAGGCTTTAAACTGATGGGATCTACCACATGAGCATGAAGTATTAAATCCCCCTCAATCCAAGATCTACTGACCATACTGAGCTCAAAAAATATGACCAGTGCACTCACTGTGGCTTTCACTCAAGCTTGCCAAATGTTCAGCCATGCAGTATCCATTACAGTCGTTTCATTTTTCCTCCGGCCTTTCACACATCCCACTCGTACAAGGAAATAAGGCTCGTGAAATCTGCAACCAGAAGTTATATTGATTGTTCTAAATGTTAATGTCCTCTGAGCACAGACATCAAATGTGTCACCATTAAACCAGCAATAAAGCATGCAATATTGTAATGATATTTACCAACAGCTGTTCTTCTGCTTTTCCTGTGGGCTCAAAGCAGCACACTTTATGCTGTCTGGCCTTGGGTTTCTATTGATTCTTCAGAGTAGGGGGGTGGAGAAGAATCAACAAAGAATGTCAGGAGAGATGTTCCCTAATGATATTTTTTGATCTTAAAGGGCAATAACAATGCCAACATTGCCCCCTTCAGTGCATGTGTGCTATTTTGTGTATATCTGCACACTCTGAAATCACAGGAAAGCCAAAATCCCTTTGTGAAAAATATGCTTTTCTTTAATTTCTCTGTCTAGCTTGGTGTTTCAGTTCAATCAGATGTTCCATCCAGGGACATGTCTTGTTATCAGCGGTATAAGCGCTCGCTTAAGGACCCCTGCCCAACAGGGGGCCCTGTGGTTTTATAAATACATCATACAAAGCACAATTTATTATCATTTGGCAAAAAGGCAATCACAGGGGGGCTCCTCACGGTGTTTTTAAAACGAATATGAATATGCAATTTATGAAAATAAACTAGGTAAGTAATGTCAGAAGATCATGAAAGAGCCACGTTTAAGAAGCTTTCATATCTATTTCGGGCAGACAAAATACAAAAAGAAAGAGGATGTGAAACACAAAACACTGGTAAGAAATGAATGCTAATTGATTGCATTAAGCCAATTTGTCAGTGTTCTTCCTCTGATTATTTATGTAATTTAAATGGAAAAAGTGTCTGGCTAGCTGTACTAAGAAGTGTTAATACACTTTAATTTGTTATGCTAAGTAAGGTCCTGGCTTATTACTACCAGCAAGAGTAGATATTGCTGCTCAGCCGGTCGAACAGCCAATAAGCCTACAGTTCTTTTCAATTTCAGCAATTCAGATGAACACAAAACCTTTAAACCTTTCATAATGCTAAGTACCTTAATGGTCTAAAGGTCTAATGATCATTTAATCAAGAAAATATTTTGGGTTGTTGATGAAATTCACTTTGACTGGATACCAGATACTTTGACTAGATACTTTGCTTGCAAGTGTTTTAGTGCAACAGTAAGCATATAAGTGTTGGGCCAGAGGAGGCTGTGGCTTAGAGCCCCCAAAGTGTCCACCAATGTTGTGAACAAACTGACATGAAAAATAGCTCACAATACAACTCCTCCTTTCCTTTCAGACTCCACATTTTGTTCCATCAAAGGACGGCTTCAAGGTTGTCCACCAAAGGAAAAAGAGCACTACTGAAAAAAAAAGAAAAAACAACTCCCAAACATTATATTTTGAAGCAAACAGGAGTGAGCCCTCTTTTGGCTGGTCCAAGGAAGCTGCACACTTTTCCTTTGATGAATACTGTTGTGTAGGTTCATAATATTTCACATTTAGAACGTGACAATGTTGTGTTTTATATAAATAAAAAAGAAAAAATCTAAAAAAACAAACAAACAAAAAAAAACTAAAAAAAGTTGAAATAACATTAAGATGACCCAGTTATAATGTATTACTGTGTAATAATAATGTCAAAATATTACTATGGATCCATGTTAATATAATATTATATTATTACTATGTATTACAAGTAATAATGTGCGAAAAAGTAATATTAAGAATAATGTATTACTTAAAATAATAATGTTAAGATAAAAACTGTAAGGTTTTATCAGAAAATGACTCAAATGTAGTAAGAAACTCAAGGGAAAAATGTTGTATGTAGATGTTGCATAGCTCCAGCGTTGCCAGTTCAATCTTGTGTTCATGTCTGTATCTATGGTATCCCAATACCATGTGGGTTTCCTGTAGGTACAATGGTTTCTACCTTGCTTCTAAAAACATCCCTGGAGGTGGAAAGTGTACCATTCAAGGTATATTCCAACCTCACACACAGTGTTCCTGGGATAGTCTCCGGCTCCATCGTGAAGATTAATTACAAATAATGTACACCAAGAAACACAGGCTTTCTGTAGTGCACGGATGAATGATTTAATATATAAAAGTTAAACCGTTTTTGAAATCAAGTAGCATTCACTAATACCAGTGAAGTAATGACTCAGCAATTTGTTTGCTAAAAGTATGATTTAATTAAAAATATATTGTTTTATATTATTCTAATCGTTAAAATATTGTGCATCCGTGTGTTACTGAAAGCACAGAAGTGCCATATTGAGCCTGTAAAATGAGCAGTTTGTCCAAGACATAGAGGCTGTTTGTGAATCGTTGTAACAAAATGCATAGATTGTCTCCTATAATTACTTTGTTAAAAGCACTTGCGTTGTGTATACTTGAGTAATTAAGCAGTTGGAATTTTACATTATACAAGTGAAAATTAACAAAGAGCACATCTGTGTGTCCCTTAGGTTTAGTCATTAAAAAGCCCATTATTTTTTAAATTACTTTTTTCAATCTTTCAGGCCCTTTAATCCGGATGTATTTCCCAACAGGCAGTGTCTGTGTTTAGAACGACTCCTGTTGGAAAGTCTGAACGTTTTCGAGATCTGATTGACCAACCCAGCTGCGTGTTCTCTGACAAAAACCCATTTCTAAGACAAACATGGATTTTATAGTCTGCATGCTGACTGAAACAGTGCAAATATCTGCTCCAGTGATGTGCAGATGACTCATCGGTCGCTCCAGGGTCTTCAAGGTATCTTACGAGATCCAGCTGCAAGCCCACCTCGCAAGTTGCGAGCTCAAGCCATCGTGGTCTGCTTCATGATTAACCTAGCCGATCCTGCATACATTACCCAGTGATTAGCCTGTCTGTTTCAAGACTTAATTGCATCTCTGTGAAGTGTTGGAGTGCTTCACAAAAGCACACGCTGACAAAAAAACCTTGGAATGGCAACTTGGACCTCTTGTGGATATCTTTATTTAGTCTAGGATTCGTTATAGAACGTATACATGTATATTTTTATGTATGTATGTATGTATGTATGTATGTATGTATGTATGTCTGTATGTCTGTACTGACTGTGTTAATGTCAGCAAGCCAGTCTTTCATTTCTGTGCAATCCTAATCTAACACACCTGATTCAACTCATCTGCTAATTACCAAGTCCTTCATGAGGCAGGTTCAATATGCAGCGAAAACACCAAAATATGCAAAGCATTGTGGATTAGGGGCCACTAGCTTAATCAGTAAATTTGAACAGCTGCGTTCAGCTCCAAACTTAGCTCAGTTTGAGTTGCTATTTTGTAAGAAGGCTTCAGATGAATGTTAATTACTCAATGATGCAGTGTGACTCTGCAATTAGATGAGACAGCTTTAAATGATTTTTTTGCTATTGTATAGGTATGCTCTTGTACATGCAGATAAAGATCTTTTTGTTTGGTTAAAACCATGTAGGTTGGTCAGTTAAAAAGAAACAAGCATCTATTAAAGGGTAAAAAAAATCCCCACCTTAGGCAATTATACTGTAGTATCATTCATTCATTCATCTTCTACCGCTTATCCGAACTATTCTCAGGTCACAGGGAGCCTGTGCCTATCTCAGGCGTCATGGGGCATCGAGGCAGGATACACCCTGGACGGAGTGCCAACCCATCGCAGGGCACACACTCTCATTCACTCACACAATCACACACTACGGACAATTTTCCAGAGATGCCAATCAACCTACCATGCATGTCTTTGGACCGCGGGAGGAAACCAGAGTACCCGGAGGAAACCCCCGAGGCACGGGGAGAACATGCAAACTCCACACACAATCGACCCCCCAACCCTGGAGGTGAATCGACCCCCCAACCCTGGAGGTGTGAGGAGAACGTGCTAACCACTAAGCCACTGTGCCCCCCTGTAGTATCATAAAAGTAGTTAATATTTGCTATACCAAAGCACTGGAAAAAGTCTCAAATCTGATTGGTCAGAAGGTGTTAATTCATTTTCTATTTAGTTTAAGTTGTAATTAGTAAATAATTTGTTTATTTTTAGCCTTGTGCGTATTTGTCTTGTTGTGTCTCATTCATTTTAAGCTTGCCTTCTTTACCTTGAATTCTTTATTGTTCAGGTTTTTCCAACTCGTTCCTTCAGTTGTTTATATGGTAAAGCTTTCTGTAAGGAAATGTTTATATAACATTTATGGGAGGAGTCTCTAGTGTCAGGACAAAGGACTTCAGTTTCTTGTTAACATGACAAGCATCATGAGCTTTTATTTGATGTGCTTCAAAGTTGTTCTATCTTGAATTTATTCTCTGTTGGTAAGATAGGATTCTGACTTTTGTGTACTCGATTCTCTTGCGTTTTTAGACTGATGGTATTGTTAGTGATCCAGTATCAGGGTGAATTTATTGACAGAAGGTGCATTTCATTTAACTCCCTACAGTAGCTCCCTGGGTCATGAATCAGTATATTGTGTAAGAGTTGGGGCACTTGTAAGGACTGTGGGTCAGGATCCATTGGGATAGTGATGACGCAGTTTCTGGTGATGTTCTAATTTCCTCATCAGTCACTGTATAAAGCCAAACATATGAAACATTTCATTTTTAGATGTCAAAAATGTGTGATGTTACTCATATATTAGGTTCCTGTCACAGTACTTGAAGCAGGATCAAAGACTAGCTAGTGTTTTGTTTTTTTTTAATCATTACACTCTTAAAAGTCTCAAGCCTTAAATAAGCCATAAGAGTAATCATTTGAGAACTACAGCAATGATAACAAGCTACTTCCATTTGTAGATGAACTTGGCTGAGAGTGTGTCTGCCATTTTGTTTCCAAGTTGAGAGACTTGTTGAGAACATAGTAAGGTATTAGCATATATGGTATTTCTGCAAATATTTCTGGTATTTGCAGAGCATTGTGGGATTTTTTTAGGAAGAGGCTTTTGCGATTGAGACTGACCTTAAAATGACGGAGTTCCTGATCAGCGCCATGATTATTGAACTACTACTACTGAATGAAGTAAGTGTTCGTTTGTTTGTGTTTTTCTTTGATGCTGATGACATTTTTTTTATTCTGTACATAAAAAATGTGAATAAAAAGGAGTCTGGTAAAGAATTACTTATAGCTGATTGTTGTGAGTAATAACAGGATCTAACTTGTCTTGTGGACATTTCACAATATTAAATAATGCTTTAGACAATTAAAAAACTTGATGTGTTATTTGTTAATAAGTGAAAAAATGTTAATAACAATTCAGTGTGGTATTTGTGGTGTCAGGCCACATCACGTCAATCCATCAAGGATTGTTTCCCTATAACAACACACCCTGTCATGTTTTATTCCTGACTTAATGTCCAGCAAGGTTGTGCTTGTGCTCTGCTGCCCTCTCATCATTAGCAATTCTGTAGGTGTCTTGTGGTCTCTAGTGTGTCAAATTGTTGAATATTGTCTGAATTATAAAGCTCCTGGCTGGACATTAGCCACAATTTATCCATTATACTATAATTATCTCAACACAGTGCACTTATTATCTTAGATTTTGTATGCTTTTTTTTTTCCCTGTGCATTCATTCAGCAGTCTGATTTTGCATCAGATAAAATGAGGCAGTTCTGAAACAAGAGGAAAAAATAAAAAAAACATCGGTTATGAATCGAAAGCCGTATCATTCCCACATCACCGCAGCCAGAATCTTTCACTCAGCTTTTGAATTGCAGGCAGAAATTGGTGTTGAACCTTTCTTCTTTGTCAGAGAGCCTCATTCATTTTGGGTTTCCTGCATGAGCTTCTGTTTTCCCTCAGAGAGACTGAAGCTTGTAGACACAACAGTTGCTGCTTGAATTGCTGTGTGAAACTGCGTTCACACATTTTATCATACTGCGACAGCCTCACTCCAAAACCCAGCAATTCAGGTTTAATGGTTGCCATGTCAACAATGGATTTATGGCTTTATCCGTGGCCCGTAGGGTGCGTACCTCACACAAAATAAAGATCACTTAGTGTGGATGAATACATAACTAAGCACAAAAGATGACGGATATGCCAAAAGCAGAAGAAAGCCAGTGGCCATGTTAATCAGAGGTGCAGAGTTAGACTATTATGATTTTACCTTCATAATCTTGGTGGCAAATAACTGCCATTTGAACATGTCTGTAAAATGCAGAACAAAGCAGAAACAGTTGCTTTAATAATTAATAATAATAATTAGCAATCAAGTCCCTTTTCTTGTGCTCTAAAAAGTCTTTATTCACACTGATCCTGATCCATTCCTGAGTATCACTGGCCTTCGATGATCAATGAAAAAATAAAGCTTTTTTGTTACTGTAACATGATTTTTTTTTTTGACAATTTGTGTAGTCAAATTTCTGTGCCATGACAAAAGGTATTGCAACTGCTTGCGACATCTTTATGATGAGTTTACGATGAGACTAATTTCTGCTGCGTCTACACGACAGCGCAGCAGATTTCCAGCACCGATTCATGCCGTGCTGTACGTCCCAAGAGGCTTGAGAAATCCATTCGTAATACAGATGTGGCTATAAATCCTGTGCGGTACAGTATATCAATGGCTATGTCATTTATAGAGCATGGTAAATATATTTCTCTTGTAACATAGCGTGAGTACTATAGCGTGTTGTTTGTTTGAAGCTAAAATCCCAGAAACCATCGATTATCCAAATTTGAATAAAAATGAATAGAAATAAATCACCATATGAACATGGACAACCTTTTCAAAGTAACATGAGTTTTGTCTCAAAGCAAGACTTCTACATGCTCCTCTCAAATCTGAATTGCAATGCCAGGTCTCATGAGGAAGGCCATTTCTTATCTGAAGTCATTTCCTGTTTTATGTATGCTACCTCTACAGAGTATCTTCAAAGTCGAGCATAATGTGGGTACTACCCCCTTAAAAATTCTCAAAGAGTACAAAATATATTGCATAAAATATTTACAGACTTCGGGGAGCTTTCCTTCTTCCTCTGGTCTATAACAGTGATGCATCAGCTTTCATCCACTGTGGGTCTTGACAGTGGTTGCTTTTATAAAAGGGTGGCATGAGATAAGAGAAAGCTTTGACCAGCTCGCTTCCTTCTGATAAATCTTTATCATTTTAGGTGATGGTCTGACCTAAGAGAGGATGTGCCAGCAAGGGACTCTCATTAATACAGCTTTAAAACCCCCTGGCTCATTCGTCCTATTTTCTTGATGTCTGTGACCTTTCTAGAATTGCTGTTATCAAACAGGGCTCTTTGTGCCTGCTTGGGAATCAGAAGAATTGAAGGTTTGCAGAAGTGATATTGCTTTTATGTGACACAAAATCTGACAATGTTATCATTATCAGATCGAAATAAATTAATAAATAAATAAATAAATAAATGAACTGATCTTCGAGTTGATCTTTCATGTAAACTAATGTCAGCTTTTAGCTATAACTTGTTCAACCCCAAGAGAGAAATTTCAACTTGAGGTTTCACTAGGTGATCTTAAAGGACAGAAGTGTCTTTGATAAACATGTGCTATCGCATTATCATCACAACAGAGATGAGTACCGATTTGAACACAATTTGAACAAAGTTTTCAAAATGTTTAAAAAAAAAAAAAAAAGAAATAAAAAAAGAATAAATTATTGTTATTAATAATGCACAAAGATGAGTGGGGTAAAGAAACAATGATGGCAGCTGATAACAAGTGCATACTCACTTTTACCTCAAGTGGTTGACTGATGAAGATGATGATGAGAATTTATGATCATTTCCTGAACCTTTAATTCTTTGACATTAAGATGCAATGTTTGTAAGTAACCAGAAATCTATTGTTTTTTGTTTTTAGAGGTTTGTATATATAGTTGAAACATCTATGAGCAGGTGCAGGTCTTTCCCAGGTTGCCACAAACAAAGGAAGATTCTGTTTAAGCCTGATATAATGATCTAAGCTGGCTTTCTTTCTTATACTTGACCTTACTTGCTACAAGAAAATTCATGCAATTGTTCAGTGTAATATTAAAATGAGAGTTTAAGAGCAATTTGTGTTCATATATATATATATATATATATATATATATATATATATATATATATATATATATATAAATAAATATAATACATAAAAATATACATATATATATATGTATATTTGTGTTCATTATATATATATATATATATATATATATATATATATATATATATATATATATATATATACGTATATATATATATATATACGTATATATATATATATATATATATATATATATATATATATATATACATATATATATATATAATGAAGTCATGCTTACTTTTCATTTTGACAGTTGTATAGGTCCCAAAATAGATATCTAATGAGGCTACATGAATAATTCCAATGAAGAACTCACAAAGATGAAAGGTCAGTTCATCCTGGCTTTTATACGTACTATAATTCTCATTTTTTTATTTGATATTTAGGGTGAGAAGGAGATAGTTATTTGTTCTTAGGCAGTGGTTATGTCCAAAAATTATTTGTTTGTTGTTTATATGACCCTAAAACAGTTTATAATTGTGAAGTCCTAAACACTTCACTTTTTCTGATTTATATACATTTGACAGCCTAAGGATAGTCAGTTTGTGTGTTGAAAATGTTGAAATGGATGTATGGATCTCAAATTGTGAACAAACATGAACAAACACAAATACACAACATACGAATCAGACTAAAACCTACTGTATAGTAGTTAATGTAAATGTGAGTCGATACATTTACAATCTTAAAGCACTCATCTTTAGGTCTCATCTACATGGTCAGGGTTGCAATTAGGCTGCTACAGTACTTGTATTATTCATTTATTCATTCAATCGTGTGGAACCCGGATCAGGGGACAACCTGGGTATGGTGCCAAGCCACAGCAGGACACAATCAAATACACACGACCCATTCACACACTTCAGCCAATTTAAAAATGCCAGTTAGCCTACAATGCATGTCTTTGGACAGGAAAGAAACCAGAGTAATGCAGAGGAAACCCCCTTTGAACCCCCTTTCCACTGCATTTGCTAGAAAATGCCACATGGAGGTAGAAGCAAAAATAACAACTGTGCAACAGGAATGTGGTAGCTCAGTCATTAAAGTGTTGGATTACTGAACGGAAGCTTGGAGTTTGAATCCTAGTTCCACTAATCTATCAGTGCTGGGCCCCTGAGCAAGGCCCTCAATGCTCAGTTGCTGTAATACAATGTAAGTCTCTCTAGATAAGGGTGTCTACCAAATGCTTTAAATGTAATCTAATGATAAAAAAAATCAGTCCAGTACATATTCTGTATGTACTTGAAACTAATTACGATCTCTGCTGATAAAGATGTGAATTCAGAGACAGTTCTGATGTTTTCCAACATATACATTAATCAGCATGAATACTATTAGCACTTGAAGGTTTAATGTATACTGTAGTGAATAATCCATTCAAGATCAACATGACAAGGCAGATACAATGGCAGAGACAACAGTGACGAGAGCAGAGCAGGCCGGCTTGCAGCATTAGCGTCTCTTTATCGTCTCACCATTGCACCTGTTACTGTAATGTGTGCCATATCTCCCATAAGTGATACGGATAAAACAATTAACATCATTTGCTCCCTGTGGCATCTGGCAGTAATCTCACACATGCAGCCTGCATTTTAATAGAAATTGTCTTCTCCAAAAAAGTGGTTGGATTAGCTTGTGAACACTGCAGGGATGTACATATAATATTTGGTGTAGATTTATGGTGCATACTGTAGACAAGAGATTTACATCTATTAGGAAAATGAGCAAATATTTATTTAATCAGGAATACTGAAGGTCTGAAAACAATATCTTAAATCCCAAACATGTCCACCAAGTGTTCAGGTTAATAAAATGACCCACTGCATATCAATTAAAGATTTTAAGAACCTTATTTCCCTAAGTGCATGAGTGTGGATATCTATTATAGCAAGGACTGTTCTTGTTAATTGATGCAAAGAGACGTTTCTCTATAGAGAAAGATGTAAACTTAGTTAAAAGCTTAAGGTCATTTGCTCTCCTGAACTCAGAACGAGAGGGCGACTGATGCAGTGCCGACTTCTCAATTAACCTCTGTGATTTGCTAACTTTGTATGACAGGGAGTGGCAAAAAAGTTTTAAAGAACCTTAAGACAGTGAATAATGAGAATTAATATTTTTCCTAGTGATATTTTTGGACCTATATTAAAGATTAAATTCTGGCTTGTACTGTGATACTAATGACTGCAGTTTTATTAAATTTTTGGCATTATTAAGTTTCAGGAGAAGGCGGCTTGGTGGTTAGAATTTTTAACTCACAAATTCAAGATTGGGGGTTCGAGTCACATGTCTGCCTTGTGTTTGTGTAGTTTATATTTTTTCCCTGTGCTTATGGGGTTTCCTCCAGTTGGTACTCTGGTTTCATCCCTCAATCTAAAAATATGTTTTGTCATCTCTAAATTGTCCATTGTGTGTTGAGTGTGTGTGCATGATTGTGCCCTGCGATGGGTTCTCACCCTGTCGTTGTGCCCTGAATCTGCTAGGATAGGCTTCACTTTACCTAGCAGTTAGGGTTAGGTTCATTAGGTGATCTTGTATTATGGTATGAGGTACAGAAAACGATAGATAGGATAAATATATTTCAGAGGTTGGGGCTTGAGAAACAATCTACATTAGGAGAAGAGTAGTAGTGTTAGTATTGTTCAAGACAAGATTTAAGTTTAAAACAGTAATTTCACTTCCAGTCACTACTGTCCCTTCAAAACTTCACTTCTTGAAGCATTTGTATTGTATTTATTTATTGCATTTCACTATGCAAACTCTAAGATTTAATTTCCTGTAGGAACCACAGATAAAAGAGTTGCACACCAAAGCGAATCAATATTTTCTCAGCTGTTCATCGTGTATTGATAAATGGCTGCCATCCATTTGGGGGAAATCATTTTCTCAAGGCTTGACTTTGATTTAATCCACAGCCATTTGGAGGCTCATCGGGAGCTTTATTGTTCAATTAATGTCGTTAATTTAACCCTCTGTACTGCTGTCGGTATGAATACAGCTGCAGGAACATCTGGCGCTAATGATATAATTGGTCATGGAGTCATATATTTCATCCAGAAATGCCGGTGAAAATGGGCCTTAAATGTGTTGATTCAGTCAAGTCACATGAGCATTACAGAGAATCACTAATGTCTGTGAGGGATTTTATTTTTTGCACAAAAAATATTTTTTTTATCATCATGAAAATGTAATGCAAGCTGCACATATTAAACATGTTTCTGTATCTTTGAATTTATCACTGAAACCAACAACAGATAAAGCATCAGCTTTTGTGTCGCATTGTGTTTGTTTTGTGTGTTCTGCTTTTGTCTTGTGAAGCATCATGAAGAGGAGTGTGAAAACCAGCAACATTATAGACTTATAGAACACTGAACACACACACACACACACACACACACACACACACACACACACACACAAACATCACACAATACCCCTTACAATACAGAACATCCCTTAGTAGAGACTTAATTTCCCTGGGCAGTTTTGTCTATCCTTCTCCATGAACACTGTTGTCCCATCATGATGTAGTGCATAATCGCTCGCCTTTTGTCTGTATTGTTTCTCTAGCACAAAGGGAATGAAAAGGACAAGGGTATGTCTGCAGGGCAATGACACATTATTTTGGTATTTGCTGCTAGACTCATGCTGCCAATAGTAAGAGACTCTGTTTTGTCCAACATACGGCTGTGGAACGATTCTGTGATCAAAAGCCTTGTGTTAAGCGGACGTGCTCCAGCTCGGTACACACAAACTGGAACAGATATAAGGAATTAATACAGAAGTTCTCTAAGACATTCAGCTATACAGTCTTTTTTTTCCGACTGCAGTTTATGAAGTGATTGACAGTATACATTGAAGGACTGGGAAAGAACTGTTTTTTTGTTTCTTGTTGTTTGTTTGCCTGCATTTCTCCTTGCTGTTGTGGTGGATCGGTGTATTTACATCCAAACCACATCAACTACTAAGAGAATGCAGTCACACGAAATCAATTAAGCAGCTGGCAGGTAATAAATTCATTTCCAAGGGACTGGGCTAATATGGCCAATCCCCATGGTTCTAATTGTTTTTCACCTCCTATGCAAATATCAAATGCCAAAGAGGAAATGGACTGTTCCCTGACTTCTGCACACCATCTTTGCAAAGATAATGACAGAGAATAATTAGATTTTAATCAGGGGGCCTGTGGGCTTTTTATAAACTCCTATTTTATTTATTTATTTATTTATTTATTTATTTATTTATTTCTCAGAACACAGTGCTAATCATGTGTGTTAATTTAAAATGGACATTTTCTGACCCTTTTCAATTTTTATTTTTATTTTTTTATTTTTATTGCCTAATAATTTTAGAATTGGCCTCAAAGTTTTGCTAAATGTTTCGATAAAGCTCCAAACGCTTTAATGCCCACATAGTTTACAGATCATCTAAAACTGTATAAACCATCTGCTGCACTTCAGGCAGGTTTACTGTTAATTCCCATAATCAATCTCTCAGTCAGTAATAAATGCCTTTTTTTCCCTATTGCCCCTAAAGTTCAGAATAATGTTCCAGAGGATATTAGAAAAGCTGGTTCAATAAACGCTTTAAATCTAGATTAAAGATCTACCATTTTAAACTGGCTGATTCACACTGGCAATTTAAATGATTTCATTATTTGTAGAATGTTGTTCATCATTCACTGTTTTTAACCTTTCATCTTTCGCTATGATTTATTGTTCTATTTTATTTTAAGGTTATTTTTCTTTTTTGATTTGCATTGTTCAGCATTAAGGATTGTTATATTCTTGCCTTATCTTTTTCTTATGTCAAGCATTATATAAAAAAAGCTTATGCTGCTTCTAATGGATATTTTCTGTATATATCCCTGGCTGACAAATCCATACATCAGTATTTATACTTTGGTTTGTTTTTAATCTTTTAAAAATGATGTACCTGAATTGAAAGCATTATGTAGGAAACATACAGGTGTTCATAAATAAAAGTTATTTTTAAAAAAAATACACCAACATTACTGGAAAAATGGGGAAAAATCCACAAACATTCACAACCAAAGTTTGTTTTTTAACTTATTTATTTTAGCCTAAACAATGAAAATTGCACCTGATTTGCGGTTTCTATGTTCCGCATTAAAATTCTTTGCGTTGTCACACTAAATTTGTTAATGCTTTATATGAAATTAGACACTCAGTGCTTTAAGATTTTGTAGTTTTTAATAGGTATCTCTGTTTTAAACTAGACCCCTAGGGGCAATATATATTCATAGAAAAGTTTCAAAAATCTCTGCTCTCTCAGATGCCCAGAGTGCTTGTTTAGAAGCATCTAAAATTTGAAGGTGTTATCTTTAACCACTAAAATTCTGTGTACGTTTATCCCAGCAGTGGTTTAAACATCTCACAATAAAAGCCAACAGTATAAAGCACATGTAAAATATATGCATGAAAAATAATTGACCCCACTCTAAAATATTCAAACAAAATGCAATCTTTTATCCTGGAAAAAAATCTATTACGTCTCAGTTTCTACTCTTTTTAACCATCTTGGTTTCCTTTAGTGTGAATATGATGCTGACACCTTGTAGAAACCCTTTGTCATCAGTCAACATGGTGAAAACAGAACCTTCAACACAAAAGGTGTCAGCTGTTAACCTGCATAAGTCGGGTAAAATGTACTGTATAAGGAGTAAATAAGCAGTAAACAACATGTAAGCACGTGAAAACATTTGCTGTGAAGAGGACACATGGGAATAGTCTACTATTATTAGACGCTATCTTCAGAAAAAAAAACACAGTATGCATTCAGGAAAAGAGCACTTCCTCAGACAGCATACAGGTATAATCGAGCATCGGTGGAACTACAATCTGAATTGTGTGTTCTGGTCATATGAAACAACAAATACAAATTATTTGTCCATGACTGCCATCACCAGGGAAGTTAAAGCATTCAAACCCACTGGAGAATAGTGGGGATTATTAATGCATTGGCACTGGTTTGCCTTTTTACCCATATATCTACATCCATTCCATCATTCAAGCAAAATAAAAAATAAATAAATAAATAAAACTTTCATTGATGAAAACACATACTGCTTCACCACCACACACACACGTTGACCCTTTGCTTGATTTGCTGACATTTTTCCTGACTGGCTAAAATTAATCACTTGAATGTCACCCAAAGAATGTGGTGTAATAGTGTCCAGAGGGGTTTCTTCTAAAGATTGATGAGATTGTGATTGATATTTTGGCCTAAAACATGGTTGCATCTACCAGGAGGTTCAGATGACTCTTGATGACTCTTTCAACAAAGACAAATGGTTTGGGAAGAAAAATCTGTCTTTTGTGATGGTTATCTCTGTCTCTGGATTTGAGGCCTTGTTAAAAGCACATGTGTGTTTGAAAGAGCTTGAAATGGATGGACATGTGGTCCAAATCTTCCTACTGTACCACTCTGCTGTTAGAGGAAAAGGCTTATGAGATGATGTATTAAGTATGTATTAGTGTCCAGTATTATGTGTAATGAGGCCACACTCAAAAAAAATAAAATAAAATGCCTAAACATGCAATTTTGTTGGTTTTCACACTGGGCACTTTTGCTGCGGTCCAAATCTGAGTGTGATTGATCCCAGCGCCCATCACAGCATTGGTCTGGTTTCAGATTCACTTCAAATACGGGAGGACACAACATGACTCATCATATTTTTATTATCATTATTTTCTCTTATGTGCATTAAAGCCCATCACTTGCCCTGTGTTCCACAATCCACTCATGGTACACCTGTTGAAAATAATGATGATGTCATTGGCTATAACATATGTGTAGGTTACTTTTTTCACGTAGGATACTTGACATCCTTGCAGACACATATATATACGTTGAGTTCCCAGTCATTCACATGAACCGCAGAATACTGTAGTTCCAGTGCCACCAAATAAAGACCAAATCATACAGATAATCTCGGTTTGCTTAAATGCCTGAATGAGAGTTTTCACATTTCCAAATTTTCATGTGAACCATGCTCTGTTTCAGACTAAGCTGCCAATATGAAAAGCCCCTTAAGTTCTGTGCATGCAACAACACACAACGTACACTTATCCCTCTCATATAGATAGAGCTATGAAATATAGAAGAAATTGCACCTGATTGATTTGCTGAACGTTGGAGAAATTAAAGCATCCAGTGTTTTAAAAACTAGTAAATTAGTGCCTCAAATGCTATTCTGAGCTTTATAGGTGAGAAGTTAAAGCTTTTGTTATATATCCTCTTATCTGACATCTCATTGTTGTCCTGAGTTAATAGTAGCACTGTGACTCTAAGGGAACAATATTTCATTCTTAATGTTACATCTCTATATTAGGAGCAATGACCATAAAATCCAATGTGACTGCTTTAAAAATAACTATTCAGGGAAACTTTGTGTTTTAGTAGTAGCAGATCTGGCAACCCTGGTTATAGAAGTAATATATCACTCTTCCTCCTGTGAAACGAATAACTTCAGCAGACTTTTGTGACAATCCTATGCTAGTTTTCCTAATGTTACCAAAGCTGTAACCATTAAAAATAAAAGGAAACACTTTCTAACACTTTTTAACAGGAACTTATATTTTATTACGACATCATTACTGCTAATACCTTGCATTTCTTCTTGCTTTCATTTTTTTGTAGCTCTCTAGCGTCAATATTTTTTCACATTTAAACCGCAATTTGCACTTCCCACAGAGAGAGTGTTTAGTACACGGCTCCAGGTGCAGTTTGCAAGATGAGCTACAGATTTAAACGTTAATTTCAGAAGCACTGCGAATGCTTTTTTTTAGCCAATGCACTTTGCACCAGGCCTCGTGATGTATGTGTATCTGGCCCTCAGTGCTGTTTTTCTCTCAATGGGAGGCTTCAGCAAATATTAATCATGGTATGGCTATTCATTCATATATCCATCTTCCCTATATTCAACAGTGCCAATAATTCTGGATTTGACTGCACCTGTCCAGTTGCAAGAGCTGTTAAAAGCTGTGACATGAAGCCCGAGGCTCTGATTTACTGAAACCCCACTCCAACATTAAATGACTTACATTTTTCACCTCAGCTACAGTGAGCTTGACATCTATAGAAGCAATCTGTTTGCACCTAGCATCAATCATCACTTTCGCTCAAAGTTGTGTAATTGAGAATGGAAAGGCTTGCGATTTTTTTATTCATGTCATCTGTGAAAAAACAAATGTTAGCATGAGAAAAAATAAACAATTCCTCCCATGGCTTACTACTTGCTCTTAAGATTGATGAAAGAAATGCTGTTTTTTCCACAGTGAAAATATCATTGCAGTCTTTCTGGTAAGACATGTATATTTTATTGTGCGACTGTTTTTCTCAAAGACATCAACTAGGAGTAAGAGGAGGTAAGAGGAGGATGGGGAAGACCTTTCTCCTGCTGTGTAGCTGAAGGTCTTTCCACCAGATTTGACGTGTTCACAGTAGTCATCCAGTCAGTAGTTCCTCAATACTAGAATTACAGGATGGCACTCAAAAGATGGTCACTCTGATGAGAGCAGGCTTTGATGGAGACAGTTGATGTTGGCTAACTTTTTCACCTGATCTCCTTGTACACTTCTTCCAATTCCAACAGCGGGGACTTTCGACCTTCTGACAAACGTGTTCACTCAGCTCTGTTATCAGCTTAAGACTGGAATTTTGAAACCTCTCAAGTGCTGAGTACAGCAGGTAACTCTCTCTCTCTCTCTCTCTCTCTCTCTCTCTCTCTCTCACACACACACACACACACACACACACACACACACTCACTCTCACACACACACAATTTAGGAAAGTCCTTGAAGCTCTGTACTGGAAAGGAACTACTTTCTCCTATTTTAGAGACAGCCTGCTGCATTAGTCTATTTTCTAGGCAGGCAGTCCAAGGTGCCACATTACCCCCTCCTACCTGCTCAGCTGATTACTGTTCCCCCTGCCTTACAAACTCCAGCAAGGGGTCTATCACTTCATTTTCCCATTCAGGTCTGTTTTTGGTCTTTTTTTCTATTACTTCTAAGATCTAAACTCTGGCTGTATATACACAGCCAATTTCTGTACGTTCTACAATAAAATGCTCAGCTCAAAGCAACATTCTTCTGTTATACTGGACATGTGTTTAACAGCTACATAACTTCAGTTCTGACAAGTTATGCTGTGCCAAAGGATCCAACTCATATTGTAATAATACTGTAACACATACAGCAGCATTCATTTTAATGCAAAACCAGGTGCTGAAAGTATTAACCTGAAGCAGCATACAAACCCGATGTTAGCTCTTTTCTTTTTCTGTTACTTCCTTGCCTGTGTTTTAATTAAAGAAAGCATAGCAATTATTTTAGAGAAGCACTGTACTGTAAGTACAACAAGTCATCACTGAAGATAAGAAAACAGTGAACAATGTTATGTAGCTAATGCTAGTCTAGCTGTACTGCACTTTTTTAATTTTTAATTATTTATTTTTCTAGGTTTTGTTTGAAAAGTAATTATTAAGGTATCTTCAATAATGTTTGCTAATTAGTCAGACATTTCAAATAGCTAAAAGAAAATAACAATAAAGTAAGAAGTCCAAATAGAGCTAAAGCTAGGCAATGTAATCTAAATACTAGCTAGCTAACTTTACCACCAGATTTTTCAGTACACCAGTTTTTTTGTTTTTGTTCATTTGATCATTTATATAGTTAATAAGTTAATAAATGTTTTAGTTTATCTTGTATGGTTATTATTATTATTATCATTATTATTATTATTATTATTATTATTTTAATATTATTAAAAATGTATATGAATTATTCATAAAACAATAACACATATTTGTACAAGACTAATGATAATGTGAAAGAATAAAAATGCTTTGACCCCTAATTACTTTTCTACAATCAAGAAACAAAAACAAAAGTATTAGATTGTGCCTCTCTCCAATCTCTATCTTCAATAAATTGATCAAATATACAAAAAAGTTGTCTCTGGAAGTAAATCTAAGCTATGTAAGTGTCAGGGATCAGCGCGGATCTGTCAGGGATCAGCACAGATCTGTCAGGGATCAGCGCAGACTTTTGGACACGTGCTATTGTTTGTTTGTGTTTGTCACATGTCTGCCCCGCCTTCGTCTGCTCCTCCCTGTCTCCACACCTGGTCCCCATTGTGTGATTGACTTGTCTGTGTATATATGTGAGCAGCGCGGATTCATTAGTTACGTTAGTTCCCCGTGTAGTGTGGATATGTTTGTTTGTCTTCCTTTTGTATTAAACCCCTATCATTTGAAGCTATCCTCTGTCTCCTTCCTTCCGTATCCGGGGGCAGGACAGTAAGATTAGCCAGGCTACTTAGGCAGGGTTTGCTAGCTTGCCAGATATCTGAAATTGCTAAAAGCTAAATTAGTAATAAAGTGATAATCAAAACAATATTCACATTTTGACACGTTTCAATCCAAGCTAGCATCTAGAATTTGCTATTGTAATAAGATCCAAATATAATAGAAATATCTCTGTTTTGTTTTTTTTTACATATTGAATGTAGCCCAAATCCTGCATCCCTTTCATGGCATGATTAGACTTACCTTGCTCAGGAAATTTCTCCTCTTCTTTGCACACACCATCAGGCTTTATGTGCAAGGCTCTATTATCAGCAGCATAAATAATTACAGAGAAAAACACAATTCGTGAGTAAAATAGACCAGCGTTCCTTAGAGACCTGATGTTGCAGAGACTTTTCATGAGCTTTGTGAGTCTAATCATACGTTACATTGTGAAAAGCATAGGCTTTATGCATGAAACTTCAGTCTGTTAAAAATAGCTATAAACCTATTTATTACACATTGTTTCAGATATGTAGTAGAGGTTAGCATGGTTCAAATATTCTGGAGCAGAAAGTGACATACTGTACGAAGGATTCAAGTAAAAGTTCGATATGTTGCTATGCAACACATCTTTATGCCAGAACTCTTATCTGTATCATATAAAAGGTGCTGCAAATAAGTTTCATGCGAGTATTTTTTCACTATGCAACTGAGTTGTCAGGGCCGTGAACTGCTGATTGTACTGATGTTGTTCAAGTCGTTCAAACACAGAAAAGGCACAACTTTTTTTTCTTTTGTACTTCTCTGTACACTTAAAACAAACTTCTAACTGTCTAACTCACTTTTCATATTTTTAATCTTTTATTTTAACACTCTCACTATGATTTTTCATTTATACAAGTTTATTTTCCGGTTCCTTTCCTATAATTTGATCTTGTATGTATGTTTTTTCTGTCACAAAGATCAGACTCTGGAAAGTGAATGCAAATGCAGGTCAGTTTATTAGGTACAAGCCTGCAGATTGTCCAAAAACAAGTTACTGCTGAAAACTGGTTAAAAACTTGCACAGATTGGTCGATTAGAAAAACAGGTCAATGCAGAAAAATTGGAAAATCTAGAGCAAACCGCAAGCTTGGTAAAATCACAAACCCAATGAACAGAAAGATTAGTTCACAAATGCAAACTAAAACAGAGGTGCTTATTAACGTTTCTGAACTAAACTTACAAATGAAGTTCAGGTAAAAACAATTAAAAGGATGGTGAATGAGAAGAAGGAAGTGCAGGTGGTTTATGGGTAGGGAAGTCCACCATATGTATATGGCCGCGGTGAAATATGGAAACAGAATCTGCGACATTTTATGTGTACAGTATAACTTTTTCTCCCTAGATTTTTTTCATGTATTTTTGCCTATTTTAAATATATGTAAGATGGATATTTGCTTACCTTCTGTATTACCTGTATTACCTTCTGTACAGGGTTTCTCATGTTGTCTTTATCTGTTTGGATTTCCTGCAGGTTACCTCCCACCTTACAAAAACATGCCGGTAGGTGGATCGGTATGATAAATTGCCTCTGTGTGTGTGTATGTTGGAATCATATGCCATCCAGCGTATTTCATCATATGTTTAAATATATAAAATAGCAAAAATTGCATAGGTGGTTTTAATAATAGTAAATTGCTAGCAATACAGTAATAATCCTAAAATGATTTACCAATACAATGCAACGTGCCATTAGTGTAAAAAAAAAAAAACATGCAGTTATAGGAATGTTATAAATATGAATTACAGTATAACTGTAACTTTCACAAAAAACTGCAAATTTTCATACAAACAAACATAAATACGAATAACTTCATTAAATTGCTGCAAGATTTTTAGCAATACTGTAGACTGTACAAATTTAGAATTAAGCTGTTCGAGAAAAGATTTAATGTTAAAAAAAAAATGGGTCACAGACTGGATCAGTAATCTCATTTTCACTCCCTTGAATCACACTCTCCACATTATATGGTCCAGTGACTGAACATGAGAAATCGCACGGAGTGGATGTGCCAAGGTGGGATATTGAACTGGATAGCCGGCAGGTCATCTAGTATAATAAGACTATGGCAGAGATTTTTTTTCTCTTTTCTGCTCACACAATACTCAGACAAAGTAGCAGTTTGTGGTGTGCGAAGCTCATTTGCTGAAGCTGCTCTCTGGGTCAGTAACTTGAGGTTAGCAGGTATATCAACTCTCCCGCTATGTCAGAGTTGGAAAGCTGAAGGTTTACACACAGGAACCATAGTGAAATCAAAGCACTCTTCAGCGAGTGTATTATGTTTTATTTTTTTATTTTTGGAAGTGGCATATTACTCACAGCCCTGCACCTGCTTTATTGCCTGGAATTAACTTCCAGCATTAACATATTAATTGTTTACTAGCGTCCTCATGTTGCTTTTATGGCCACAGCCTTGGCGCCTGTGCGTGCATGTGTGCGTGCATGTGCATCAGTGTCCTCATCCACGCTTGTTAGCATGTGTAATCAGAGCGGCTTTGGAACTTTACAAGAAGTCATTAGCAGTCAAGACTATTGCGTATCCGTTCTGATTTCAAAGGTGCTCCACAACAGCTTGTGCAGCGAGGGCTTATTGAACTGGAGCACTTGAAAGAGGAAGAGAGATGTCAGGTTCGTCTCATCCTGTCGCGGCCCATCTGCCTCCTCCTCAGCTCCCACAGCCAGCCGCCTTTGTAAGGAAGGTGGGTGTTGAACATCAAAGCTACCTAGGAGATGGAAACAATTAGTAAGGGATTTAGCGAAAGGTACACGGAAGTTTGCGGCATCTAAAAGTAAAGATCACCCGAAACTCATTCCCACGTGTTGACATACGCACAGAGTTTGCGCTAATGCTCTCAAACCAGGAAGCCGGCGATTCATGTCATGTGCTGTGTGAAGGAAAGGTGATATTTTAATTTCGGATATTGAGATCTGACAGAAAGGGTTGTGTCTGTGTGTCTCGCTTGCATCCTTCCTGCTGATTACAGCACTATCATGTATCCAGGAGAGATTTCAAATTAGTGTTTTAAACATAGCACCTTGTGGGAATTGAGCTGTAAGACCAGCACGGACGTCTGAGCCTGATGACGGATGCTACATCTACGATATGCACTTCCTCATTATTTTTTATATATTAGGACATCCCCAGGGCAACCATGCTGAAGGCCATGGCAACTCTCAAGGGATGTAGCTTGTTACAGAATACCTCTGGGCTATTAAATATCTGTTGAAATTTTTTTATTTTTTATTTTTTATACATATTCCTAACAACCTTGACATGTTTTTCGCTGCCTCATCCCTGATAATTAGGGTCACACCTTTATATCTATTTCCATGCATTTGCTATGATAGGCATACATAAACAACACATTCTTGTTAGGCTTGTTTCGCTTGAATATTCATCACCGTGCATGCAATAATATGTGCAGCTCCTTATAGTGCTTTCAGAACTTTTTTTTTCTTTTTTGTTTACTAATGAGACGAATGCATCTGTCTGTCCGCCATGTTTAACTTGGCTGGTATTTACCACTGAGAGCAACAGCGCTCAGGAATGCCTAGGCCTATCTGGATTACAGAAAAAAAAAAAGGCACAGCATCCATATTATTAATTTCAGGGGGAAATGAGGAAAGCAGATTAGTGCTGGATCTGAATAATTCAATCTAATTATCTGACAAAAAGAAATAATAGAGCGGAACAATAATAGCATCCTTTCTTCCAATAAATCATCAGGCATCTTCTCGTGTGATTTCATTCACCGCTGCCTGTTGCTTAAAGCCTTTTAAAGGATAGACCGACTTTAAGCACGAACGTATCTGCTAGTGTATTAGATAGTGGATTAGAAATCTCAATCACTCACTGCAATTTAATCTGAAGTATGTCAGCATACCTCCTCCCCGTAGAACTATTAAACAAGTTTGTCAATCTTTTTCAATTAGCTCTGGAAAGACCACGCTCGGCCCCACCGCTGAGATCTCCTAACCGGGTTTATGACAAACATCAGCACAATTACTTCAAGCCATATCGGTCTCGGTCTGTGTGGATGTGTGACAGGTGCAAGATGTAATACGAGGCTCATTAAGTGAGGAATAACACACTATGGACTGTGCTGTTATACTAAAATATTTCACACTGGGGTTGTGTGATACATGACCACTCCAAACAGCATGGTCTATAGGGTGTTATTTCTACAATTTTTTTATGTATTAATAAACAAGACATCACAACATATTAATATTATCAGTTTAGAGTTTCATTTAATCTAATTAAAGACCAATGATACAAGTTATTTCCTATTCTATTCACTATATTTACCTTTTCAAAGGTACTCAAAGGAACACTCATCAAAAAAAAGTTCCCAAGTTAAATATCATCATACTGTCACAAGGACACATAGTACAGCAATGTATCAAAGTTTCTCTCGTATAATATGAGATATGAGACGTTCTGGACCGATGTAATTAACAACCAAGTTGTCACTGCTGGGCCCTCGAGCAAGGCCCTTAACCTTAAACCGCTCAGCTGTGTAAATGAGATAAATGTAAGGTGCGCTGGATAAAGGGCGTCTGACTATCTGCAACTCTATTTGAATATGAATGATGTTTAACAAACCTTTGGATTCGTTTTAACATATTGAGTGCAGCCCAACATGAAAGTTGTAGCCCAGTGATTAAGATGATTGACTATTGATTAGAAAGTTACGAGTTCAAACCCCACAAACACTAACAGCTGCCCCTGCTGGGCCCTTGAGCAAGGCCCTTAACTGTTACCTGCTCAGTTGTACAAATGAGATGAATGCAAGTCTCTGGATAAGAGCATCTGCCAAATGGCATAAATATTAATGCGGCCCACTTCAAGGGAAAAAATGTGTTCTGATTAGTCTTACCAAGCTTAATAACTGTTTTTATTGAAGGCCAAAAAAAAAAATAATTTGTAAAACACCTGTTTTGTGGTGTCCATGTTCAGCATTAAAATTCTTTGAAATGTCACACTCAGAGTTTTAAAAATGTGCTTTTACCAAAAGTCCAAGAAATGCAAAATGGTTAGTTTTTTTTTCACGCAAATGTTTATATCTTTAAATCATTTCTGCTCTCTGTGCCTCAAGTATGTGCTCATAAGCAGATAAAATGTGAAGGCATTATCTTCAACCACTAAAAATCTGTGTAATGTTTTCCTACCAGAGGTAAAAACATCTCACACTGAAAACCAAGTGTCCTGACTCATTTTATATCAGACTTGTATATCAGACAAAAACAGCATGTCGTTACTGGCAACTCAAAAAAAAACACCATAAAGACGCTAGATACAGCAGAAAGCATCAGAAAATCAACAATTTTGCAATATTCTTTGTTAAACAACACATTTGTATGAGTTCATTAGTAGGCTTAAGCTTACATGGAGCATATGCTATAAAAGCCATTGTGTATGAGTAGTTTCCGTAAGAAAAATAACATATTAGGACGAGTGCATTATTATAAACCTATCTTTTATATTACAGCTGGAACTATTGTCAGAACTGCTGTTGAGGAAAATTAATCCACACTTAATCCATAATTCTGACTCGAGAATTTAACTGTGACATAAAAGCATGCTCATGTTTCTTTTTCTTTTTTTGTCTCCGTGATAACATTTTTATTTGAAGGAATGCATAAAAATATTTAAAAACAAAACAAAAACAACTAGACATGAAAGGGTTCTTCATTATGTATTAGTGTAAAATGGCATAATATATTTGCACATTACAAAGAGAAGGAAGTTCCAATGTTTGATTTTCTACTTTCATGTGTACTTAAATCATGTCTGTGTGTGTGTGTGTGTGTGTGTGTGTGTGTGTGTGTTTTTCAAACAATCAATCAATCAATCAATCAGTAATCTAAACCCTAATGAGTAAAAGAAATGACACAATGCAAATAAATACTTTTTATGATGGATTTAATAGTTCGATCTCTGTCTCGTGTGTGTGGAGTTCTGCCCTTGCCTCTGACACTCCGGGTACTCAAGTTTCCTCCTGCAGACCACAGACATGTGTTGTAAGATGACTGGCATTTCTAAATTGTCCATTTTGTGTGTGTGTGTGTGTGTGTGTGTGTGTGCGTGCGTGTGTGGGTATGCCCTGTGATAGACTGGCATCATGTCCAGGGTGTGACCTGCCTTTTGCCCCGAGTCTCCTGTGATAGGCTCTAGGTTCCCTGAGACCCAGTAGGATTAGCAGTGTAGAGAATAGATGGATGGATAATAATTGAGCTACATAAAGAAAGGATCTTATAATGAATCTTAGCCAGTCGTAGCACCCTGGCATTATTCCTTGCCTAGTGAAGGTTAGATTATTAATTCATGCTCAGGGGTTATTTAGAGCAACATAATGGATCTTGACCTAAGAATATGGAACACACCCTGACACCAAAAACTTTTTTTTCCACTTTTTATTCCTTGGAATATAGAAATCATTTAAGATTTAAGATTTATATTTGACATGTGCACTGTTACATCCAATATATAACTTGCGGTGAAACGAAAACCCAGCCAACACCTCATTAGACTGCGGATATAAATAAACTACATTTAATAAACCAAGAATGAATTAGAATGTTCAAAATAGAATGAATAGAAATAATAGATAATACAAGGTAATAGAATATGTCACGTTACATGTAGTAGCACTGAATGCATGTCAATACACAGTAATAATACACAGTGAATACATTTCTAATGTGTAGAATAAGTGTCTAACGTGAGCATTATTCAAAAAAACACCTTAATTAACCCATTATATGTGTTCCTTGAAATATAGTGTTACCTAGTTATTTTTTTCAGTCTGTAGAGGACACGTGAAGGATGAAGGAGGGCTTGTTGTAAAGGGTCATCCACCATTACTACAACAAAGAGGAGAAGCCCAGCGGTCCAGCCTGCACACGCATCACTTCAAAGAGGTGTGTGTCCACATCGCTAGCAGGGATGCGGCGCTTTAGAGAGAGGATTTAGTCATTTTTGTGGGTTGAAGTGAAAAGAACTGAGCAGGGCCACCAGAACAGAACAAAGTCAAAGTGTGACTGCCAGCCATCACACACTGCTCCTCCAAACCCTCCCGCTGCCTCACACTCCGTCTGTCCTGACAAGAATCACCCTGCCATGTAAATGAAAGGATGCAATTTATAGAGCCAGCACCAGTAAATGACAGCGATAATATGCAAGTTAATTTGCTACTGATGTCCAGTAAATTGGCGCTGCTGTGTTAATATGCAGCACATGTTTACTGTTGCGATATATTACGTGTTTTGTGTGACATTTACTAGAGGAAATGAGGCTCGGAGGAGGCATTGTGATGTGCCTAGTGAGCTTACATTCCCAAAATATCCATTTGGATCTTGTTTTATGTTTTTTTGGATTTTACAGCCCATTGCCGATGCTTTCTCTCATCTGTGAGCATTAACCGTATTCCGTTAAGCAGTAACAGCCCCAACAATTTGTCTGAGGTGTGAATACTTCTATTTGTCAACACTAAGATTTCAAATCCTAATAATTAAAAGTGGGAAAGTTTCTTAGGACTAACTCTGTATCTGTCTACTGTACGCACTGTAACATTTTATCACAAGTTGTCATTTTTGTAGTAAAGCAAGTTGACATTTTGTGTCCGCATTGCACGCTCCTTTTCCTAAAAATAAAGGTCCGTTGCTTAATGAGAGACTGTTAGACAAGCTCACACCTCCACCAGCTTATTATGCAGTAATAAATAAAGCACTCTGTCAGCGCTGCTCAGTGTCGAGGATAAACCTGAGAAGTTACTAATGGAAAAACATTCGCATGATTGTCCCTACAATGTCAGCTTAACCTGTTTTTTCCGTGTCTGCAAGTTGCTACCTCCTTTTCCTCCTAATGTTTCCTGATGGATAGATGGCTAATTTAACCCCCACAGATAGCCCTCCTACCTCTTAGTCAGTGTTAATAGCTTGGGCACTTTGTGTTACAATACTGCCCCCCAGTGTATGCTCCCACCACCACTGCCTCTGTCTTTCCCGGACATGAAGCAGCAGCTCCTCCCTCCTATTCGGTCCTCTGATGCATACCTTTTCAAGTTTGCCCTCACAAGTATTTAAAGCCTATGGGTGCTTGACACCCTATGCTTTCCCATGTGTTCGTGAGCTTGGAAGGAAATGGCAGGACGGACAGGCATCAGAGAAAGACTGGATGTATAATGTATGTGTTTTGGCACCTGACTCAGCATGTCAATGATTTTTGTTGCTTTCAATGTGCTCCTGGCTCCAGTCCAACACTACGCCACCGCTACCATTCCTCAAACTGCATTCCTATTTACGGCTGAGCTTGACAGGTGGCTCTTCCTCACTCTCCGGGTTTGTAGCAGTTCCAAGGCAGATAATGATTGCTATGGCTATAACATTATTGGCTTGTTTTTTCTGATGGCTATTATGAGGCTCTCAAGGGAGCACATATGAATCTAGTGAGGCCTGCACGCTACAGGCAGGCCTACTGTGCTGAAGCCGTAATCAAACTGAGTAATTGGATTCTGTCAGAACGACGGCTTGTTTTCTCATACCAATTCTTTTAGCTGCCAGTTTTTACACGTGTCCACCTTTTTTCATCCACTCTCAGCACTCATATTTAAGGAAGATACATTGCACCTCCTTTACAGGTCCCAGAAAAGCAGTCCTGATGATTTAAAAGGATTTAAGGATTTAAAAAGATCCTTGATGCTTCGATTTCACCAAGACGCTACCTGTGAACAGATCCAGATCTGTTTAGTGGTACATGTGTTTACGTCTGTATCTGAACTCAAAATGGGTGTGGCCTAAAAATGTCAAAAATTGTCAAAAATTGTCACTAGGATATGTGAACAATTCCTCAACCCACATATCACCTGAGTTCTCGTTTTCTTTTATATATAAATTTAGTTGCTTTTTTTGTCATTTTCCCAAATACTACCAAACTAGAATTTGAATTTAAACAGCACAAACTTGCCCAGGCAGTCACTAATAACTAATATATTTCACCTTGTGGTTCCAATGTGCTCATGTTTGCTCAGGGTTTGTTTTAGTCCTCTCCTGTCATTGATCTATATCCTGAGTGTGTACACCTGTTACATGTTTATGCACTGATTAGTTTGTCTGCTTTCACCCTCTAGTGTCTTTGTCTCTGTTACGCTTTTCTGGTTTGGGTTATAAATAGAGGCAGGCTTGGGACACCTCAAAAAGGGGCCCCTGGTTATCGTAAAGATTTCTTTCCTTTTTCGGTGATTTTATTTTGCTATGCGTATACACACATACATATGCACACACATTGATCTGTGCTGCTCAATTCTCTCTCTGTCTCTCTCTCTCTCTCTCTTTCAAGCACAGCGCTCGTCTCTAACCCTTTTATCCTTGCTGCCGCTCGATGAAACACAGAACATATGTTAGAGAAATCCTGCATAGGTGTAAATCCTTACAACTCACTTTTTGGCTCAGCCCTTCATTCACAAATTACTGCAGACCACACCCCTTCCTCCAAATACTATTTATGTATTTTTGCTTATATTTTTAATGTTTCTATGCATTTCTAACCGTGTTGTCCGTATTTCCTGCTTCCTGTGTATCTAAGTTAATGACTGGTTTTGAACTTTTTATTATTATTTATTTATTTATTTATTTTTTTGATTTATGATATGGAATTATCTATTTGTGACGTTATTTTCATGTGTTTTTGAATAACCTCAATAAACAACCTGCTTGTGTCTTGCCACTTCAGGCTGCATGTTACAGTCATTATTGTTCTAGTCACACTAGATGGGACACACTATTTCATTGTGTCCCATCATAACTAGTCTTAACCAGATCCACTGTGTACAAATGAACAAATAAAAAATTTGTAGCGCACCTACTTCTATTTGTACTTCTGTCCGTTTAGTACACACTGTCTGTTCAAGTCTTGGGATGCATTTGGCAGGAAATCCAGGTAGGTGGCATGGACAATTATCCTGGCTGATGTTCTCTGAGAGCTCCTCCATTAAGCTCCTAGTTTCATAACTCTACTTGACTATATACAGTTGTAAAAAGGATGTTATTTATAATCTCACTCTCCGGTGTCACCTAAATGAGGATTGGTTCGCTTTGAGTCTATGTCCTATCAAAGTTTCTTCCTCGTATCGTCTCGGGGAGTTTTTTTCCTGCCACGGTTGCCTCAGGCTTGCTCATTATGGATAAATATAAATTTAATTTTAAATTTAGGGGGGCATGGTGGCTTAGTGGTTAGCACGTTCGCCTCACACCTCCAGGGTTGGGGGTTCGATTCCCGCCTCCGCCTTGTGTGTGTGGAGTTTGCATGTTCTCCCCGTGCCTCGGGGGTTTCCTCCGGGTATTCCGGTTTCCTCCCCGGTCCAAAGACATGCATGGTAAGTTGATTGGCATCTCTGGAAAATTGTCCGTAGTGTGTGATTGCGTGAGTGAATGAGTGTGTGTGTGTGTGTGTCCAGCGATGGGTTGGCACTCCGTCCAGGGTGTATCCTGCCTTGATGCCCCATGACGCCTGAGATAGGCACAGGCTCCCCGTGACCCGAGGTAGTTCGGATAAGCGGTAGAAAATGAGTGAGAGTGAGAGAATTTTAAATTGAAATTTTCATTCTATTTTTTTTTTTTGTATTTCTCTAAAGCTGCTTTGAGACAATGTCCAGTGCAATACAAATAAAACTCAATTAAAGTAGTGAGAACTTTAGTAGTGAGAACTAAGAACAGTGGCCAGCTTGGTGTTGAGTCTAGTGGGACAACAAACTGCTCCAGGCAACAGGTAAAGGTGTGCTGTTTGATGTCCCATTTATCTCTAGCAATGGTTGGTGGCGTTTGAAATGACTGACCTACAGGATGGACATGACAAATTTTACTTCACTGTAACTTGCTCTGACTGACTCTGATGTGCAGAGGACAAAGGGGTTGTGCTTCTCTGCTCAGCTACGATACATTTAGGGGTGACCTCTGGTACAGTAGGTGCTTTCTGACAGAGCCCATTGGTTTGGCCCTCTTTATGGCAAGAAAGCTCCTCCAAGATCAGGAGATTTACTCTATCGTCATGGGCGTCTGGTCTCCTGCAGTGTTTTCGGGACAGCAGATTTTCACTAAGAGCTCGGCTGATGGCTGTTGTGCTTTGAAGTTTTTATCTGTGGTATTTTCATTGCAAAAACTGTTAAAAAAGGATTTGAAATCACCAAGATCAAAAGCAACTGGAAACTTGTGTCTTAGCACAACTACCAAAGGAATTAGACGACCTTAAAATCCATAGTAGCTGAATAGTAGTAATTAGTTGAATAGTGATTATTGACAAATTAGTGTATTACAAATGTTATTTGTATGAGGTTGTGAGTGAGCTGATCTTGCTCTGAGTTTCACTTCATATTTTGTCCTTGATTTAGTGACCTAGCATGAGAATATGATTTTGATAGTGTCACGCCATTTCTTTAAGTTTGTACACAACCAGAGAAAGTTCAGAAAAAAGAATGTGTGAATAAATATCACAGTTCAAGTCTGTACTGTATTTGTGCCTGTTTAGAGCTTATCTTATCTATTTCCTTCACAAGTACTGATTGATTACAAAGTGCCTCAGTATTTTGATATAATGATATAACCTTAATATTAAAAGCATGAACTAGCTGAAACCTGCAAACTTCAGAAATGAAGTATGAAAGCATGCTGGCTGTATCATAAGTGTGACATGGAAAGCATCTTTCCAGCTTGACTTGTGACAGAGCTTCTAGAGGCAAGGCTTTACACCAGCCTCAAACTGTAAATGCCAATGTAAATACACTCCCACATTTCTCACAGCTAGAGAGGCAGGAGCTGTAAAACGCTCAGATTGATAGAGCAATATACAGTTCCTGTTCTGAGCTATTGGCGCAAACTCCTGCAGGGCATGAACTGGAAAGCATCCTCCCTTTGACTCTGCATTAAAAATAAACGTAGACAAAGCATTGCCTTATCAGCAGCAGCATCAGTGACTCCCCGCTCTACTTTTTATTACCAGGTTCACAGCAAAGAACAATTAACAGCCCGCCATGGGGCCGCAGAGCACGGAGCTGAATCACCCTGTAAGCGTGGCCCTCTAGGCCAGTACTAATGTGTCCCCCATAGTGCACACTTCCATAAATTACAGACAGCATGAGGAGGCAGATACAAATAAAGGTGATTTAGCCCAAAGAGATGCTGAGGGATGGCTCTCATTAGCCCAGAGTGGAACCGCAAGTCCGGACTTAACGGAGAGGAATTCCTGCCCATTAGCGCAATGGCAGCACATGTATTGATAGGTTTTTAATAAGACCCTGCATTAATGGTTCTCATGAGTGAGTGGGTTTATGGTAATGGGGACAGGCAGCAGGAGGGGGCCATAGGAAGTCTCATTTTTTTTTTGCTGGGAGGGTAGATTTTTGCCCGAATTCCCCATTCAGGCAGCTTCACGAGCTTCATGAGGACTGCGTGTCTGTTGTCAAACCTTTTCACTGTGGATCGGCGCAAATGGGGCTGAGATAAAAAAGTGTCTTCATATTAAATTGAGTGACACCACTGAGAGTGGAAGTGGCAGAGATAAACCTTGTGAAAAAGACTTCTCGCATGTGTGGGATTCTTCATTTCCGCCTTTTAAGGAGCTCATTTTCTCCCATCTCCAGTTTTAACCCTACATTACTTCTTCTCTGCCTGGAGATGCTCTAATTGAAATATTCGCTGCAAGTTAAGTAAATGAAAATGGTTTAATCAGCCCTCTTTTTCCCTCCCTCTATCTCCCCTGTGTCCCAGGGATCTTTCTATTAACAGAATCATTAGGGGATCTTTTTTTTTTTAATAGCCTGACAACTCTATTGCCTCAATGACACATATATTGAAGACTAATCTTGTACCTAAATGAACTTTGCAGCTATGAGTTGGACTTTTGTTGTTATGAGAACTACACCGAATTTCTCCCCTTTCACCTGCAAAGATTGAACAATCTGGTGTGTTAGATGACCAGTGGCTCTCAGTGTGTGTAACATGGGCATTCAGCGGTGTCCGATCCAGGTATTTTTCAAGGTCTAAAGTGCTTACAGGCAACTCTGACATTTTGGTAAATAATATCATGCATCAAGTTTTGTCATTCAGTGCCTCTTTCTTTTTTTTTTGCTGTGAACTGGATTTTCTAGGGGAAAAGTGGCCTCCCAATTTATAGCAGTAAGCAAGAAAGCCAAGTGTGGGGATTTTCAAATAAGAAACTAAAAGATATTTTGAAAAGCTCATTCATGAGAAAAGGTATACACCAATTTCAAGGACCACTGCAAACTGAAGAACTAAATATCTGATTGTACAAAAGCTTGAAACACGTGTAAAGCTAGTAATGAAGATATTAAAAAGTCTATATTGTAGTCATTTCAGGCTTGATTTCAGGGACATTTGCTACAAGTATAGTCATAGCCAATTGACCTGAAAAACACAAGTCTCTATGCTTTTTTTTGGGGGGGTGTAAAAGAGTATTTTTTACCAAAAATGTTACGTGTATAATAGCATTAATAAGCCGTAGTAGTCTTCTAAAGCAAACAGAGGATTGTTAATGCATGCACTTTTATCATAATGATCCTAATGGAATAGGCAACCTCTGTCAGTTAATCACCTGACAGCACAAAGGGGAAGGCATGATGCATCCCATTTCCCATAGTTTCCACTTCATTTTGACAAGTGCAAGAAAGAGTGCTAAACCTTTATAGCATACCAATGCTGAGATCTATCATGACCTAAGCAGCAGTTTCTTCCAAGAGGAGTCATGTCTTATGGAGGAGAGGTTTTTTATTAAAACGGTTGCGATCCCCATCTGGGCATTGAACTACTATTTGTTATCCAACAAATGGGAAGAGAAAATGAACGTGACGAGCCCAGGAAGCCCGTGGGTGAAAGGACTGGGTAATGAGTTCCCGGTGTCCACCAGTCACATGCTGGTGCTGCTACACAATGCATTTTAAAAAGCATGTCATCCATAATGGATGCTATCCCCACCCTGCCAAACACCTGTGGAGAGTCTGACTGTGCAGTAACATGTTTTTAACATTGCTTATATACAGCTTGTTTGGGAGAATTTGAGAAAGGAACATGCAGAGTAATAACTACAGCAACCCACCAACTGACTCGATATTGATCTAATACATTTTCCATTTCAGCGTGATTAGAGAAAACACCTGAAGCGTCGACCAGGTCTATTTTCTAAGTCTCATTGTTATGCCAGGCTTCTGATCAAAGTAAAGAAGAATGAATCCATTTTATGTAAATGAGGCCCTTCTGACTGCTTTGTATTGGACTTGACCTAAATGAACTACAACCGATCTAGCTCGCTGAACTGTCTCTCTCACACACATACCCGTGCTAAAATTGTCTTGCCCCTGTTTCTGACACATTTTTATAAGCGGGTGATCTTTTCTCCTTGAACATTGCGTGTTAAATTTTTAAAAGTCACCTAATTGCAGGCAGAATTGGAAAATACTATTTAGAGATAGCGGTCTCTTTTTTTTCTTTTTTTTTTCAATTACTGCATTTAGCCGAATAATCCTATCACAACAGAAAGCTCCTTTTACCCTTACAGCCAGAGTGCATGGCTGTCAGGACTACACACTGAAAGCAAGTGAGGCCCAAAATGAAGCAAACCAATCAGCTAACAAATCTGTTTTTCTCCCCTCTCTCTCTTTCTCTCTCTCTCTCTCTCTCTCTCTCTCTCTCTCTCTCTCTCTCTCTCCTTCTCTCTCACTTTCGCTCTCTCTCTATCAGATGCAGAGGTCTGATAAGCAACCCCCCCACACTCCCTCCTCCCCGGTGTGTCTGTGCTGTGGTGATAAGCAAATCAATATCCTGTCACTTCTCATTTTTACTCACCCAATCCTACTCTCTGCACCTTGTGCAAGGTGACAAGGCCAGGTCTGTGGTCTGGCCAAACAAATTCTGCACTTTTTTTTTGTAGAATATTCTCCATCTACATCCTCCACTTGGTGTGTAGAGCTGAGCGAAGTACAACTCCATGGAATAATGGTTATGAATGGAGATGTTCGCAGTGATCAGAGTGACGAGAGTCACATAGTCACAGCTAACACACACAATCACACACACACTGATGGAGGATATGATGTAGGTAAACTGAACCCTTCACTTTTTCAATTACACATTCAGAGCAGGGTGAGTAGGAGAAGATTGAATGCGTGTGTTTGATGCCTGGTTTGTATCCTTCCTGTCATCTAGATTTCAGAATTAAAGCTTACTAATTATTCATGAGAATTTCACTGCATAGCTTTCAACTGAAGCCTTGTTGTCATGACCTTACATGGGGTTTCCTTAGTTACAGGAGAAACTATTATTTATAATGTAGTTGAAAGCATATAAATATTATTTGTGGAATATCTAATGATTAAATACAAACTAAAGCTGTCATATTATTATTATTATTATTATTAGTATTATTATTATTAGTAGTAGTAGTAGCATTGTTGTGGGGGGCATGATGGCTTGGTGGTTTGCATGTTTGCCTTTGTTTTGTGTGTGTGTGTGTGTGTGAGTTTGCATGTTCTCCCCATGCCTTGGGGGTTTCCTTCCTAGTACAGAGACATGCACTGTAGACTGATTGGCATCTCTAAATTCTCTGTAGTGTGTGAATGTTTGTCCGATTGTGCCCCACGATAGACTGCTATCCTGTCCAGGGTGTACCCTGCCTTGTGCCCTAAGTCTCCTGGAATTGATTCCAGCTTCCGTGCAGCACAAGAGAATAAGCTGTGTACAGAATGGAGGGATGATGATGATGATGATGATGTTTATTATTATTATTATTAATATTGAATTTTAATTCAGCTTCATTCAGTTTGCGGTTCCTCCAGACACAGTCACCACACAAAGCGGTTATTTGAAATAAAATTCAAAATGAATATATTGTTGCATTTGAATAGTCGTGCTCTCTTTCTAAACTACTATCAAATACAATAGTCAAAATCTCCCAACACGTATGTTTTACTGATCTCTATAAGCATCCTTATATTTCCCTCTTTCATCTATAACATTTAAATGTGATATGCAATGTGTGTGTTTTTTATGTTGGCATTAAGTTGTCAACTAATTCCCACTAGACATGTTTTGGTGTTAGTAGATTCTGATTCTTGTGGATTCTGAGCCATTGCAATGTCTCAAATGTCTCAAATAGCTTTAAAAAAAAAACGGGAAAAAAACACCCCTGTTCATAGGTAATATTATTAACTATAGTATTGTGAAGTATACTGGATCATCTGAAGGTGTGGCATCTATACACACACTTCACTAATTTTCTTTACTGATCATTTAATCATGAGTAGTCACCATCTGCCGTTTTTCTTTCTGAAGTCAGGGGATCTGTGTTATGTGTGAATACTAGACTTGCCCAGCTTATCAGTCAGGCATGATGCAACATCGCTGTAAGTTTTCAATTCCCCTGAAGTAGTCAAAAGTAATTTCATACATATGGAGCACTGTGATCTTTAGTGTGGTGCACTGTGCCTTGCCGATCATTAGTATGTTGTCCGCTAGCATTTTGTCTGATAGAGCAATATTTGTGAATAATTATCATCAAAGTAACCGTAAGGGCACCGCAATGTGTTGCTGTTTCAGTAGTTACCTACTTCTCATATAGCACTGTCTTTAATTTCTTTTAAAAATAAATGGCTTAAATAGTCTGGTATGACTGAAATGTATAAATCCCTATGGGATGAACTTCTAATTAATTAATGAATTAACTAACACCTAATTCATGTGTAGGCTATGCATTAGGGCAGGGATCTAAAGATGTAGTTTTCTTTTATTTGCTTTTAAACTATAGATTTTTTTTTTCTTTCTTTCTTTTTGAAGTTGAACTGAAATGAAATCTTGAAATGAAATCCTGCCTTTTTACTCTTGGGGGAAATCCGACTAAAACACCCTAACCTGAAATTTACATGCAGAAGAGAACTATTCTGAATTCCTTATAATAAAACATTCGCCAAGCTACCACACAGATAAGACAGTAAGGTAACTTGTACTGCAATTCTTTACTGTAAAGGATTAATATTATTCATAGACACTGTAACTTCTATAAAGCCAACATAATCAGTAGAAACAGAAGCATCAGTAAACATCTACTAACTAGCTTCATTTCAGATTTCAACAGACTTCTACTGACTAGCTATTAGCTAACATTTAAAACAAATGCTATTCAAGTACTGGCAATAATCATCATCTATCCCTTCATTTTCTGTCGCGCTTAACCTACGCAGAGTCACACTTATCTTACATAGTCGATCCCACAGGAATCTGGATGGAGCACATTCTCAAATGTATTCACACACACAAACACACACATACACACATTCAAGTCAAGTTAGAGAAAACTGTTTTAAAATTGTCTTTGTGAGTGCAGCAATTACTGTATAACTGTTCTAATTAATGATTACTATTTACCTACAGCAGTAAAAGGTTGATTCTGTTTGTGTTATTATTTAATATTCAATTTCAAACATTATTTATTTATTTGTTTGTTTATTTATTTATTTATTCTCTCCATATACAGATATCTACTTGTAAATGTAGTGGTAACATTTCCGACATTTTAGTAGTAAAAGATTCATTTGTTTAGTCCTGCCAGTCTATTACTGTATGTATATGGTGGACTGAGAAAAGCCATCAGATGCCTCTGAAAATCGGATGTGGGAAACCACAGACACAAAGACCGATTCAACAGATTTTTACACACGAAACGATTTGACCAGACCTTTAAGAAACCAACAATAAATTATACCAAAACTTACCAAAGTTATACCAAAGTTACACAATCAGGCATTCTGTCTAAAGATTTCTAAAACTTTGGTAGTTAAGTATAATTTCTTTACTCATTGAATGTTTTGCTTAGATGACACTGGATGTTAGATATGTACCATAGAGAAAGAGACATAATCATTTCAGCTTGCAATTCAGTTTTGTCATCAGAAACAGTTGTCAAAATGCACCTGCACCATTATATGATCGTAAAACTTAGCTAAGACACTGTGTACAATTAGCCAGCGATATACATCTCACTGAATTAACCAACGCTGATTTTAGCACCGGTGTAAGAGTGAACAGTGATCACTCGAGTGAAGAGATGACACTGAGGCTCGTGTCCTAACGTATGACTGACACTCACCTCCGGAAATAAGACTGTGAGATAATTTGAATGATCAAAGTAATTATGTATTTCCCTTCATAAACCAGACACTAAATAAAGTGGCATTAATGTAATTAAAGTAGATAAGATTGCCAATCAACAGGTAGGTGGGTGGTAGGTGTTTGCTTGCCTGTCAGCTCAGGATCAAATTATTAAATCAATTTAACACCATCCCTGAGATAATATAGAGATGTCACTGGACTGATTAAAGATTCTTAAAATAGCTTGCAATGTGAATACAATGTTATATATAACATTTAAAGGTATATTCTCAGCTACTCAGACATCATATACTTTTATTACTAGCCGATTAACAATGGTGATAATTAGCCAGTGATACGCAGCAATGGTGCAGTCTATGCTGAATATAGTATCCCAATAATGTACAGTAATGAAAAATAAGATTTAAGATTTAATAAAAAAAAAATAATAATTAGTTATTCATTCATTCATTTTCTACCGCTTATCCGAACTACCTCGGGTCACGGGGAGCCTGTGCCTATCTCAGGCGTCATCGGGCATCAAGGCAGGATACACCCTGGACGGAGTGCCAACCCATCGCAGGGCACACACACACACTCATTCACTCACGCAATCACACACTAGGGACAATTTTCCAGAGATGCCAATCAACCTACCATGCATGTCTTTGGACCGGGGGAGGAAACCGGAGTACCCGGAGGAAACCCCCGAGGCACGGGGAGAACATGCAAACTCCACACACACAAGGTGGAGGCGGGAATCGAACCCCGACCCTGGAGGTGTGAGGCGAACGTGCTAACCACTAAGCCACCGTGCCCCCTTAATTAGTTATTATTTATGTATTTATTTTAATTTTTTAGAACGGTGTTTGTCTTGATTTTATATTTCTTATTTTTTTATATACTTTGTTTTTAACAGTGCTGTGTACACTTTTTATTTTATTTTTCATATTTCATATTATAAAGGACTGTTTACTGTCATTTGTATATAAACAATTTTGCAGTGCTGTGTATAACCAATTAAATAAATAATACTATAATAAAAGTGGTATAGTGTAACTTCCCACGCATAATAGCTATGTATGGAATATTTTTATAACGCATGATTATTTTCTGGTCTGATATTGTATGCATGAAACAATAGTCTATTATCGACCAATAAGACTTACATTTCCTGTATAATAACACAAACCATAATTTAGCTGGATGCAGATATAAACAAAAAGCCAAAGCCCTCATAAAGTGACATATTGATGATTCACTATGTTATATTTACGTGGCATGTGTTACACTGTAGTGGCTCTTCAGGAAGATTAAGATAAGGCCTTTTACAGAGAGCACCTTACTAACACAGATAGAGAGCACTCAGTTCTCTCTGAAGTCCATAGATTAGAGCCAATATGTGCAAGTTAAGCATGTCAATACAGGGCATCCACAGCTGAGCCCAGCTAATACAAAGAATGATGAAGTTCTCTCTAGAAGATTTCTCTTATTTGTGTCTATTGATTACTTCATTTTCTTCCTCCAGTGCAGTGCTGCTGCACACATATCTGTGGGCAAACCTCAGGAAAGCCAAGAAATAAATATTGTGAGAGTCCATTAGATGTAAGAGGCAGCTGTAAAACCACTATTTAAGTAATGTCCTCACAACACACACTGTTGCACATGTTTATAAATGCTGTGCACAAGAATACACTCAGTATTCAATTCAGTCCAGTATCCAGCATAACGTGAACTGCGTCTCCGCCATTTCTATTCAACGTATAAAATCGTTTTAGTTTCTCCCTATAGTTATAGTTATGTTTTAGGACACACTGTCTTAATTTTGCTTCTGGTGTTCTAAAAAACAAAAGAAACGATGTTACATTTAATATTTCACATAGTCATTCAAGCCAAATCAGATTTCTCAACTATTCATACCGCGTGTCACTTGTTAGAAACTTAAAATGAGTCCAAGAATGATTTACTTGAATATGCAGTGCCCAAGGCAATGTCAAATAATACTATTGCCGAATAAGATTGGCACAAAGGGATATTCTCTTGAAACAATGCATTGTGGGTATACATTTTTTTCAGAGACTAGGGGCTTCTACATGAACTGAGGAGCTAGAAATGAAATGTCAGTCCACAAAAATGTCTCAAATTTCCAACTTGAAAATGTCACTCATGAAGCTGGCCTAATGAAAAATGGATGATCCTGGCCACCTCGCGCACATTAATGCACTCCAGCAAATCTGTCCCTTGCCGATGCCTGCTTATCTCCACAAAGACACACACACCTTTTGGCTGCTTTAGGTAAATAAACAATGGCATACATCAGACAAAAACTAAAAAGCAGATATGCTTAATGTACATTCATAAAAATCAAACCACAGTTTGTTAGTCATGCTGAATTTTCGAGGAGCTTCCCGTGACAGCGGGGCCAACGAAGGAGTGACCACAATGAGCACAAATTTGTGGGTTTAATGGTAAACCAATGAATGGCGCGTGAATTGATTACTGATGAGACCACACAATAAATATTCAGCTTTTGCCATCTATATTCATTGACAGCTGGTTCTTATATTAGAGGGAAAAGCTAAAACCTAATATTTATCTACAGCCCAACAATGAAGCTATTAGGGCTGAATAACATATATCATGAAGTTGTATTGATGGAATAATAAGAACGATAGCAAACTAATACACACGCTTAACCTGCTGAAGCTGTAACCAGCTGATGTCATGAATTCTAACTTTTTAATGTTAAGTGTTTTAAAAGTTGTAACCCTTTTATGCAAACAAACGAATGGACACAACACTAAACTAACAGTTTGTGCTTTTGTGTCATTTGAGCTTTCATTGGAGCTTTGATGTGCTCCGAATATCTACATCTTCTTTCTCCTTGAAAGGCATTTTTGGGGAGAATGGTGATGAAATAAATCGTTCACACATATTACAACAATGTATATATGTCACATGAGCCTTCTCAGTGACTGCCGATGATGTCTTATGGATGTGTCAAGTCAAGTCAAGTCAAGAAGCTTTTATTATTATATGCATTTCAACCATATACAGCATAATGAAATAATGTTCCTCCAGGACCTTGTTGCTACATAAACTACAGAATTACAAGACACAAAACAGAGCTATGTAATCTACAGACTACTCTAAGAATTGCATGTGTACAAACAGTGCAAAAGTACAGTGTAATAGTAAGGGACAGTGTGCCACTGACCGGTGAACAGTTTTGCAATGAATCAGTGAATCTGAAAATATCAGGCCAAATCCACAATAAATCAAGATACTTCATGATAGATCTACAGTCTGGGCTACAACAAAATCAGACCTAGCTATGACTATTGGTGCTAATGCAATTGGTCGCAGAACAATCTAAAATAATCATCTTTAAAATATTTATTAAAACTAAATAATCTGATGTTAATGCCAAAGATTCCAAACTTAAATTGATGTCTTTTTATTCTAAGTGGCCTAATCCTGTTAACTCATTTACACCACATCCAACTATCTATATTGCACATTTACAGAAATTAACAGACACCCATCTATAGAGTGACTTACGTTTTTATCTCATTTTATTTCATTTTAACTGAGCAATTGCGGTTTAATGGCCTTGCTCAGGAGCCCAGCATTGACAGCTTGGTGGAGCTGGGATTCACACTTGCAACATTCTGACTAGTAAGTCAGCACCTTAACCACTAGGCTACCAGATCCCCCATACCATATATTTTACCATAACACATGTGTATGTGTATTTTAGAGCATCTATTAAAAAAAAAAAAAAAAAGTCAATAGAACTCAAGTTTCTAGAATTCAGCCAGCACAACTTATCTGTACTTTAAATGCTCAGGACCACATCGTCTGATGCTTCACTAATCGTTTGAACCTTCAACCAAGTCACTGTAATAATGGCATTATATCTTTTGTTCACTTGCTAATTATTCCCATGTGGAAAAAATTAAGTATTAAAGCTGCATGAGTAGTAGCTTTCATTCCATTTCATGTTGCGAATATACCTTTAGGGGGAAAGATTCTCTGATCATATTTCAGTCAAATAGGTGGATTTCATGTTTTTGTTAAGTGACCATTAAGAGTGTTGTTAAAACAGCAGAAGAGCTATATTAAATGAATACTATATGAATATAAGATAAAAATGATTTATAGGCTTGACTGAAAAAAAAAAAAGGTAATGAAATTAGCATTAATAATGACAGAGACCATTTTCTATATTAATGTGTTACATTAAATGTAATGCATTCTATTCAATGATTTGCTAGAAACAATACACAAAACAAATTTTACCAAGGTTAACCTTTCTGCATGATAATGCACAAGAAGTAGAAGAATGCTGCATGATTTGCATGATAATCAACATATTCACAGTTTATACATTGCAATTCAGGACTGCTGTCTGCATTTTCACATATCCTTCTAAATCCACACTCCTGGCAATCATTGGTTTAAACACAGCATGGCAATAATTCTGGGCTGAAAATCATTTAATGCTTTACTTTATCTGCAGTCACCTTGACAGCTGAAGAATGTGTATTTGCACAGTGAGGCCACATTTGATTTATCTTCTCAGCTCGGATGTAATTTATGAACATACTTCGAGGTTCTTGTGTCATTACCCCTCAAGCCGGATGCCTGTGCGCCACCGGGAGGAATCCGCTCTTTCTGAAAGATGGCTAGGATTCTGGTGAAGTGCCTCACACCAGTCTCATTTTATTTCTTCAATTAAGTCTCCTGGCTCTGTGCTAATCTTTAAAAAAGGTACTGTGTGAGGCATTGTGGCAATCCATTATGTGTAAATATCATCAGGTAAAGAATGGCACAAGCTCAATAAACCTGGTTTCACTTAGCAACGAGTAAGAGCAGTGAGGGATTTTCACAGAGCTAAGAGTAATTAAATGAAAATTCACCAACTGTGTTTTAGTGGAGCCGCACAACCGCTTTATAAAGCGCTAAAGACCCTCTAGTCATTGACAAATGTAAAACACATACGATGTTGTCTACGGAATCAATTTCTCATTCAACATCAAAATTTAATTAGCCGATTACTTCTGGCGAAAGACAATAGGACAGCTGTAGATTGCATTCATATCGATCCGGTGAGGCTGTCTGTTAAACAGACAAATTAGAATGAAGGGTGTTTTCAGTGTGTGTTTGAAAGATGAACTGTGGTATCTAGATTAGCTTTATGCACACTCTCTCTCTCTCTCTCTCATACACACAAAAAAAGACATTTGCACACCAACATGGGTAGGCGTACAAGTACACATTCACCTCAATCCTATAAAGCTATCTATAAATAGAGTGTAGGGCACTGAACAACCTCAATTTGCCACACACACCCCACCCCCCATACCCCTCTCCTCAACTACCATCCCATACACTTCCATTGCAATTACGGCAAGGTTTATTTCAGTTAAGCAGTCGAGCAGGCAGAACAGATTCCACAGCTAATTCAGCAGCGGTTAATAACATGCAGAATACTTCATAGTACGTATCAATCAACTTGATCAAAAGAAGAACGTGAATATAACCCAGTTAGCTAACGGAGGTAATGAAGAAGTGAAATGAATCATATGGTTATTTCAATGCTGATGTAAGAATACTTGTCTTTCATGCCCGGCTGAATGTGATCATTTTCTCATTCACAGTGCAGATAGCTGTAGACTTCGATCTCTCTATTTCTAAGGCTAGTTCTTACTTTTGTATGACACATTTTTTGTTTTTTTTTCTCAGTGCCGGGTAAATGAGGTGGTATTTTTCATTGTGTAGGCACCATCTGCCATCTGCAACACCTCAAAGTTTTTCTTAAAAGTTAAAGACCCTTGGAGAGCAGAGCCCTGTATTTTATTTGCTGGCCCAAACTCCTCACTGCATGTGAAATCTGAAGGCAACACTCATAAATTTCCAATGTTGAAGCTGTGGTCATGGATTGAGGGTCAACCAAGTGAAAAGATCACCAAGTTTAGTTTGTAAAACATGAACACTTTGGTTTAACACTTTTTTAATGTGCAAAGGTGAAATGGTAGCTGCTGAAAATATTCAGCTGTGCATTTTGTGACAAAATTGGCCTCTGGTAGGCTGACACTGTATGTTATGAATAAAATACAACAGGGCTGTGCTGATATAGGAAGATAATCATGGGTGAGATGGTTCATATAATATTAAACCGTTTTATTCTTCTGATACTTTGCCTGTCATAACTACCACAAAAAATTCCTCCCCAGATCACTAGAGGACACTCTTAATAATTGTTTGAACTTCTTCTTCGCTTTCTGCTTCAGTGCCCTTCACGGGTTTTTTAACCGTTTGGTTACTAACCTTACTTAGGTCCTTATTTTTAATTCATTAATTGGTGACTCATTGTACATCCTCTGTTTATGTTTATCAGTGTTTGTGGTCAATGTTCACATGATGAATATCTTTTGTTTTAGCATGTTTAAGTTTGCCTAGCAGGGGCACGGTGGCGTAGTGGTTAGCACGTTCGGTTGGGGGTTCGATTCCCGCCTCCGCCTTGTGTGTGTGGAGTTTGCATGTTCTCCCTGTGCCTCGGGGTTTCCTCCGGGTACTCCGGTTTCCTCCCCCGGTCCAAAGACATGCATGGTAGTTTGATTGGCATCTCTGGAAAATTGTCCCTAGTGTGTGATTGCGTGAGTGAATGTGTGTGTGTGCCCTGCGATGGGTTGGCACTCCGTCCAGGGTATATCCTGCCTTGATGCCCAATGACGCCTGAGATAGTTCGGATAGTTCGGATAAGCGGTAGAAGATGAATGAAGTTTGCCTAGCCTAGCCTTTGCATCCTAGGGTGCGTGTTCTTTCCCACGTTCTTCTTGTTCTTTTATTTGCCTTTTCATCTGCCTTTGCCTCCAAAACAACAGCATTTTACTAACAATATTTAAAATCTATTACTGAACAATACACCATGCTTTTTAATCTGTTAAAGTTTAAGAAACGTTACGGTACATCAAAAAACAAGTTCCTTCCTGTTATCTCCTACATTAAAGTAACTATAAGCGGCTTTTTCTCATCATCCTTCCTTTCTTATTTCTTTCTTGAAATTAATAAGACGAATTGCTGACATGTTACTGAGAAAGCAGAAAGCAAATAAACCCTCTGTACCGAAGACTTCCCCGTGGAGCGAAATTTACTGACGATACATTTTTTAATTGCTTATTATTAGTATTAGATTATGTAGAGTGTCTACTATACTGTGGAGAATAGATATGATAACCTATTAGGAGGAACACAATATTATCAAGCTGTAATTCAGTTACAGTCGGAGCTGAAAAATAACACAATCTGATTTGAGAATTCAACAGATATTATTTAACTACAAAATGACTAACTCTATCAATGAATCAAGCTGCTGTAGAAGGGAATTACTGGAGAAATCTAAGATCTGGAGTTGCTTCATTTTAAGGAAAGACAAAAGCTACATTTCCTCAAAAATATATTGTCTATGTTAATTATTTACATACGACCATCGTGCAATGTGTTTGGGTGTTGTTCTTCATCATTCTATGAGACCTGTGAGCCACAGTACTGAATGAGTGTAGAGTTTTGGAGTCATTTGAGTAAGAGGAAAATCACAAAAGGAAAATAAAAAACCCTAATGAATCATTTTCATTTTTTTTACTGTGCTATATGAGAAAATAAACTATTTAACGTCATTTAACTCTCGTTTCTAAGGATATGTAAATCCTTGAGTGGTTTGAGTGGTTTTCATTGCCGTTCATTTAGGTTATGCTCAACTTCAAGCATTCCAGTGTAATGAATTACTGTTACACTAGACCTCATTTATCTCATTTATCTTTTAATAAAGCATGTTTAAGGCACAGCTGAATAACATTTATAGATGACCATAAAACTGTAAATGACCATAAAACTATTGAGTCTCTGAAAGCAAATTCTAGAGAGCTGGGAATAACAGAACAATGACAAAACAGTGAAACCTCTAAAGTTTGCTGGTGCTATAAACATTCCAGCAATGCAGCTCATCCATTGCAGCACATCAGTTGCCACAGACACACACTGACTCTCCATCCTTTTATAGGGTGCCTTTATTTGTCCTATTTGACTAGCAGGTTTCATCTGTCTTAATTTATAAATTTCGCTTACATTCAAGTCATTTATATTAAATGAGTTTCACAAATTCTTCAGGAAATAAATAAGCAAATGAAACCTGGCAACCTGACAATGTAATCACATTACACTTCCTGTTACTGAGATTCCTTAGCTGTAAATTTACACACAATCAGGAGCTCTTGTAGGATACTAACTTATTTTTTATTATTTCCAAACAAACTGGATTTTCTTGAATACCACATTTCTTGTGTAAACGCTGCATTATTTACAAATCAATTTGTTCACATCCAATCTGATTAAATGAAGCTCACCGAGTCTATATGGCAAACAAAAATACTTGCCAGATGAACAGGACACCGCGAGCGTTATTATGTGAATGTAATAAGAACTAATGTTTGATCAAGAGTTGGCGAATAAAACTTTGGTGAGTAAAGGTTGGATGTTATCTTCAATTAGATGAAGTGGTGTCATGAAGATAATAGATGGGTGTGTGTATTGTGAAAGAAGCCTTTAGATGGAAAAAAAAAAGGTTTTCGTCTGCTCTTTATGCAAACAGACTCAAGAAAATTAGCTCTTTGATGCTTTTGGTCTTGGTGGAGTGGAGGCATTCAAAAGAAGAGCAAGCATTCAGCTCAGCGGCAACTAATTAAGACTTAAGAAGAAAAAGAGGCTGTCGTCTTCGATTCTGCATTCGTTTGCAGTGAGTGAGATTGTATTTGACTTGCTTTCCCCATGAGACTGTAGAGTGCTATAGAAAAAAAAAAAAAACAACAGCTTTGATTTCTGCATTTATTATTCTTCATGTGTTAGTGTTTTGGTATTGTCTTTTTTTGTGTTTAAACAGCATTAGTCTCATTACTGGAACCGATGTACTCTCTGTCCCCTAATACAGCCCACTGCCTCGTTTCATTCCACCCACACACACACACTAACAAACAAAATCCAGCTGCATCAGCATACAGCTGTAGACTCTTCATAATAGAGAAGTAATACTATAAGATTCAGACCAAATCCTGATATTCACCAATTCACTTGTTTCATCTTCACCAGCTCAGTTGTCTGCATTTGAGCAACATCACTGAGACCTAGCATTGTTTTTTTTTTTTTTTTAGTAGTGCTAAAAAGTACTGAAGATAATGAAGTGTGCAGATAGTATAAAAAAGGTTGAAGACTTTTGTTTGTGCTTAAGGGATATAAGCCTGTGTTACTTCTATATTACACAGATACATATCTCCATCATGAAAAAACTTTAAACGGTAACCTGATTCAAAGAAACAGCGTTATCGTTGATACGGTGAAGCTTGCCGTAAAATGACGTTTAACATTCATGGTAGAAGTTGCAGCACTTCGTATTGATCAGTAGGTTTTTAACTGCAGGAGAATCTTCAGGACAGCAGACTTTTTCTCAGTAACATGACGAGCTTGAGGTTTTTTTTTCTTCAAAACGTCAGCAGAGAGAAAAAAGAAAGGCTGGTGAAGGAACAAGTGTTTCCAGGTGTTATTGTATAAGAATAACATAAGAAAATATCATGTCTCTTGTATATTGTGTATATACATTGTATGTATGTTGTATTGTATGTATTGTATATTTTCAAATCTATAGAATAGATGCATTATTAAATAAACAATAGAGGAACAGGACTTTAACTGTAAACTGAGAACTAACAATAACAATAGTTGATATTTTATACACTTTATTTACTGTGCTAGTTTATTTGGAGAACAAAAAAAAAATGTTTCATTCTAATTAAATCTCAATAGATTCATTTACACCCGCAACTCACATATTTGTTTAAACATGGATGAAGATGACTGAAAAATGGCGGTTGAAAGGAATAGATGCTGACAATCACCTGCTTTTCATGGTCCTGGTATTTTAGTGTCACTTCCTGTGGGATGTGGACCAGAGTGAAAGGAGTGCAAACGACCTTGGGGCTATTGAGGGTTCCAGCATGCTGTGAGTCATTTGGGGCCATGAAAAAATTATTTCTCTCTCTCTCTCTCTCTCTCTCTCTCTCTCTCTCTCTCTCTCTCTCTCTCTCTCTGTGACAGTTATTGATAAAGCCACTATAGTATGCCTTTTTGACTCAAGCCTTCTTTGCTGAACATAATGCTACATTTCTTCCCTGCTTTTCACCTAATGATGATTTATTTAGTCTTTGAACTTCAGCTAAATAACTTATTTTTTCTCCTTCCGGGAGCATAAATCTTCCAAGTTCCTGCTAATCTCCTCCCCGGATATTGTGGAAGGGAGGTCAGTTTCTCATATTCTGTATGTCGGTTTTAATAGGCTATTAATGAAGACACATGCAGGATCCTGTGGTTAATAAGATGGGTGTCAGGTCACCTCTTCCTGCAGGAGACATGGTGAAGAAACGCTGAGTTTCCCCACTCAACACAAAGGGGGAAACGGGGTGTCAAAGTGGAATTACTCCTCATTATAGAGCTGGATGAGCCAGTAAATCAAGGCTGTACACGTTTTCCCATCATCACTCAAAATATCTCAGTTAGCATGCACTTGTACCCGATGACCTATAAAACCGCACTGCTGCAATGATGGGTGTGTATGTGTGGTGAGATGGGTGAGATGGTGTGATCGATTGCATACTAGCATTGCCAGTGTAGTGCTACGATACTGGAAGCACTGGTCAGCCAAAGAAGCTCCACAGGTCTTCCAGAACATTCTGTGTTCAGCATGAAGTCTGCAGAAGGTGTCAGACTGATTTATCCTGGTCTAACCTCAGCTAAGCAGGTGACATCTTGCCATCCCCTTTTACAAATGACAATGCCACGACATCTTAATATGGGCATGCTCTCCCATTGAAAAATGATGTCTCAGGCCATTACGTCCTCGCAGTGCAGACTGCTCGTCCCATTAGATACCGCTCGCCGTCGCGCCGTGTAACTGCAAGCTCCATTGGCGTTTATTTCACGATTGGCCAGATGAGACACTTGATATTAACAACATTCTCCTTGATGTATCCCACTCCTGATAACCACCAGCATGGGCGTCACGTCCATTTGTTAGCAGGTTCCGTTTCAGATGGCATTTAATGAAGAGAGGCCCCCAGACAGGTAATTCTGCTCGCAGCTTTCATTTGTTATTTACCATTGTGGATGAATGTCTTCCTGGCAGCTTGGTGGGCCCGCTCAACAGCACCTTGCCAATTTTCTCCTCAGTTCACCTGAATGACCTCATGACTGGACAAGGGATAAGAATGAGACGAAGCTTTCCATTGGGATCAGGAGGCGTCGGTGCCATCTGTTGCCACTCTGTTGCCAGCTGAGACTGAAAGATGGTTTGATTTTATTCTTATCATTTTGCAGGATGCCGTGCGCCTAACCGTTAACACGGGATTTGAGTCTTCTCTGGTCTAGTGTTCTGTCAAGTAAACAAAAAGCAACAGTGACCCAAAAGACAGTGAAAACTTTACAGAGTAAAGTGGCTCAATGTAAATTACAGCCAAACTCAGTTTAGTTTATTTTCTTGGTTTTTGGCAGAGTCAAACAGTTGAGCAACTAATCAGCTATACTTTAGGAAAAAATGCTATTTATTTATTTATTTATTTATTTATTAACTTATTCGTTTATTCATTTTCTGTGTTCTTTTTGCTAGAAAGTCCTACAGACAAGGACATCAGTGTGCTTGATGCACACCAGTGCCATGCAGAGCACATGGAAAAGACACAGAGGTAATTAAATGACACAGTGCCAGAGGCTTCTCTCTCCCTCGGTGGTCAGATGAGAGAGATCTATGAAGTCTGGATAGGTCACAGGGATCAGGCTGGATTTACTGCCTTAGTCCTGCGGCTGTCTCTATGACTTTTTTTTGTGACCGTATCTTTGGGACTCAAAGCTTTAGCCCTAGCATCACTTATTTTCACTCTCTCCTCAGCCACTACTCACAGAGAACATGCTTTTTCCTTGACTAGAGCAGGAGATAAAACTAAAACAAAGTCTAGAGCACCACTGGATTTACCTTGTGTGTGTGTGGTTATAAAAAAAAAAAAAAAAAAAAAAACAACAAGAAGCAAGTTTAAGAATTCCTCAAAAGAACTTCAGAGCACAAACACCGAGGAGAACTTGTTTGGCTGCAGAACTTTAGTTTAATAGTTATGGATACTGGAAGAAGTCAACTCACTGGAGTATGACCTCAGCTGACAGTGAAACAGCTATTGTGCTCTTATCTGCGTCTATTCGGCTAACAAAAGTTCAAGCTTTCCGGTGCAGATAATAAAAAAAAGCCTTCAGAAACCTGTGTTTTCAATTCCATGCAGTTGAACACTATTGATTCGGAGTTCATCACCTGGTGTATTGATTTTATCTTTTAAAAGAAGCCTACTAAAAATGCTAAGCAAAGAATGGTGCCTCTTATTTATAAGGTCAGCATCTCATGAGATTTTTACAGCGTTAGACATTCCAAAGCAGACAACGAACAATGCATAATTTAGAAAGAAGTCCATCATTTGTAATACACAAAACTTAAATAAAGTAAAAAAAAAAAAAAATATTAAAGTGGCTGATGATGTTTTATATGCTGATCAGAGGAAGGCGCATACTAAGTAATAAGAGTGAACTCTCACTAATATTAAACAGGTTTTATTTTCTTCATCTTCTGAATACTTGAGTGTTCGATAGCCATTGGCTGTTTCTCGAGGAAATAGCCAGTACAGCCTTAAGGGAAGGTTACGCTGTGTCCATGAAGGTACTTGAGTGTCACGGAGAATTTTTTTCCTGCAGGCATTATACTGAGGAAAATATCAATTAAATATCAAAGACAGAAGTCCTTGAATGCATGCCCCAGGCACTCTTTGCATAACGCTGTCTTCTTTTCACTCTTGCCTAACAGATAACCAATTTAAACAGCCGTGCAAACGTGAGAGGCTACAGGCTGAGCGGAAAAGCGGCTCTCACACGGCTTACGGATGTAAAGATCCATAGGAAGACTCAGTCTCTATGTGCATGAACTGTGGCGATAAATTGCACAGACAAATGCAAACCGGCTTCTTTCATTTCTATGGAAATAACATAAGGATTACAGACTTTAATTCATATTCTGTTCAGATATGAATATTGTATTTAGTTTGTAACCACCGCACACCACAGGCATAGTGAGGTACAATTATCTGTAATAACACAAGTCAATAGCACCTGTTGACTTGTGATGATTTGACTTTCATCACAGCCTCATTTCGATGCAGAGAGCGCCACTCAGCCTGCTGTCCTATTCATTCAGCCCACACTAAAAGTCAGCGCCAATCCAGCAGCGAGTAAACCCAAGCAACCTGTACGGTGCATCAATATAGGAATGCAGGTAGTCGTCCTCCTGGTTACTTTGTATCGATGGATATAAACTCTCTCCTAGAGTTCATTTGTTCTTGCAGCCATTAATCCACAGCCAGCCATCTTCCATCCTAGGGTTTAGCAGTTTCTTTTCTCTCTCTCTTCTGGTTAGAGATTGGGGACACAACAGGGGGGCAGAGGATATTCTGGAATACCAATTGGCCTCACTGGAGGGGGTGGAGTGCAGGATCTTGATTATAGATTTTGTTTGAAATGTCTGTGTGTGTATGAGAGAGTGAGTCTGAGTGTGTGAATGAAAAAAAAAAAAGACATGTCTAGTTCTAAAGCAGTCACCACCAGCACCACAAGACAGATTTAAAAGCATCGCCTGAATGCTATTGCTATCTGCAACTCACACTGTATCATGTTCATCTTCTGAAAAAAGACCTGACATTTCTTGAAAAAGAAATTTCTTTTCCAAAAAAAAAAAAAAAGTGATTTACTATGCTCTAACGTAACATATTCTAGTGCCGTTCGGATTTGCCAAACCATATTTGTGACGCTCGAGTGAATGTAGCTCACGAAACATCTTTGGTTTGGTTCCCAAGACAACAGAGGTTTCTTTCTTGAGTTCTCCCTAGACTGTCTTTGTTGTTACTATGCATACAGGGGCATGACAGACAGACACACAAACAGACACAGCAACTCTGACCAGAAGCCTCTGAGTTGTCTGTAACATTGTGGCCAAAGTTTGATAAAGCTGCACTAGGCTTGCGTGGGCACAAGGGCAATGGTCAAGTGACGGGACAACGCCAAAGGATCAATACCGATCACTGTAGCTTCCTCCTGTCACTCACTGAGTAACAGTTTTTTTTCTTTCCCTTCTCCTCTGTCCACTCACCCACTGCAGCAAACTGGTAGCTCTTCTATTCCAAACAGCAACATTGCCCCCTGTTGGTCGTACCCACCACCAGGTTCCTGTTCTGCCAGCGTTTGAAGAATGGCTGCTGTGAACCTTTTTTAAGTGCTCATCTGTTTTATTGATTGATACATCTTCTTCTTGAATGGAAAGAAAAAATCATTTTTCCCACTGCTGAAGTTTGACTTACCTTTGGTTGCCATTACCTGACTGTGTGTGTGTGTGTGTATGTGTGGGTGTGTGTTTCTGTACTTTTGACATGAGGGACAGAATCTCTGCCACTCTGGACTCGTTATTCACGCCGAGTCCTTTTGCAGGTCTGACAGATTCGCTGTGAGAGAGTGCTGCTGCTAGAGCTGCACAGTGTGGCTGTCCGTGGAGGCGGGTAATTATCTCTTATGATGACCAAGTATGACAGCAGACAACGTGACTGGCTTGGTTATTTTGAGTAAGAAGTAATGATTTAAAGGCCTGTAGGGGCCAGTGTCCAGAGAAAGATAAGTTGCTGACCAAGGAACTAGACAGGCACTGTGGGGCGTTATTACCTGATGGCTTCAGATGATGAAGGAACTGGAATTCAGATCTAAATGAAGGCATTAGGATCTGAAATTTCAGGGCAGCCGAGGATGCAATGCAAATGAGCAGACTACATTGAGATACGTGCACGGTGTTGTGCGTTTAAACAATCACAAGTACGTAGCATTCAGAGTGAATTTAAAGAGGAGAGCAGTTTAGTGGCTGATTAAGCAACAGACAATTTAATGGATGCATTTACCCAATTTAATCACAGCATGGAATGGCATTTTGCACTAATTGAATAATTAAAGCTTAGGGGGAAAGAATGTGACTGTAATAAAATGCATAAAATTGGCTTATTTTGTATGCATTTTCCATTTGGACTAGATTCAAACATATTCACCATGTAGTCACCTTTTCCTTTCACACACTTTCTCGATAATCGTTAATTACTATAACCATTCTGCTATTCATAATGGGGTATTTTTAATTAGATCACAAAATGTCAGCATTTCACTTACACAAAAGATTAATAGGATTTGGATAAATTTGTGTCCCTTTAGTTCCCCAGAAGGTGTCCTTATTCTAACAGGAGTTCATAATGTATTTGGTTGTGAAGTAGGTTGCGGATTTGAGTGAAGCTTATGGTTTTTGTTTTTTTAACTCTCTGCAGGGAAAAGCTTTTAAACAGCAGCTTCGATGCGTGAAGAAGACACACCGAGGAGAAATATATCACAGAAGGGGAGGGGAAGTAGTGCCCATTATATTCTAATAGAGCAAAACTATGTAGGAGGGTCCTTGTCTGTGCAATCTCGCTGTCCAACTCACTCCCTTGCTGACTCAGACCGAACCAAGTGAGATGGGGAGAGAGTATTACCATCTTATCTCTATTGGCAATAATGAGAGACAGTAAATACTATTAATACCCTTTAACTGTGGCCTTTCAACAAATAAGGCAGCTTAACATTGTGTCTTTGAGTCCAATAACACTGTGCTGAACAGAAAACAAGTGGAGGAAGATCCAGCTGTTGATACTGTTTCTATTAACCTGTTGTTTTCTATTTGTTTTGGGATTTTTGGGGTGGAAATGTTGCTCTGTACAAATAAAAAACTGTATGAAAGGTGATTGATTTCTTATATTAATGAAATACAATACAGATACATTTTATTGTCCCTTAAGCAATCCCCAGAAATCTGATCAATGCTATATATTTACATACAATGTCATTAAAACAGATCACAATTAGAATAACCAGTTTACTGTGTTACTACCGTATAAAAATACTGAATATGATATTTAATATTTTTGGATGTTTGCTTGTGTGTGCCCTGCGATGGGTGTATCCTGCCTTGATGGTGACCCGAGGTAGTTCGGATAAGCGGCGGAAAATGAGTGAGTGAGGGTGAGTGAGTGGATGTTTGCTGTACAACTAGCAAATGTTTACCAGGATAAATGGGAAAGGTTTGCTGTGGCTGCTAAACACTTGAGTAGCTAACACTGCTTTCTCATCAGAATAACTCAAAGGTATTATAGTATATCAACATACACTATATGTCCAAAAGTATGTGGACACCTCACCATCACTGCCATATGAGGTTGCTGAAGAGCCTGTACCAACAGAGTTGGTCCCACTTTGCTGTTATAATATCCTTTACTTATCTGAGAAGGCTTTCCACTAGATTTTGGAGCATGGCTGTGGGGATTTGCTCATTCAGCCACAAGAGCCTTAGTGAGATCCGGGACTGACGTCAGAGCAGAAGCCCTGGAGTGCAATCAGTGTTCCAGTTCATCCCAAAGGTGTTCAGTGAGGTTGAGGACAGGGTTCTGTGCAGACTACTGGAGTTGTTCCACTCTAACCTTGGCAAACCATGTCTTTGTGGATCACCAAGAACAACAAAGTTCTTACTCTGATGCCTAGTAAAATTTACAGACAATGGCAATACAATCTAACAAACATTAAAAGACAGATGACTAACAAATTCTGCAAAATAATATTTTAAGAAATATAAACATATCCTCATGCTAGAACAAGATTACAGTATACTAGACTCGTTAGTGCCAGTAATGGCAAACCATAATGATATAAAATGAATAGTTAAGGCACTGGGTTGTTGATTGGAGGATGCATCATGGCTGACCCCTGTCAAAAACTGTGATATGCAAAAAAAAAGAAATAATGTGTCCGTCTAACTTTGTGGCAACAGTTTGAGAAAGGACCACATACAGTATGGGTGTTATTGTCAGGTGTCTGAATCATTTTTGCCATTTATTATGCTATTTAGTATACAGTTTTGATATTAGTGGTTGTGGAGAAGACACAAGACACAACATCCTCCACTAAGCATAGCTTCAAGTTGGTACAAGATGCAAAACAAGACTGGAGTGACAGCCACCATGAAGCCAACGGAGGAGTGAAGCGCTCCTGAGTATTGAGGAAGCGATGAACACTGCAAAGCCAGAGAGGGGAGCACTTCTTGGACTCAGGAAGAGAGGTGAGCTTGTCTTTCTCAGAGCCATTGAGGGGAGCAGCGTACTTCACAAAGGCAATAGGGGGTGATCAATGTCCTCCACAAAGTTAAAGGAGGCAGTGATGTTTTTCACAAATCAAAATGGGGGAGCGTAGTCCTCTGGTGAAACAAGAGGAAGGAGAAATGTCTTCAACTGAGAAAGCAATTGTAGATGATGTCCTCAGTAGTGCAGAGAAGGGCAGAGTAATGTCCTCAGGTGGAGCAGGGACACTGAGTGAAAGCCACAGAAACTTTGGTATCGTAAAAGGCATCCTCTTCAGGCCACAGGGATACAGACACTTCCTCAATGGGACAGTGGGAGGGAGGAACATGGATCCAGGCAATATTTTCAAATTAAAATTTTATTTGTCACACACATAAATATACACTGTATGACATGTAGTGAAATGTGTTTTATGACTGTTCCTTGTAGTGAAAAGTGAAGGTGGAATAAAATGATAAATAAGGAAAGAGAAAATAACCGATGAACATAGATCTATGAATCTTAAAAAATGAGGATAAATACGGTACGTGATGGTTCAGTGGTTAAGGCTTCGGGTTACTGATCAGAAGGTCGGCGGTTCATGAGCAAGGCCCTTAACCTCACCTGCTCCAAGGGGTGGCATACTATGGCTGACCCTGCGCTCTGACCCCAGGGCTCATAATAACCTGGGATATGTGAAAACTTTAAGCATTTCACTGTATGTCATACTCTGTATGTGACATAAATTTTGAATTGAATTGACTGAATGGAAAAAGTAAGAATAAAAACAGAACCTGTACAATGTGCAATGAGGATGGGAATGCGGATAAGTATGTTGTATATAATTTAGATGTGCTATATACATGATAATGTGCAAAATACGTAGAGTGACCAGTGCAAAGAGAGTTCCAAAGTGATATTTGCAGTATGCAATGTATGATGTGGGAAAGTTCCGTTTTATGTAGTAATGTCGTGTGTGAGTATGAGTCCATAGAGACCTTTTCAAGCTATTCTAATCTTTTTTTTCTGTTGTTCTCACATCAGGTAATTCTTTTCTAAAAGGCTTTTGAAAAAAATCTGCTAAATTCATATTTAGGACGAGATTTATGTCCGATTTTATTAAAGAAGGCAGCTACAAGTGCAAATTAGCATTAATGAAAGTGATGAACTTTATAACTGAGGTGATTGACATGAAACAAAACAACCAAGAACTTAAAACGCACAGAAATAACATGAAATCTACAACGACAAAAAAAAAATCAGAATAAAAAAACAGTTAAATTGAATATAGGTGCAGGTGATCAGTGTAGCATATAATAATAATAATAATAATAATAATAATAATAATAATAATAATAATAATAATAATACTTTTTCTTTTACTATTTATTTTTATCTTTGGAGTCACAAAACACATTACTAAACCAAAAAAGCTCCACAGTAAAACCAAACACATCCACAATCATATTGTTCACCACATGCTGGTTTCTGATTGGTTACAGGAAGCAGTCTGAGAGAGAGACTGAAAAACAAAGAGCTGGATGATGCTTACAGTATGAGGAAATACGATCTGAAATGAATCTACTAATGCTTTTATGCATGCTTATTTTTATAAAGGTCATTCACGTAATGTTATTTGAGATATGGTGTCCGCTTTGGACAGCATTAATATGGCCTAAAGGATTGGGATTGTCATATGCTGGCTCTAATCAACAGTGAGAATTTAAAAGACTATTTATTTTGATATGTTTCTTAATTTCCTGCTCTGTTTATAATTTGTTGTATTAGTTTTGGTTTTGTTGCATATGCTGAATTTGCTGTCATGTTTTTTAATCGATTCTATCTGTGAAAAAAAGTAGTATTTCCGAGTCGGGTAGTTGTAATTAGGACGTGAGGTGCATTCACAGCAAGATGGCGGTCTACTGTCAATTCGTTAACTACAAGAAAAAAAATATGGTTAATCCTATGTCTATTCTATAAAAATACAGAGAGATAAATAAAGAAAATCCCCGAGTTTCTCACTCATAATTACGACTATGTAGTGGCTCTCACGTGTGTTCAACTCATAAATACAATCTTTCTGACATGACTTGAACACACCAGGAACGTGCTTTAGAGCTTAACTAAATATTAGTATAAAGTAAATTATTGAATCAATAATTATAATTTATAAATATAGCTAATATATAATTTTGAATTTATATTTTAACAAATCATTTCAGAAATTATATTAAAGTTCCAAGGATTTAAATAATACTGATTTGGGATAATGATACCTGTCTGTCTGTAATTACTCATGTTGTCATCAAGCCAAAGTGTTCATCTCTCATAGTAATGGGGGCAGAAGGTGGCTTATCAGAGCTTTACTCAACCCTGGAGTGCGGTAAGGCTGCTGGTGAATGTGCACAGGGCCGCTAAGCTTTACTGCTAGCCGTGGCTATAATCAGGCTTGCTGATGCAGGTGATGAACAGCTTCCTTTAATAGGTTTTATGAGTTCACCGCTGTCCCGTCTCAGCTGCTGGCATTTATCTCTCGCTCTCCCCAGAGGTTGGCAATGTTTCTAAATTAATAAGCAGATCAATGAGATGGCCAATAGAATTGTCAGAGGACGTGTGTGTGTGCGTGTGTGTGTTTTAGACTGTGCCTGTGTGTTCTGTCTCTCTCTGTGTGTGTTCAGGCTCCGCAAGCACCCATGCTCCAGGTGTTTGGGGGTTGGCAGACAGAGGGAAGATGAAACACCTTTGGTAGCAGCATGTGGCTATGCATTTTTATGGGACACCCTCATCGTGCCTTGATACTGCTTTTGGCCCACTGCCTGTGGCAATGGCAATCCTCAGCACAAAAATCCCCTGCACGCGCCCTCACACATGCGCACACTAAAAATGACACTTTTTTGTAGCATCCGTGTGAATGTAATGTGTTTTGAAATGGTGACTTGATTTAAAAATATATTGTTAAGGGATTTCTCTGGAGTAATATGCATCAGCTGATAAAATGTGGCTGACATGAAGTACCCACTTTATTAAAACTGCGACAGAACCTCAAATGTAACTGTGCACAGCTTATCACAGCCAGTGCTATTATTGTTACAGGCTGAATAGAGTCTAGGGAGAAAGGTTGTTGTTGTTGCGTTTCTTTTTTTCCTCAATGCAAATACAGTCTACAATGTGTGGCCTTGTTATTATAAATTTTTATCTGGATGATATTAATAAATGTTTCATAGCACACTAAGCTCACAAATGATGAAAACAAAATTACTTTTACAAAAGAACTTCTTCTTCTTCTTCTTCTTCTTCTTCTTCTTCTTCTTCTTCTTCTTCATAGTTTCCATGTTTTAAAACCCTAAATGAATGACAGAATATTCACATCACAGATATTATTATGCATCAGGACGTTCCGAGCGCATCTGCTGGGGAGGAGTACAATTATTTATTTATTAAAGCTAATGAATACTTCAGGAACTAGAATGTTTCAAACAGGAACTAAAAGTCTTATACAGAGCAAACATTCATTTGGGTAGTCCAAGATTTGGGTAGTCTAAGATACCGCAATTCAAACTATCTATCGAATGGCGAAAAAATTAGTCTGGGTGAATAACAAATGAAATGATATTCATCCATCTTTTAACAACACCATACAATCTATCAATAAAGTCCAAGAGCTTCAGGTAATGTTCACCTCATATATCAAGATGTGGTGCTTTAGTCGGACTGTACAGACTGCAGCATGATTAGATAACTGCATGTGTTAGCAGGAGTGTACAGTAGGTGTTCCTATTAAAATGACAATATATCATTTCTAACTTTAATTAACTATTGAGCGCACCTGAATATAAACCGCACCCACTTTTAAAAAAATGATTATTTTGAACATAAATAAGCCGCACATGTCTATAAGCCGCAGGTGCCTATGGGTACAAACAAATTAACTTTACATAGGCTTTAACGAAACACGGCTTGTAACAAAAAATTTCAAATTAGCAGTAAACAGTAGCCTACCAAGAAAGTCATTGGTCACTATCTTCCTCCTCCTGTTCACTGAAACCACTGAAGTCATCTCCTTTGTTGTCGGAGTTAAAGGTAGGGTCTCCAATGGTTAAGGAATGCTTCAGAAAACTGAGTAGGACCGTGTTAATATAGGATCAGCTTTCCAACGCTGGAGTTTCCCGAGTCAATAACTCCTGAGATAAACGCTGTTACTACACAAATAACACCTCTTTTCTATTGTAGTAATGTAGAGAGGCAGCTACAACTGAGTTTTGCTAGTAACAGCGTTTAGTTACACGAGTTATTGACTCGGGAAACTCCAATCTGTGAATATGCGGCCAACTTCCCGCTCCTTCAGTTCTCTCCAGCGCTGGAAAGCTGATCCTATATTAACACGGGTCCAACTTCTTGCCTTATCGTAAGCCTTTCTTTGCTTTCTTTCTTTGTTTTTATCCTCCATGTCAATGTTAAAACCGCTTCCTGCTAATGTCACACATGCACACTGAACACTCCGCCGCATATTGACAAGACCCGCCCCTTTCTGCTCATTGGCTACACGTTTGTTTTGTTTTTGTTTTGATTTTTAGTTTGTGGTCCCGACTCTGAAGCATTTCTCAAACATCGGACAATCTAGCTTTAACCCGTTCGGCAATTTCATTGGTCTAATGAAAGCTTCATGCTGCCAAAAAACTGAGCACGTCACAGACCGTGTTTTTTTGGAAAAAAAAAAAAAGAATTTGAAAGCCGTAAAAATATTTTATATTTTAGCCATATATTAGCCGCATCATTGTTTAAGCCGCAAGGTTCAAAGCATGGGAAAAAAGTTGCGGCTTATAGTCCGGAAAATACGGTACTAAGAAAGATATTTTAAGAAACATAAATTCATTTTTTAATTGAAATCTCTAATGTGTAAGCTAGAGATGATAGTAGCAAAGAAAAACTCCCTGAGAGTTCATGAGGAAGAAAGACAGGAACCAGACACAGAAAGGAAGTCATCCTCATTTGGGTGACTTCAGATAGTGCCATTATAAATCATTCATTCATTCATTCATTCATTCATTCATCTTCTACCGCTTATCCGAACTACCTCGGGTTATAAATCATTTCTCTTTTATATCTGTGTACTGTATGGTCAAAAACTGTTACTGTTACAGGAGATTCAGTCAAGTTTTAGCATGAGGTCTATAACATTGAAGTCAAAAAAGCGTTTTTTTTTTTTGGTTGTTGTTGTTGTTTTTTTTGTTCTCTGTGCAATAAATGATTTTAGGTCTCGAAAAACGTTTGCAGACCGAAGCACTCTCTCACAATCGATTCGTTTCACTTTGTCTCTGAGTCAAACCGACTGCTGTAGGTATTGCTTAGTAGCTAAGGAGTCCTGATTGTATAGCATTTGTCGTGCTCATAAGGGACAGACACACATGCTGGGTTGTTTGGGAACATGGATTTTAGAAACATTCCAGAGCTCAGGAGACAGGGAGAAAAAAATTGCAGTGGGTCAGCAAAGCTGGTAGTGAGAGGGAGAAACACTGGACAAGAGTAGTAATGTAAGTAGTGTCTGCTACTAAGATTTATATGGTAAAATTTGGGCTTCATTTTAATCCATCATATTCATGTACAAGCTTTATCTGTTAATACAGACTGCAGATTACGAGATATGGTGCAAGATAGGGAAATTTACATCAAATGAATCGATTAGCACATGAAGAAGTCCTTAAAGTGTTTTCATTTTAGGGTGATTTAAGTTTGATTTAAAAGTCATTACTTAATTAAATAGACTGGTGACAGAAGTGGAGGGGGGGCGGTGGTCTCAAGATGATTCATTTCAGCTAAGATGTGGACATCGGTTTTGAAAAATAAATCAATTCTGGACCCCTCTTGGAGTTCAGCTTGTGAATAAAAACGAACGAAAAATGTGACTTAGAGCCCAGCATGTTCAATTAGAGTGCTACAAAAACTGTTAATGACACAGCAGACAGGTTGGCAGACTGCCACACATTCCCAAATAATCAGTATTACATTCTGACACTTGGAAAGTAAGGTCTACTTGATATCTAGTTTTCTTTTTCTTCCACATTATCAGCACTGGACTCCTCCAACATCCAGCAGAAACAGATGGATGGAAGCGTCGTTGAAAATAAGTAGGAAAAAAATGTTTACAAATGCATTTGTGCACGCTTTCCTTCTGCGTTACTGATTACTCTAACTGCAGCCGTCATGTTTTATTAATCGTTGCGGCTGTTTCTGTCACTCTGTCTGCCTACTGCCTGCCCATCATTTTCTTTTTGTTTGGTTCTTTTTTTTTTTTTTTTGGTTTAAAAGAAAGAAACATGTGGCGGTTGCAAAAAATTATATGGGCTACCAGAGGTGGTAAAGATTTGTCATGTGGCCGCAGCCGAATATCTCGTGCAGGGAGCTTAAGATGATTTATAGTGCTTATTTCTGAAAGTGGTAAAGCGAAATTAATCACGCACCCACCTGACGTCTGCTGCTCAGCAGTGATAAATGATGAGCTGTCGGCGGCAGACAGCATCCCGTCCACATGGTGCTCCATCCACAGATAGCCTGACCCAGGGCATCACCCTGCCAGATGCCCCTCCGGATGCCCACGCTTGAGAATAGCTAGATGTCCTCTTCTCCCCACACCCCCCATCAACTCGCTGCACTACTGGGCCTTAATGAGCTGAGCTGATACTGGATTTGGATGGTCCAACACTGTACTTCTTAAACTGCAGAGAAGTTCACCGCGCTGTCAGCATGAAATCTCCATCTCTCTGACAGCTGCAGTGAGTTTCCCAGTGACTTTTAACACTGTGAAGCATCTGAGAATCTCAGGATGACAAAAACATCAGAGGAAGATTTTTTCTTTAAATCTGTATAATCTCTTACGCCGTCTGTGACTAGAACATCAGTAATACTGGTATATATGCAGTATATATTGATATATACTGCATTTATATCATTTAAATGACTGATTTCTACAATCCTTTGATAATTTATGCCGGCAGTGAGTTATGAAGACTCGGCCTATTCTCAGAAGCTGTTGTTCATAAGAAATTTTAATTGCCTTAATGCTAATGTGGATATCAGTGAACTTCACAGAATGCTTGTTTTTTTTTCTTATGTCTTTAACTTTTACTCATTTGAGAAATGACTAGAGCCCCATCCAGACCAAATGAACAATCATTGTTTCTCCTCCTGCCATGAAAATAAATGCCCTTTCCCCTTGACGAACTGATAATTAATAGTGATGTTTAGCAGGTCCACTTCAACGCACCCTCTTAATCTAATTTTGTTTCCACTCTGTGATTTGTAAATTACTGCAAAATGAAGCACCATTTACCAACACCCTTCCCTCTCGTCCTTCTGCCTCACTCACTCTCCTTCCTTCTCTTTCTCCTACCTCCTTCCTTCTCTCCCTCCCTCCCTCCCTCCCTCCCTCCCTCACTATCCTTCTCTCTTTGCAAAAAATTTTCTTCTCCTAAAAATTATATTGTCTTCTCCTACGATTATAGTGAGCATAGGCATAATTGTATGGGTGATGATATAAAATGTCAGCACAACCTTGGCCACATCCCATTGCAGACCTCTTTAAATGTTCCAAATTTATACTTACAAAAAGTTGCACTGACATTTAACAAAAGTGGAACGTGTGATGCAGGAACATCTGTTTCCTATACCAGGTCTTGTATTCGGGATCCAATACAATAAATGCTGAATATATTTTGCTGCAAATTCCAATCACACATCAACATTCGTCTTATCAACAGTGTAATGGTCATTTCAATAGTTTAGAGAAGACACGGTTATCATTAATCTTAGACAATTACTCAGACATACAGTAATACAGCCACTTATAGATAAATTAGCAAGCTAATGAATGTGCTCGGTAGATAGATTATCTCTTTAACTCTTTTTAACAAAGGCCAAAAAAAAAAATAGACTTAGTATAGAATAGAAAATAGTATAGAGCCTTTATTGTTGAGGTTCTCGTGTTCACCTTTGTTACTGTTGTTGTTGTATGTTATATTCCACAATGTTAGGTAATGGCTCATATGGAAGTAAACAACCTTAAAGTTTCAAAGAAAACAAATAATTTTGCACAAATATTTCTATCTTCAAAGTAAATGGTGATATCAAACCCATTGCCACTCTCAGAGATGCTCCTAGTGCTTTTTCATAAGCATTTCTAATTCTAAGCTGTTCAACCACAAAACACATCTGATGCTGAAAGCTAACAGGAAAATAATGCTAACTCGTTTTATGTCAGAGTTGCGGCGATAAAATCATTTGTTTGTTTATAATGATTTACAATAAAATGTCTGATAAGTCGATGCCTGCTGAGATAGCAAACTAGGATGGCAGTTACACCCAAGAGGAGCACCATTCTTATCTTTTCTGTTTTTTTAGTCTTTTTTTTTTATTCCTGAAAGGTTCATACAGTGTCTGGTACTAGATGTGTGCCTCAGGATTGGGATCAAACAGGATCCAACAAAAACGTTACAAGAGGTGTAAGTTTTTACATTCATGTGGGTGAAATGTTAATATATAAGGCTTACAGGACAAAATAAAAGTATGTATATTAAGGTGAAGGTGAGCAAAGATTTACAGCATTCATTCATACATCCTTAGTATCATGGTTTAAATGAAATGCTTTTCACTCTAGGCACGTGTGCTGTGGTCCGAATCCGTCTGTTCCTGGTTCTCCCTGGAGTGCTGGTTTGGTTCCAGACTCACACCTGTACATTGTGCATTCACCTTAAAGTCGTTCACCTTAAATGGAGAAAACAACGCTATATTATTTTGGTGCTATTATGCGCAGTAAGGCACCTCATCTCTTCTGTGACCCACAACGTTCCCATGTCACTCGTGGTACATATGTTTTGTGGAAACTAATCGTGATCACCAAAAAAATGCAGGTTACTTTGTTACCTGAACAAATGCAGACCTGAGTATGTGTTGTGTTCACATTCACGGGAATCGCAACACAGTTCCAATGCGGCCGAACAAATAAACGCTCCTCAGATTCAGTACCATGATTTGCTTCCCGGTTTCACATTATCAATTTTTCATGAACTGTGCTCTGTTTTACATTAAACTGTCCATATAAAAGGCCCCATTAGACTACTAGTCTGTTTATATTTGTGGAAATCAAATTTCTAAGAAGACATCATGGGCAACCCAAACAAAAAGTATAATCCCTTACACCACACACAAACACACACAATCTGGTTTATATGCACTTTGGGTGTGAATCCAGACAGAGATAGAGATATGAAAATTTGGAGTAATAAACGGACTAAGGTACAGATACTGTCCTAGTGTTACTCTGCAACTGGATAATAGTGATCTCATAACCTACTGTAGGTTTTTGTTGTTTTGTTTTTCACATCCATATAATTTCTTCACCACTTATCCTATCCAGACTTAGGTCAAACCTGGAGCCTATTCCAGAGGACTCAGGGCACGAGGTCAGGGATAATCTCACCATTAATAAATAATCTCAGGCACCCATTCACACACTGTGGACAGTTTAGAGATGCCAATAAGACTATAATGCATGTCTTTGGACTGGGAGAAGAACCCAGAGAACTGGAGTTTCCCCTGATTTGTTGACATTGTGTGACTAATTGCAAATATTACACAATCTCTGTTGAAATTAGTTAACATGCGACGTCTGGTTAGTAAGCCATCTAATGTAGTTGGAACTGAAGTTGGAAAATGCACCCTGAAGAGCATTTCTTTTTATCCTGTAAAAGTGTTATGAAGTATTACTCAGAATACAAGCAAATTCACACTACATTTTAACAATTTGTTAACAACTTATCCACAGAGGTGATAAGAAGCAAAGTTGTTCTCTCAACTCCATAAGCACTATATTTTAACAATGTTAATTCAAGTGAAGGTGATAGGAAGAATATACAAAAGTTTTAACTACTTAAAACTTTTACTTTAATAATAATTTTTTCCACGTAGTGTACCAAAGGCTTCTCCAGTATTTGTCCTAGTCCTTATTTATTTATCTTGTATCATTGCAGCAGGCACTTGCAACACTCTGTCAGTGTTCCAGAGGGCCACATTCCCAAAAGACCTAATATGCTGTAATAGTTTGCTGTGTAGGACTAATTTTTGGTGTGACTGTCAGATAGTTGCATACTGCTACAGAACATCATGCAATACAATAAAAATGCAGTGTAATATATAGCAACTCTTTCAGTAGCGATAAGTTAATTCTGAAGTACGCACTACCAGAACAGGACAACAACAACAACAAAAAAAGCTAAATGGAAATCTAAAGGAAAGATAAATTCATATTTCATTCCGCAAGGAGAATCAAGTTCCAATATATGATTTTGTTTTTATGGTTTTCGTTGAGTTGGTTTATGATGTAATTTCAAAGCCATTTACATCTTCTGTTCTTCTATTTAGGCAGTTGAGTTCCTGCTACAGTATAAATCAATTGTGTGATCCGTTTCATCACCAACCACCGATTCCTTCCTTTTTCTAGCCCTTCCCAAGAAAAGAAAGCAGAAATTGGCATTAGAATAGCTTTATTTGGTTTGGCGATGACAGGTTATAAAACTCGGATTTCAGCAGCAGCGTGTTCAAGTCCCTGCATCAGCAGACGGCGTGGGATCAAATCCTGCGGGAGCAAGAAGTCTGTCCCACTCACACTTCAGCAAAACAAGAAAGCAGTCAGGCTTAAACAAACAGCCACTGGGATTTACATCTTAGCTCAAGATTAATGAAGTGATGGCTGGGAGCGAGCACATCCCTTGTCACCATGCCATGGAGTCTGTGACCCGGCATCCGCCTCTCTCTACACCTGGAAGACTGTCATTTCACAGATGTCATAAATGACAGATGCACGCTGACAAAACCTTCCAGGTAAAAGAAGACACAATTAGCAGCCCCATTGGACAGACTGAGCATCAATTTATTTGAGCTGTGGTATGACAAGCCTGGCTGATGCCACTCTATTTCGTGTCAGCGAGTTGCCTGGGACTTATTTTGCACTGTCTCTCTTATCTAAGTGTTTCAAGCTATCCGTCTTGTGAAGCTATGGCCGACGAATGCGTTCCATCTCTTTGCGCCGACACTGCCGTGGTCGGTGTGTGAACGAGCCCTCTGAACTAGATTAGTCTTTCTAATAAACAATTATTTCTGTGGAGCATTGTTGCAACAGGGAGGGGGGCAGATAAATACACTGGTGGCACAGTGATTGATTAGGTCCGTCTTGACAGCTTCCACTGGGCTTTTTCACGTTATCCGACATCAGCAATACCATCAAATCAATTTATTTGAGACCATTCTCTCAAGAGCAAGTGGGAGTCAGTGTGGATGTGTGTGTGTGTGTGTGTGAGAGAGAGAGATAGAGAGAGAGTGCAAGAAAGAGAGTGCAAGGGAGAGACAAAAAAGTGTCAGAGAGAAATAAAGCAAGCGAATGGGAAATGCGCCGCAGCAGGACCTTGTAGCTGGCGAGCCTCTTATTGATTATCATGACAGTGCTGTAAAACAAGGTCTTGCGGTTGTGTGTCTATTGTAGATGACAGCCCTGGGAATGTTTTGTTGCTTGTGTTGCCTATGATTGGGTTTCAGGGTCAGAGCCACTGGCTAGAGCAGTTCACTTTTTGAGGAGAAGCATCTCTATAGAATAGCGGCTCAGGCAGGTCAAAGAGGCGAGACTGCGTGGGT